>NC_072028.1:1566666-1880000 GCF_027791375.1 Indicator indicator
CATTGACATATCTAAAGCGAATCAGAAATTCCATGTACATGAAGCACATACACAAAGATTCCAGGTCATAGAATTAAAAAAGAAACACCCGCACACTATGACTCAATCTTCAGATAGAATCCATCTCATATTAAACATGATGCAGCAAATTACAGAAAAATATGATCAACAACTACACTTTAGCAGCTCTAAAGAACTCCAGTATAAAGCTGCTGTTGCTATCTTGATTCTCCAATCTTTTCATCCCCAAACACGAAACCCGTGGTAGCAAGGATTGCAAAAGGATCAAATCCTAATTGAGATATTCTAAAACATGGATGTGATGGTTTGAAACTGTCTTTTTAATTTTTCCTTGCAAAGTTCAGAACAGAGAAAGTGAAAGAATGTAAATAAGTCACTATTGGGTGTAAGAAAGCAAAATAACGATTGTTCTAAACACTTCCATTGGATAGATAGAAATGTTTAAGAACTATTACCCAAAACAAAGCAGGCATTCTGCACATTCTGCGTTCGGCAGTGGGGGCAGTTGCTGGGCTGTCTGGCTGCTGTTTCTTCTTCTCTTCTGGCTGAAGATAACACACTGACCTTGGCAGCTAAGTTAACAACTTTCTGCTTAACTAACTCTGCTTCTCTGTCCAGGGGGGTCTGGGGGGGAAGCTCCTGGGAGAGAGAGGCCCCTTTGGGAGGGTCCCCTTGGGGGGAAGCAAAGGGAGATCGATTGTGCTTTTTCTGTTGATTGTATATATTTGTGAATGTTGTGAATTTTGTATATTTGTATATATTCAATGCATTTCATTGTAGATTTTAGACTCTGCTTGTAAATACAGCTTTTCATTTGCTTCCAGACTGAGCTAGCCTGGTTATTGTCGGTGGGGGGGGGAATTTCAGCTCACACCGACACACTTTTTTTTTTTTTGGCGCCCAACGTGGGGCTCGATTGCTTGTGATTTATTTCTGCTCAGATTAGGAAGCAAAATGAAGCTGTTTTGGATTCTTAGTCATTCTATTTCATCTATTATCGGTGCAATTGTCTACAGATGGGCCATTTCTTGCATGATAGACAAGATTGTGAGATATGTGGCATATAAGTCGTTTCTTTGGGTTAAGAACAAGTTACTGAATGTTGGTGAATTCTGTTGTGGTCTTATGGGGCTAAGAAGCTATGGTAACTCAACTATGGATGTGCTAGCAGACACATATGAGTTTGTTACTCCTCTTACAACTACAGAGGGTCCTTGGAACCAGTGGTACCCTAGATATCTTGTGCTTGCCTTAATTTTGTTGCTTCTTGGAATAATCATATGGCTACTGATAGCACTGTGTCAAGAAAGACATAAGGCTACTTGCTCTTCCAACTCTGCTGTGAATGTGAAAACCAAGCCAGTAAATTTGGTTGCCACTATCACCAGAAAGCGCAAAGGAGCTGCAGGAGGAGATGCAGATGCTGCAGGAGATGGTGCAGATGGAGATGAGGGTCCTTCTACTCAGGGTCCCTCTGTTAAGAAAGATCCTTCTGGTGAGGAAGAGAGGGTTAGCCTTAAAACTCTGGCAGACCTCTTGAGACCCCACATGGATGATGGAGATGTAGACCCTGGTAGATTAGCAACTGCTGGCAGAGCCTCTGAACTCAAGGAAATTCAACGGAGGATTAAAATAGGATTATGGGGACAGCGACCTCAGGATGATGATGATGATGATGATGAGGATGACATACAGTCAGCTAATGCACCCAGACAGGAAATTAGACATGTGAGGAAGGATTACATCAGAGGAGATAATGAGCCAGTTCTGTCTTGGCTAGCCAGGTGTTTTGATATGGGAGCCCCAGCATTGGTGGTAGGTGACAAGTCGGCCTCTCAGTTGGGGATGCTCTCAAAGGATACAGGCATAGACAGGCACCTAGGCAAGTGCATTGGTAAAGTTTCTCTGTGGGCACGCCTCCTACTGGCAGTCTCGCTGAGGTACCCCAGCAGAGATGATTTACCATGGAACCCTAAGCCTTGGACCACAATAGCTGAGGGAATCAAGCGTCTGAGAGAGTTTGCTGTGAGAGAAGTAATGTATGGAGATCATAAGACTCTGAATCCTGATGAAATTCCTGTTGGAACAGGCCTTGCCAAAAAGCTCATTAAGCTTGCTCCTCCTAATTATGCCACTATTCTGGCAAGCAGGATTGTGGCAAGAAATTATGGTGGAGTGCCTCCTACTGTTGGCCATTTCACTGACCAAATGAGGCAGTTGGAGGATAGTCTTGCACGTACTTCTTTGGTTTCAGCCATTGAAACTTTGTCTGGAGAAATGAAGAATTGCATGAAAGAGCTGAAGGAGGAACTTAAAACCTCCATATCCAACTTGATGAAGGGGGATGATTCTAATTCCTCTTCCTCCAGATGGATACAAGTTTCAGCTGTTAGGAACAGACGTGTTCCAAGAAGGCCACTCCAGAATAGGTCAAACCAAAACAGACAGCAGAGGCAATCACATGGCAGTATCTGGATAACTCTGCGTGATCAGTTTGGTGAGAACATGAACAGATGGGATGGTCAACCAACTTCTGATCTTTTCAAGAGGTTACGGGAGCTGCAGAGGGGCAGATCCCGAGGTAGCGATACCAGGAGGGTAGCTGTCGCTTCCTCAGTTTCCCAGAACAACTCTGATAGCTCCAACAGTGATCCTAATTCTGGTGCTGGACATTGTGCCAGCTGTACATGTGGAGGTAATCCCCACCATTAGGGGTGCCCTGCCTTCCGCCAGGGGGAGGTAAGGGATAATGGAGATAACAGAATCTATTGGGATGTGTACATCCAGTGGCCTGGCACTTCAAAATTTCAGAAGTACAGGGCCTTGGTTGACACAGGAGCTCAGTGCACCATAATACCATCAAATTATCAAGGGGGAGAATCTATAACTATTCAGGGAGTCACTGGTGGATCTCAAGAGTTGTTTAAGATAGAGGTTGATGTAAGTTTAACTGGGAAGCAGTGGAAGAAACATACTATTGTAACAGGTCCTAATGCACCTTGTATTTTGGGAATTGACTTTCTGAGAGAAGGGCGTTTTAAAGACCCTAAGGGTTACAAATGGGCTTTTGGAATAGCAACTGTAGAAATTGATGGAGGAAAATTGAAGTTGTCTATCAGACCTGAGCTTTCAGATGAATCTGCAGTTGTGGGACAACATGAGATAGAGGATGTAAAGCTGCCGGTTGCTTCTCAAACTGTGCATCACAGACAATACAGAACCAACCGTGACTCTTTGGTGCCCATTCAAAACTTGATTCGTCAGTTGGAGAGTCAGAAGGTCATCAGCAAAACTCATTCACCTTTCAACAGTCCAATCTGGCCTGTGAGAAAGCAGAATGGAGAGTGGCGTCTGAGAGTTGATTTCCGTGCCTTGAATGAAGTAACTCCACCCATGAGTGCAGCTGTACCAGACATGATGGAACTCCAATATGAGCTGGAATCCAAGCAGGCCAAATGGTATGCTACCATAGACATTGCTAATGCTTTCTTCTCTATTCCCATAGCAGAGGAATGCAGGCCTCAGTTTGCTTTCACCTGGAGAGGCATTCAGTACACATTCAATCGTTTGCCCCAGGGGTGGATTCACAGTTCAACCATCTGCCATGCAGTGATCCATGATGCTTTGGAGAAAGGTGGAGCTCCAGAACACATTCAGTTCATCGATGACATCATCGTCTGGGGTGAGACTGCTGAAGAAGTCTTCGAGAAAGGTAATAAAATCCTTGACATTCTCTTGCAAGCTGGTTTCGCTATCAAGCGAGACAAGGTGAAAGGACCTGCCAGAGAAATCCAGTTTCTGGGAGTGCGGTGGCAAGATGGTCGCCGTCACATGCCAATGGATGTGATAAACAGTCTCCACCATGGCAAATCCCATCAACAAGAAAGAAACTCTGCGTTTCTTAGGCATAGTGGGATTTTGGAGACTGCACATTCCTGGATACAGTCAGATTGTGAAACCTCTCTATGATGTGACTCGAAAGAGAAACAGTTTCCAATGGGGTCCTGAGCAAAAAGCAGCCTTTGACCAGATCAAGCGAGAGGTAGTCCAAGCAATGGGTCTGGGACCTGTCCGAACTGGTCCAGACATTAAGAACATTCTGTACACGGCCGCGAGTGACAATGGCCCAACCTGGTGCTTATGGCAAAGAGCTCCAGGGGAGACACGAGGACGTCCTCTTGGTTTCTGGGGTCGTGGCTACAGAGGCTCAGAGGCAAACTACACTCCAACAGAGAAAGAGATTTTAGCTGCTTATGAAGGAGTGAAAGCTGCTTCTGAAGTGATTGGAACTGAGTCACAACTTCTTCTAGCTCCTAGATTGCCAGTTCTGAATTGGATGTTCAAAGGCAAAGGTTCTTCACCACATCATGCAACAGATGCTACCTGGTCTAAGTGGATGGCTCTGATAACACAGAGAGCTCGAATGGGAAATCTCGAAAGGCCTGGTTTGGTGGAGGTGATCACAAACTGGCCAGAAGGCACAAGCTGTGCTAAACCTCCAGAGGAGAGAGTAACTCGTGCTGAGGAAGCTCCTCCTTACAGTGATCTGTCTGATGATGAAAAGAGATATGCTTTGTTCACAGACGGTTCCTGTCGTCTTGTTGGGAACAAGCGAAGGTGGAAGTCTGCAGTGTGGAGTCCAACGCGCAGAGTTGCAGAAGCGAGAGATGGAGAAGGAGAATCCAGTCAATTCGCAGAGGTAAAAGCTGTCCAGCTAGCTCTTAACATAGCTGAACGTGAGAGATGGCCAAAGCTTTATCTCTACACTGACTCGTGGATGGTAGCCAATGCCTTGTGGGGTTGGCTGAAAGACTGGAAGAAGAATGGCTGGCAGAGGAAAGGAAAGCCAATCTGGGCTGCAGATCTGTGGCAAGACATTGCTGCTCGCATTGAGAGAATCCCAGTGAAAGTGAGACACATTGATGCTCACATTCCTAAAAGCAAAGCTACTGAGGAACAACAACACAACCATCAGGCAGATCTAGCTGCAAGAGTTTCCCAGGTGGACACAAACTCTGATCCTGATCCTGATCTTGACTGGAAACACCGAGGTGAGCTGTTCTTAGCTCGGTGGGCCCATGACTCGTCAGGACATCAAGGCAGAGATGCAACCTACCGATGGGCTCGTGACAGATCCATTGACATTTCCATGGATGCTATCGCACAAGTCATCCATGACTGTGACATTTGTGCTGCTATTAAGCAGGCAAAGCGGATCAAGCCCTTGTGGTACGGTGACCGATGGTCCAAGTACAAGTATGGTGAAGCCTGGCAGATTGACTACATCACTCTACCTCATTCTCCATCTGGTAAGCAGTATGTGCTGACTATGGTAGAGGCAAGCACTGGATGGCTGGAAACTTATCCAGTTCCTCATGCAACTGCACGTAACACCATTCTTGGCCTGGAGAGACAAATCCTGTGGAGACACGGAACTCCAGAGAGGATTGAGTCAGACAACGGAACTCATTTCAAGAACAATCTTGTAAAAAACTGGGCCAAAGAGCACGGCATCGAGTGGATATTCCACATTCCCTACTATGCACCAGCTGCAGGGAAGATCGAACGCTACAACGGTTTGCTGAAAACCACTCTCAAAGCCATGGGGGGTGGATCTTTGAAAAACTGGGAGAAACATTTAGCACAAGCAACCTGGTTGGTGAATAGTAGAGGTTCAGTGAATCGAGCTGGACCTGCCCAATCAGATTTGTTGCGAAAGGAGGAAGGTGATAGAGTTCCTGTTATCAGAGAAAAGAATCTGTTAGGCAAAACTGTTTGGGTATTTTCTCCTTCAGGAGAGGCCAAACCTGTCCGAGGGGTGGTTTCTGCTGAAGGTCCTGGTCACACCTATTGGGTGATGCAAGAAAATGGTGAAATTCAGTGCATTCCACAAAGAAATCTAACTTTGGCTGAGAGAGGTTAAATTCAGAGTGTTGTGCAGACACAGCATCGCGCCCAAGAGGAGAGTTCATGAGATCTACAGTGCACGAACCCTGAGAGCCCTGAGTCACCTGAGAGTCCCTGTTCCTTCCTTCGCTCCATCTGTGAGGAAACAAGCTGTTTGCTGTTTTTCCTGTGATTTGACTCTTTTGAATCATCTACATCTGAGATAGCCGGAATGGACTATGATCTTTATTCACCTATTGTTGTAGATATTATTTTAGATTAGATAAATGATAGTAGCAGCCAATGGAATTGTTTAGAAGGGGTGGACTGTGATGGTTTGAAACTGTCTTTTTAATTTTTCCTTGCAAAGTTCAGAACAGAGAAAGTGAAAGAATGTAAATAAGTCACTATTGGGTGTAAGAAAGCAAAATAACGATTGTTCTAAACACTTCCATTGGATAGATAGAAATGTTTAAGAACTATTATCCAAAACAAAGTAGGCATTCTGCACATTCTGCGTTCGGCAGTGGGGGCAGTTGCTGGGCTGTCTGGCTGCTGTTTCTTCTTCTCTTCTGGCTGAAGATAACACACTGACCTTGGCAGCTAAGTTAACAACTTTCTGCTTAACTAACTCTGCTTCTCTGTCCAGGGGGGTCTGGGGGGGAAGCTCCTGGGAGAGAGAGGCCCCTTTGGGAGGGTCCCCTTGGGGGGAAGCAAAGGGAGATCGATTGTGCTTTTTCTGTTGATTGTATATATTTGTGAATGTCGTGAATTTTGTATATTTGTATATATTCATTGCATTTCATTGTAGATTTTAGACTCTGCTTGTAAATACAGCTTTTCATTTGCTTCCAGACTGAGCTAGCCTGGTTATTGTCGGTGGGGGGGGAATTTCAGCTCACACCGACACACATGGACTTCCTCAAAATCTGTATTTCAAGAGTCCCTTCCCCATGCCCTGTAATGGTCTTTGAGTCTAATCTTCATCTACTAAATGAAAAACATGCCTGACCTGCATAAAGGTAGTCCCACTTGCTTGAACGGGACTATTCACATGTTCAAAGTGGGACACCTAATCTGTTGTGCTGCTGAACTAGAGCCCAAATAAGACAGTCAGTTACAATATCTTGGCCATCTACAGCTACGGTAGGAAACTGCACAGCTACAGTTGCTTTATTAAGCTTTGGCTAGCTTTAACTTCACAAATACTATTAAGAATGGAGTTAAGAGCAGTCGTCACATTTAAATATGAAATAACCACAACCTTTGTTTAAACTTGCAAATAATGGGCTTTTATTATTTAAGGAAAGTGCTAACTTACTGGAAAAGACAGAAAATAATTCAGAAAAGCCACTATGTAGAAAACACTTTAAAGGATTATGCAAGAATAAGTTATTTTAAAAAAAATTTGGTTTACATTCTCTGATGGCTTATATTAATGCCAGTAAAAAATGGAGTTGTATATTTCTGTGAATCAGTTTTAAATTAAGGGCTTACAAAGCTTCCTGGGAAGAAACCTTTTTTCTCTTTAATTTTGAAATTATTCCTAGCTTTTTGTGTTATACATGTAAGCAGTGGTGAAAGTGGTGCATCAGCCATACCTGGAGAGAGAGACAGATAATTATAGCTTAACTCAACCAATATTTACCTTTTACAACTGTTGTAACACCAAAACACTGCCTGAGTATCTATCTATAACCAGCAATTCTCAAGAACAAACTGGTATGAATTTACACAAGTTTTTATAGTGGTAACATTTTTATTCTACTAAATTCCTATGTATTTCTGAACCCAGCTCTCAAGATTCTCCCTTATGCGCGACAAACACAATGCAAGATGACAAAACTATTTAACTGTGGATTTTTCCTCTGCTTTATAGAGTTGGAACACTTACCTGCTGGCACCAAGGATTTCAGTGATTCTAAAAGATGTGGACTAGAAAACTTGACCAGACATCTGAATGGTTCTTCTTTATCCAAAACTTCCATTCTAGGATCACTTTTAAACATCGTCTCAAGCTGTTAACACAAAATTAACCAGGGAGTATAAGCAAGGAATATATTTGTAATGTTAACATGATTCCAGCTGGAGGAGTACTTTAATAAAATCAGAGTGCCACCATGCCGTAAAGCTTTCTGCTGAAAGAGGCAGCTTGTTCAGGTAACATCACAAAACACTAAGTATCTCTTATATTTCAAATGTATCTGTTAATCACATAAAATCTCTGCATCACCCAAGAATTTACATTACATGTAATGCGAGCTTCACTGTACTTCACATAACCCTAATTTCTCCAGCTTCAGCATGCTGCTGCTGTGTAAGCCTTCATTACAAAAACAAATCCAAATGCTTAGTTCACAAGGTTGAAAGATGAGACGTGATCTAGTAGTCTGACCAAATCAGTGCAAATCTGTTGCTTAAAGATGCTTTTAATTAATTTAAAATATTCTCCCTAAAGTTGAAAACAATCTAATATTTCTTCAATTTGCAATTTCATGTAGCTATGTCCATATGACAATAAAAAACCCAAATTGGTTGCACTTACTACCTTATATTGTGCAAATTCAAGTTGTGGTTGGGGACCATCACCAAAAATCTCCCAAGTCACTCTCTGTATTCTTTCTTTCTCACTTCTGTTTTCTTGAATTATCCTTAAATCTGCTTCAGAGAAAAAGAAGAGAAAAAACAGAATGACAACTGTGAGCTTATACAATACTGTTTTTCTGATCAGGTGACTGTTCCAGTGAAAATCTGCAAAAAATTTTAAAGAATTCATCACAACATTTTTTTCATAAGATGGCTGCATTTTCAATTCTTACCAAGAGAAAAACTCAAGCTAATATGAAAGAAGAGAGTGGGCAATCTGTATTTTTGGTTTCCTAACTGTGTGCAATGACAGTCCCAAGGAAATTTATTTCTCTTAGAGACAGCAAGTATTATGGCACCCCACCAGGAATGGATAATATAATGTGGATGTAACCTATGGACATTGCCTAATATGAATCTCATTTCAGAAGCCAGTAGTAACCACATTTGAACTTCTGCCTCATTAAAAATATACATACCACTTTCTGGTTCTCCATTCCTTTCTTGTACAGGTCTTGGACAATAAGTTTGGAAGTTCTAAATGGAGAAAAAAAAAATTCAGTTCACTTCCACTTTTAAAGGCTGTACTTGAAAAGAATCATAGAATGGTAGGGGTTGGGATATCCTTTCCAGATTTCTTTTTACTTCTCAAAGTGAATAGTCTTACAATTTTGGACAATTACTAGAAGTCAGAACGCCCAGCATTATTCTGAGAAAAGGATGCTCATCCTGTATTTGTGCCCATTTCCCTACCTACAAATTTTACATGGACAAGCAGAGTAAGTGCCCATTCCAATACCCTTCAACTCATTACTCTGTGTTTAAAAAGTCCTAGAATTGAATTTTTCATATAATTTTTAGACTGAATGTAACTATGAGGAACAGCAGAGTGGGTGGGTGGGATACCAAATAATTACATCCCCATTATAAGGTTACCTTAATCTAAGGCTGTCCACCACAGTAGCTCAATATTATTCTAACTTGGTGGTCTCTTGGAAGAAGTGAACTTGCCCCCCCTGCTAGGGGGTGAGAACTAGGCTTGAAACAAAAAGCAAGGCTTATTTTAGGATGTACTTGTGAATGGCTCACCTGGCTATATCTCTTAAACACAATATCTTTAAGGGAGTTTAAAGAATGACTTCGAAGCTCCATTTCCCGGATGCCATGGTAACTGGAAGCAACAACCAGGGCCTTTAAATAAAAATTGAAATAGTTTTAAAAATTATTCTTAGTTATCTCTGTTTATAATATGGTAAAGGTATGGTATTTCTAGACATGGCAATGCTTGCTTCAAGTTAAACAACTGGCCTTTAACTAGTAGCATTCTCATGTCTGAAAAAATGCTGAATAGGCTGTTATTAAGCTTAATTTAATATTTAAAAGCAGTCATAGGATTAGCCAGCTAAGCCATATAAGCCTTTCTCAGCTGAAAAATAAACAGAGCAATAAAATAATTAATCTATTAGTACAGAAGTCTGCCAAATAACAGAAAAAAAAAAATGAAAGACTACCAACGCATTCCCTAATGAGCTCTTACATTTAGTTCTTGAAGTTCTATGTCGAGGTACACTTCAACTTCTTTGAGACAATTTGTCTGAATGCTGTCCTAACACTTGGTTAGGAAATTAGAACAATTCAAGGCCAGCAAAAAATCTCAATAAATTGAATTTATTCATGACACACAAATCCAAATGTCACAAAACCTGAGTTTTACCCCATTTTTATCATGGGCCAAGGGAAAAAGTGACTGCATAAATTAGTTCATTAAAATAAATGATAAGTATTCATCCTCTTAAAAGTCAGCACAATTATAGCTCAGCATAACTGCTGTGAAATGAGGGTCTAGGCAGTTTTATTCTGTACCTGACACAGCAGAGGCAAGTTGCTTTTAAGCACTGAAGCAGAAATGAAGACATAAGGAGTCTGTGAATGGTATACAACATAGCTGGTCTTGTATTGGTTTGGTTTTGTATACGGTGTCCCCCAGGCAATCCTAATCCAGATTGCGTTATCCTCACATTCTCTTAAATTGATGGTGACCTAAGCAGAAGAAGAAAGAAAAGCTTTGACTTAGCAGCAGCTGTCCAGAAAGATTGTTGTCTCTTAACCCTGTGATCAGAGGACCCAACCATAATTTAGTACTTCACTGTTTGAATAAGAAACAAATCCCCCTAGTGTGGTTTGGATTATATTTAGATCAAAATTTCCACAGAAAATGTATAGACCTCACAAACTGGGGGGTGGGGGGAGTAATAAGGAAGACCACCAAAACACAACAACCAAACCTTTTCAAACTCTAACATTACTATTTTTCTGTTGATAAACATTTTCTTCTGAAAGGTGAAAATAACATCTTATTACAGTAGTCTGCATGCTCACTTCTTAAAAAACAAAACACCACACCAACCCAAAAAATCCCAAACAACCACCACTAAAAAACCCCACCAAAACAAAACCAAAAAACCCCAAACCCACAACAACAAAAATAATACCACCAAAGCAAAAAAAACCCCAAACAACAACAAAACAACACCTGACAACCCAAAAAACAATGCAAAAAGTTATCTGCTTAAATGGAAGGCTAGTGGCAGTATTCCCATATCATCCACTATTTGATAAATTAAACTTTTGCTCAACTTGTTATTTTATACCTAAATATAATATTTATCATGACTCAAGAGCACATGATCAGAAGTTTGAAAATTACCTTTTCTGGTCTCGTAAATTTACCCCTTTCTTTCTTCTTGTTACCTTGACTATCTGGCTGTCATGAAAATGGGAAGACTTCCTATAAAAAGACTCAACCCTCCTTTTGACTGAGGCACACATAGCCAAGCTTTTAGTCCAGCTGCTCGTAAACTGTTTAAATTGCTGGACAACATTACTTCCCAAAGTTAATTAAAAAAAATAAAATATTGCAAAACTTTATTATGATATGAACTGCTACGATCCATTAGTCTGATTTGTATTTGTTGCCCTCTGCTGTTGTCGGAATCCTTTGTGTGTCAAGAAGTGATACAGCTAGCTAGCCAGATGCATTTTCTGTTACCTTGCTTAAATGAAGCTGGGGAGCTAAAGCAATAATAGGCTTCTGCAAATGGCTTAGTAAATAAGTGAGATGATAGTATTTGCTTTGCATTTTTCTTTCTTGCCACGTAGTCTAGAAATTCCTTCATGCTGTTGTCCATGGTCAATGAAATACCAGGGCCAAGTTCTCACAGCCACCATAAAACATAATTTCAAAACTAGAATTAAGAAGAAATGGATACAATTTTGCTACTAATGTAAGTCACTAACTTCCTTGTCCTGTTTACTGGCTACTTTGAATTCCCTATATACTATTTGATTCAATTTATGTTGTTTGTGTAGTTACTGCATAACAGGACAAAGCAGTATCCACTTTCCTAGGCAACAGCTACACCCAAACAGGGAAAATATTTGACTGAAAACATAAACAAGCTGTCTTTCTTGAAGCCTGCCATACTGGCAAACTTTTATGATGGAGTGAAATAAAACGTTAAGTTGCTAGAACAGATACGCAATTCATTTCATATTTTACATGCAGTTCCTACCATTCCCAAGTGAATAATTCCATTATTTTTTTTATGCAGACTTCAAGAAAAAGAAAAAAATCAAAGTAGTAATAATAATAATAATAATATAATCTACTGACACCAGAGCCATGTAACATAACTAGAATGGATTTGTTCTTACATTTTCCAAGGCTGACAGAAGTCGTCTTTTAAATTTTTTTTTGAAACTTTGTAAATCAAAAATTTCTGGTTCTTCCCCTGTCACACAAGAAAAGAAACGAGAATTGCATTTACAACAACTAGTTCAGAGTTGTTTCCAGTTCTGCTGCAGACAAAATTAAGCAGAAAAAGCTGAAGTTGCATATGGAGAGCTGAACATGAAATTTAAGCCTTGTTATTGCCTTATAGAGAAGGGGTTAATATTTAGTTGGTAGTTACTAATTTCTAGTAATTGCTTGAGAAGTTAATAGAAAATATTTTAATAAACATCAACACTGAAAAATCCATACTAGACTGAAATATTATACTTCTCTCCAATGAAAAAATCCATACTAGACTATATTTGTGTTTAAAACATATGAAAAGAGGTAGTAAATTGCTGATAATGATGAAACTACGACAAAGAAAGATATTTTACCTGTTTTCTGCATTTGGTAAACACTCCACACTCTTTTGTTTGGATAGATGGAGTTGTCTAAGAAAAATAGGAATTGCTCTATAAAATAGCATATTATGAAATGGTAATTAAAGGATCAAATAATTTCACAATACTTTTATGACCACGTTATTAAAAAAATTAAAATTCTTAAACTATCACTCACAGCAAACCTAAAAGAAAAGCAGGTTTTTATTAGAAGAGATGGAAAAAACTAGTGTAATCCTAACTAAGCAACTAATAAAAGGTATCTCTGAGGCTCAGTGTTTAAAGAAGGGTTTTATCTAAAGTGATCAAAACTCAGTCTAAGTGTAGACTGTTAAACCCTTGAGATTTAAACTATTACATAATCAAGTTGTGAATTAATATTGGAGTTAAAGCTCTACCTGGAGTATACACTGACAGTTTTGTCTCTGTCTCTCCCTGTTGGAACATGGCATTACTGATTTTTAATGTTCAGTGTACACTGAAGACAAACATCTCCCTGCATTTTTAACTGCCTGCTGGATATGGCCTACCACAGTTTACATCTAGTGAGATCCCAAAAGAAGCAAACATACTTGCTAATCTTGAGCTTTTAATTTATGTTTTTTAGAAGGGACAGTTCTAGTAAGATTCGTTATCTAAAGTGTAATCTGCTTGTGCCAAATCCATCTGTAGCTCACTAAGACAATTGCTATGTAATGAGAGTCACTCAGGAAAAAAAAAAAAGCAAAGATGTCAGCATTTGTTGGGTTTTTTGCTTTTGTTTTTTTTTTTTTTTTTTACTTACAAATGATGTCTAGGACAGCTGCTTGCTTTATGTCTGCAGAATTTTCCTGAAAAGAGTTACAGTACATGGTGAACTACCTAGAATGATCTGTCACACCATTTAGTAAGTGAAAAGTCTCAGCATCGCTATTTTAAATGGCATTGCACTGAAGTCTGCAGCATGTACATTCTCCCTGGACACCACACCTGGTCCCAATGTCCACCCTATACAGTTTTGAGAAATCAGTAACAAAAGCCACCTAACCAAGGTTTAAGTGTTCATCTGCAGAGGCTGCTATTATCACCCATACTCAATAAATGAGTAGGCATTACAATCAATACCTTTATTTTACAATTTAGAAATACACCTACCTTTTAAGGGTTTATAGCTCAAAACATGTGATTCCATACTTATTAAGAGTCTATCATGCAGCCCCATCAGAGGAAACCGATAGTATTACCAACTCAACTTTACATTTTCTGGACTACAAACTGCCATTTAACGCTGTATTATGGACAAAGAAAATTAATTTCTTCGTGTTTTTCTGACAATTCTTCAACACGCATTCTGTATGTATGTCACTGACAGTTCCCAAAGGCAGGAATTACCTCACAGAGATGAACAACTTCTTGAGAAATGTTGTCCTTTATCTGGTGGAAGTTTATGGTTTGCAGCTGCGCCTCAGAGAGAAAGCCCCATTTCTGTAGCATTGATTTGATTTCATCTCGGGGGATTTTCAGTACAGTCCTTCGAATGTACTCAGCAACAGTCTCATCCATAATGAAGCCACCTGAAAATTGGAAACGTCAAAGCTGAGACCAAAGCACAGGCAGGCTCGGGAGATTTGCTCCCTTAAGGAAGGTGTACGAAGCTGTATCTGGGCACGAGTAGCAGTACCTTGGCGTCAGTCCTAAACACGGCATTACCACAGATTCTACAGATACCAACCACAGCAACTTAAAACGCTTTCTATAACGGTTTTCCCTTAAGCTCTCGGAAGCTTACCTCACAGACAGAGTCCTGGTACGAGCTTTTGGACAAGGATAGGTGAGCGTTGGCCCTCGTCCACGGCTGCTACTCCCTGTTCGGCCCAGTGGGTATCCAGAGGGCCCTAGCCAGCTGGAATAGCCGCCCCGCAGCCCCCACTCCACCCGCCAAGCAGAGGAGCGGCGCTAGCCCTCCCGTGTCTTCCTGCCGCCCGCCGTGCACCCCACCAACCACCGCCCGCCTTTCGAAACGCCCAATCAGACTGGGCAGGTGCCCAGGATATCCAATAGCAAACCGCTCCCGCCTCCGGCCTCGCTGCGTCTGGCGCTGGCGCTCTGAGGGCTCTTCCCGTGGCTTCCAGTCAGGCATGCCCAGGTCACCCTCGCCTCCTGCCGGCCTTGTGTGGTTGCGTGTCGCTCATGGTGCTGACCCTGTCAGACTGGGGACTGGAGTAAGTGCGAGGATGGCTGAGAGGGGAGGCTTTGACCAGACCCCAGTAGGCAGCGTTGTTCTTTTCTAGCCTTAAAGAGAAAAAAGGGGCATGTGGGGAAGTTCCCCCTCCGCCCTATCGCCGCCTTTCCTCCTCACAGCCTGGCTCAGGGGGAGCTGTTCCGGGTCGGCTTCTGGGACCCTGTGCTCACCTCGCATCCCTCTGAATGGGAACATGGGGCTCTCTATTGCGACCGCCGTAAGCTTGCTTTTCCTTGTGTCTGTATCGCAGCACTGCTTTAAAGACTCCTGGGAGCACAGAGAAACTACCAACTGAAAATAGTGTGGGTTAGTTCAGTGGGCCTCTTGCCGTACCTGTTGATAACGGCGTAGCAGCCCCTTTCACCTGCCAGGACAGTATTTACTTTCTGCCAAGTGCGATGTGCCTTGCAAAACAGGAATTTGGCAACAGCACCTTATCTTAAAATGTCTTAGGAAAAGAATGATGCATGTTTAAACCTTTCTTTCATCGCTGTCCCCCAAACATAGGAATATTGAGCATGAAGCTTATCGGTGAGACTAAAGCAACCTGATGTAGTTTTCCTTCTGCATCAGGGAACTGGATAATTCATATTTATGGGAGATGGTGAGAAAAGAAAGAAGGAACTACCCTAGGCTCCTCACATCCTGATTTTACACCTCACATGGGAAAAAACTGGGAATGTACCAAACCCTTCCTTTCTTTTTCCGCACAGTTAGGTCCTTTGGCTGCTATTTCCTATAAGGAGGTCAAGAGGAGAGAGTAGCATGTGGAGAGAAACAGTTGGTTTGTCCTGGATTTTGGTGTCTGATAGGAGTGTGAATGAAATACAAGTGGTTTTGCCTGCTCTCTCTTTTTGCCTGCCTTGTGGTTTCTGCCTACTTGCTAGGTATCTGCAGTTTTACTCTGAATTCTGTAATACATGTGGGTTCCTTTTGCACATAAATGTTTAATGTATTGAACGTGTATAGATGAGCTTTTAAGTTAGGAGTGAGTATCACTTTGTGATAATTTATGTGGTGATTCCTGTTAGGAAATACTTAGCAATTTGAAATGCTTAGTGTCCAGAATTGCTTGTGCAAGGAATTGTCTTACAATTATTTTTCTAAATAAAAAATATCAGCATTGGAAATTCAGTGTTATTGTCAGAGAATTTGTAAGATTAGGCTTTTGATTATTTTTCAAATAAATACGGTCTTCTGCTGACCATTTTTGTGGAACCCAGTGAAATATGTCAGAGTTCATCTAAATACTTCTCTCCAAATACTTCAGATATTTATATTTGCTTGGCATTTTGCAGTCTGTTTTCCTCCTAATGCAATTCTTTTGTTTTCTTAATATTGTTATTCTACTTTACTGCTAGTATTTCTTCTACACCGACTGCATGTTTACCGTGACATTCTTTATCCAGCTTTTCTTTTAGTAGTTTTCTCAGAACAATTTATATTGTTTATTCTCTTTTTTTCCCCTGCAATCTCCCTCCTCTCTCCCCTGTATTTATTCGTATTTAGATTTATTTATGAGCTACCACCTACATAAAATTCTGTCCACACAGATTTCAATTCTAGTAAGAACTATTTCTATCGTTATTTTAAATTAGAACATTATTAAAAAGAAACTGAGGAAACCAGTAGTTCATCCTGTCCTTTTTTCATACATGTTTTTGTTACTCTTGACACTTTTTCATCTATCAGAGCAATTGCCCTGCAGCAAAAAGACTTTTGCCTTCTCTCATCATTTATAGATCATGTTCTGATCTGACACTCCTAAACATATAAAATATAATATTGGCACTGATAACACTGTTCAGTGATGAACTTCAGAAGTACTTAAAGGCTCCAGGAAAGCCTTCCATGACACTGTAAGATGTTACTTTAATCCATCATAGCCTACGTGAACTGAGTAATGTATCTGGTAACTGAACTTGAAAGATGAATTTCAGGAGTACTGATCTATGAACTGGTGTGACACCACCTCTGATTTGTAGCATCTGTCCTGCAAGAGGTGCCATTGGAAAATTAATTTGAGTCATTAGAGGGCTTCTAACTGATGAAGTGTCCTGTCAGCTATGTGTGGCGCACTGATAGCTTTCATCTACTTTATCTGAGAATAATTTTGTAAACAGTGGTAGTGATTACTAATCTTAATCTAGAAATAATGACTCTTTCCTTCAAATGCTGCCTTTGACTTTCTGGCCTGTGCTGATGTGCATGCCACCTATGTCACTGGGGTCCTGCTTCAGAGACAGCCAGCTCAGGTGGCAGTTTCTGGAAGAGCAGTCAGAGGCTGAAGGAAGAGATTTAATAATCAGCTGGGTTCACACATGGTCAAGGAATGTGCAGTTGCTGAGCAGGTCACCCTCTCGAGGGAATGCTAAATCTACTGCTATCAAAAAAGATCTACTGATAAATACAAACCATTTTGACTTTGTGTGGCATGCAATCAAAAGCTGGTGGCAGTAACACAGCAGGGTTCTTAATCGCTTTTCTGTTACAGTTGTGCTCCTGCTGTCATATTTCTAAAAGTTCGTTTGTTAATTTGTTCAAGAGAATGCTTGAGCAACTTGTCCAGTTTCCACCTTCTTCCATGCTAAGAGCATACATAGTGTAACGGAGGCTTCCAGGTAGTATGGAGGAAGGTTTTTTTAAAATTAATTACAGTATATCTGTAACACTGTGGAGTGTATTCTCATGGGTGTCAAGAGGCTTTAAAATGTGTTTGGATTCTTAAAAATTAGTTTGTGGGAATATAACTGTTGTTAAGCTGAAAACACAACAGGATATATCGGGTAAATTAGTGTACATATATCTTTGAGCTAATGTGCTACTCGAGTAGCTGACAGCGCTGCAATGAAGATTGTGATTTTTGCAATTGTAAAATCTGACCACTGGCTATTAGTCTTTAGCTTCTCTATTTAGTTGGAGTGTTAAACCAGTGATGGCTACTTAGTACAAGTTGTAGTGATATTTACCTGATGTACTGCAGCTACAGAGGTGATCTCGTTGGAAGTGGAATGACAAAGTAAAAAAATCCATTTCTTTAATTCATTGGCATTACAGCTCATACAAATAGAATTTTGTCAAGGGGCACCCAGTTGTCTTGTTATCAGCTGGACTTTTCTTTTTCCCTTCACTGGTGAAGTTATCTTCCACATGAAAGCTGTCATCTTGCTTCAGCAACTATCAGATGATGTTTTCACATTACTTCTAGGAATATACATCTATAGGTAATATAAAAAATTACTTCTACAATGAAGTTGGCCTCACAGAACCCTGCAGATAACTACCTGGGGGTCCTGGATGATGTGAAGTTAAAATGTGATCTGGCAGTGCACCCTTGCGGCAACGCCAGCTAACAGCATGCTGGGCTGTGTTAGAGGTGGAACCAGCAGGTCAAGGGAAATTGTTACTATTTCCCCTCTTCTTGGCAGTCTTGAGGCCACCTCTGAAATACTGTCTTCATCTTTGGATCCCACAGTCTAACGGTGATGATAAAATAAAAATGAGTCCAGCAAAAGGGAAACTAAGAGGGTCAGGCGGATGGCACAGCTGGCATATGCAGCAAGATTAAGGGAGCCAGGTTGCTTTACTGTTCAAAAGAGAAGACTCATGGGAAACTGAAATGCTGTCTTCCACTACGTGAAAGAGTGGGGCATTCCTGCAGAAAACAGATCTGTATGCTTTTCAGAAGAACGCAGTGAAAGGGCAAGAGGCAACAATGTGAAGTTGCAAGAAGGGACGTTCCAATTTGGCATAGTTAAAAAACATCATTACTATTTTAAGTGATTTAAGTATTGGGTTTTGAACCCTCACGAATGCTTTGGATGAAGGCTTTTTAAAAAGCTTGTAGATAACTAAAAAAGATGCCAGTTCTCAGAGTGCTGTAATGAAATACCATTGTGCTTCCTGTTCTAATCCATCTTTGTAGAGGGTAGAAAGACAGTTTACGTATACTTGGCTCTTTTAAAGCTGGAAAGAATACTGATAATAGGAAAATGAGAAGATAATCTGCAGTTCAGGAAACATTAATGCTCCTAGGGAGTCCCTGAAAATTAAAATCCCAAATGCATTCTGATGTCCATGGTAGTAAAGATTGTAACTTCCAGGTAACACTTGGGCTGTGTAGAAGAACAGAACTGTTTTTAATTACTTTGTGTAATACATAAATATTAAGCTGCATTTTGATCAAAATATTTTTTGTTGTTGTTGTTAAAATCATACTGTGTGATAATATCTTAAGTCATTAACTCAAACTATCTGGTTGTATTTTCATATTTTAATTTTGGCAGGTGGAAGTTTTCTCAGATTCTTGTCCTGGCCCTACCAAAATTATCCCTAAGTAAAGATGCATCCAGACCTGTCTCCTCATTTGCACACTGAAGAATGTAACCTAATTATCAGTCTGCTCAAGAAGTGTCACAAGGAGGTAAGAAGTTTTGAGCAGAGAAAAGAGTATGTGGGTTGGGGAAATGAGTGTCAGATAAATTAGTGAGAATGATATATGATCATAGAGAGAAAAGCTTCCTCTAGGCAGAACAGCCATGAAAGGTAGCTAGTAGGTTTTCTCTGAAGAAGTATCTGACAACTGTGTGTAAAACTTTGCCAGTGATTTCATTAGAAAATAAAACATGCCTTGAAATTTCCGGTCATACAGTTTGATGAGTATGGATTGATTTTTAAGAACTGTAATAACTTCTGCACCTTTTAGTAGTGTGTGCCCCTCAAAAAAACAATAATACAAACAACTTCGAATGCCCTCTTTTTGTATGCTCATAGTATTTCCACATTCCAGCTGTCCACTGGGCAGATGCTTCAGTCTGTTTGAAAGGGGTATGTTGCCAGGATGTGGACATGCTGCATGACTTATGTTCAGAGCTTGGAGAGCTAAATGACATTTACTGGTTGACTTAGTCTTAGTAGGCACCAACCTAAGGATGTAAAATGCCAAATTGTCTTCAGGCTTCTCCAGGCTCTTTGCTGCTTCAAGAAGATCAACTCTTCATCTCATTCATTTAAAAGTGTTTAAAAAAACTGTACTCTTGTATACCTCTAGATGTGAGCTGTCTGCAGTATTGTTGCAGTATTGTTAATTACTTTTCCTGTTCTCTCATATTCTCTAAAGAGATGTTCTGTACAGAACAATACATGTTCTGTATTAGTGCATAAAAAGTTCAATTTCATAGTTTCCACTGAGACAAAAATATAATTTACTATTTGAAAGTAATGGTTGTATGCTTTTTGGGTTTGCTTTTGGGTTTATTTTTATAATAGAAATAAATGTTAATATACAAGTATGATAGGATTTTTGTTTAATGTAGTTTATTAGACTGCCTTTAGTTTAAGAGGGAACTGGGACTAAAAAGCATACTTGCATTCCCTGTCAACAAGAGATTCAAAGGAATCTATTGCCAGTTTGACTTGCGAAGGGTCTAGGAGCAACAATAATGCAGTCACGCGCAGGATTATATTCTGGGTTTGTTTGAAGTTGATCTTCACATGAAGAATTCCTTTTGTCACCCTGTCCTCAGCTTAGAGGGTATTTGTGCTAGCAGTCTCAGAACAGAAAAGATGAAGATGACCTCTCTTACATTCAGTTGAAAGGAAGCAAAACCTTTTCGTTCAAAATTCAGAGGCAATGTACTGAAATATTCTTTTAAAATTGCAGTCACTGAAATCTGTAAGGTCAGTGATCTTAATCAGTTATCAGTGACTACCTGCTGTTTTGTTGTAATGCCAAAATGTCCTAAGAACCTTCATCTACAATTTAAATTAATATTGCTAAGAGATGAAAAGCATTAATCTTTAATTGGGTGTCCTGTGTGTGCCTTTTCACAAAAGTCAGGTTGATTTACTTTATTCCTAATCTAGAACCTGCCCATACCAATTTTTTCATCTAGTGAGGGAAGGTTAATGAGATTCTGATTTTATGTCATTATTTTGATTTCCTGTTTTGGGGGGGGGGGGTTGGTTTGTTTGCTTGTGGGTTTTTTTTTTAAACAACTCGATTCTGCTGCCAAGTGCCTGCTTGAAAGAGACATTTTTATAGGTGGTAGCTGAAACAAACACATATTGTCTTGTAATCTTATCATTGTAATAGGTGTAATAAATGTTTTTGATAATCTGATTCTATTTTTCCCTCATAATCTGAGCCACAATGTGACACCTTTGGAATCTGGCTAAATAAATGCAGATTCAACTCACTGCATGCACTAGTAACAGTGAAGTTAGCTTGAAATGTGAGCATTCACCTTGAAATTTACCCTGCAGGTATAGGAAATAGAATACAAAATTAAATCTGTAATAATTAAAATGAAAACATTGTAAAAGCAAGATTACCTTGCAGTAAAGTGACCATTATCGCATGCAACTGCTTCAGTGTCATCTGATGCCCTTTACAAAGCAGAGAGGTATAAACAAGCTAATTATAGCACTGCTATGGCTAAGTGTTTGTCATAATCTTTATTAGCTCACTCCTACTTTCAATCATCTTCCATTGGCTGAAATGTTGTCGACTGAATTCTTAAAAGTGCTCCTATGTTACTTGTATAAATCCACCAAACTTCTCATCAGCTGCAGATATGCACATAGGTTTCCTCTGAAATACAGGAATGACTTCATTCTCATCTGGTTTGTTCTTCATAGTCATCTTTCTTCAAAATTAATTGGTTCTCAAAAGGATTGGAATTGTTTCTGTTCAATATCTACTAAAACCTCCACTCCTTTAGGTCTTCTGAATTACTTGGATGTTCTGCTATGAGATGCTGTGGCATGGTAGTGAGCATCACTGAGACAGTCATCCCTTTAGAAGAAAACATTCTGAGGGTGATTTCATGGCTGACAATATGCAATTGCTTCAGGAAATTCTGTCTAAAAGGACAGAGTTTTATAGTGAATAGCATCAGGGTAGCTGGGGAATGCCTTCAGGAGGACAATGCCTGTGGTTTTTCAGAAACTAACACTTAAGGTATGAAGAAGGCCTACAGCTGAACGGGGCCATAAAGATGGCAAATTAATTTTATTTATTAGCCTCAAGATCTGGAGAAACTTAATCCCTCATTTTTTATACTGGTTCTGATATATAAATCTAGTGCTTGCATCTTTTGGACCAACAACATGTTCTTCCTGTGGTTAGGATGATGGAGTTGAAGTCCTTTGACTTTGTAGGTCATGAAGAAATAATGGAAACCAAAGAACAGAGGACTTTTCTTCCAGGATGCCTGTAGATCTCCCTGCATCTTCATATACCACAAGCTGGGGTCATTGAAGCTAGTGTGAATGAAAGCTGTAAGACTGATTCCTAAATCATTAAACTGTGTATGTTCTACATTTAGACTTCATAGCTTTAGCTTAAGTATCCTATTTTAGTCTGGTTATACAACATGGTGAGTACCTTCAACTGTCAGCAAGGCAAGGGTGGTTCAAATGGGGTTCAGGGTGGCTGTAACTTTTACCTACTCAGTCAAAAAAGTACAAAACATCATTTTCCACAAAGAAAAGGAAAAGATGACTAGGATATGTTTCAAAATGCAAGTGACTTGTTAGAAGGAGGAAACCTTTGAATTGTAATTTTTTTTTCCTTTCCTTAACTTACCAGCACAACATTTTGAAATTTTTTGGCCATTGCAATGATATTGACCGTGAGATGCGGAAGTGCTTAAGGAAAGAGGTAAGAAGCAATAGATAAATAGTTAATAAAATGAGAAGTCCATGTGATAGAAACAGAATTGCTTTTTACTAAGTTGCACACATTGATAAATAGGCCTTGAGATGTAAACACATTCTGGAGTGGGCATTTGAGACTGAATTTCACCTTCTTCTGATCCATTTTTCAGGTAAAATCTGGCTTTAACAAATGGCACAGTCTATTTTTGGATATATAAAAACAGGCAAACAGACATTTAACCAAACAAATACTGCAAAGAGCAACTGGCACAGATTTGCTGTGATTTATTCTTACTTTATTTTTTCATTAGTGGTATTCACACAATAGAATATAAAGCAGTAATAGTCACTTCTGCATGAGTAACATTTATTACTGAAATTACTTGATGAGTTGCTAAATGAAATATTGCTGCTTAGAACCTACTCTTTGCCATGCTACTTCTGCAGATAGGAAGGAATGGAAGACTCCAGGAGTTTAAGCAGATGAATTAGGACGTGGGCATGTTTTTAGAAGAGTATCAATTGGTCTTTATATTTGTGGTTGTTGCACGTAACTGCACTTCTCACACATCTTTTAACTCGAAATTGTGCTAACTAATTTTGACATAAATTTCACAGTTGAGCCTCATATGAAACGTAAGTGCATGATAACCAGAGCAGCTTATTCCCCTGTCAATCTATGGGATATTAATTTCGTCTGTTTGTGTCAAATAACTTTCTTTTTTTTTTTTCCCCCTGTAAAAATTGTAGCACAGATATGGAAAATAATGAAGCTTCTTTCCATGTAATCTTATTTTCCTTTGTGCCATTGAAACATTTACATTAAAAGGAGTTAGTTCTTGATGGGGTGAAACCACAACACTGAATTTGTCTGCCGCCTTAAAATACGTCTACATTGAAATGTCATAACTAGAAAGCCCCTGAAAGGCTGTTCACAAGTATAGAATAGGTACAAATGTAGCTTTGAAAGATCACTATTCTCATTCTACCTGAAAACATGGATGGGCTAATGAAAAATTAAATATTGCCATGGGAAAAAGTTAAGCATTCTGTAAATGTTAAGTAATGTTTTGGGCCATTATTTCAGTTATAAACCAATCAGTCTAATGAATGAAAACCTGAAAATCCTTTCCAAAATGAATCTCGTCAGGAGATTATTACGTTATACAAAGAATCAAGTATTTGTGGGTTACTTGGGTTTTATTCTTGGTACCAGCTATTAAAAAAATCAAACAAATACCTGCTCTAACCGAAGGTCAAGGATAATTTGCTTCTCCCGAAATGTAAGGTTGTGCATTGATACTTAATTTTTCGTTTCTTCTAACTATAAATTATTTTTTTCGTTTTTGACTCCGATGAGTTAGGCTCTTCAGTCTTTGGGCTTTTGCTGGTACAGGTTCATAGTTGAAAGTATGGTCTTCTTCTGCGTGTATCTAAGCTGTGAAAGCTTTCTTGATTCTGTTTTACAAAGGAGTCTCATTTCTGCTGGGGTTTTTTAAACCGTAACACCTCCCACTCCTTACTCCAAAATTCCTTACCCTTATTCAACCCACATTTGCCTTTGTTCCTTTCATCTTGGTATACCACTTTATCTGTGCACACAATTAATGACCAGGATCAAAAATAGACCAAGTCTGTGATGACGAATTCATGTTTCAGAAGGCAGACACACAGTAATCAGTATTTTCTAAAAGGAAAGAAGCCTGCCCTGTGCTCTAGAATAACACCAGTGTCACTTTTCTTCCTAGTTCATGTGTAAAGTGTAACTCTTGTACCTAGGATGGTTGTAAGATGGCTAAGTTCCTCCATAAGATAACTGAATCTTCTTTATTATAGTGTTCTAATACTCCTTAATCTAATAACCTCAAACTCAGAAACATGTGCTTTAATCAAATGTTAATTTCAAAGTAAAAATGAACCAATATATAGACTAGAACTGCATTTCTGATGCATCCATCAAAGATACTCTTTCTGCTCCGGAGTAATAAATGCTTTCTATACTTCTAGATTTCACTTGTCTGTGTAATGATAGCATCTGATCTCTTAATTTCCCTGTCTTCCAGTATGAAGAAAACAGGATCAGGAACCGGGAGGTGCGTCGCAGGATAATTAATGCTCACAAAAACACAGAGAAATGAGCTCAACTGTAGCTGGACAGCTGTATCTCAACAGGGACACTTGCTTGAATGTTGACAGAATAGTTCTTGCCCATCACCAGTGCTCAGCCTGTGGTTTGTGAAATGGTGAAAAAAAATAAATGTGCTTATTAATATATGGTCATTCCCAGCAAGGCAAACAGTGTGGAAAAAAATAAATATAGTAAATCATCACTCACAATGTATTTTTTTACCTCTAAGAGCAAAATATTGTGGCAAGTCTTTGTTCTGACATAGTTTTGTTAGGATTGTTAAGTAATGAGGAATGAGTGTGTGTAGGTCATTATGTGTTCAATGCTGCAATATTCCCTACAGAATCACAGAATGCTAGGGATTGGAAGTGACCTCAAAAGATCATCCAGTCCAACCACCTTGCCAGAGCAGGGTCACCTAGAGCAGGTCACACAGGAATGCATCCAGGTAGGTTTGGAATGTCTCCGGAGAAGGAGACTCCACAACCTGTCTGGGTGGCCTCTTCCAGTGTTATGTTACCCTCACAGTGAAAAAGTTTTTCATTATGTCTACGTGAAACCTGCTATGCTCCAACTTGCACTACTTGCTGCTTGTCCTCTCATTAGACATCACTGAGGACACTGGTTCTCCTGACACTCACTTTTCACATCCTTACAAACATTAATGAGGTCACCCCTCAGTCTCCTCCTCTCCAAGCTAAAGAGCCTCAGCTCCCTCAGGCCTTCCTCATGAGGGGGATGTTTCACTCCCTTTAGTATCTTCGTGTCTCTGTGCTGGACTCTTTCAAGCAGTTCCCTGAGGTCCTTCTTGAACTGAGTGGCCCAGAACTGGATACAATATTCCAGATGTGGCCTCACAAGACAGAGCAGAGGGGGAGAATATCACTTGACCTGTTGACCACAGCCCTTTTGATACACTCCAGGATGCCATTGGCCTCCTTGGCCATAAGGGCACATTGTGCTGAATTGCATTTATGCCTTTGTGTTTAGCAGTTTCTCTTTCATATCTTGTTTTTTGCCTTTTTTACACTTGCAGAACACTGAAGGACTTTTTCAGTTGCTCTTTGCAGTGTTGTTGTAGCATTGCTTAAATGAATTAGGAAAAAGAAATGTTAAACAGATATGGCTTGAAATTGGAAATTGTCTATCAAGTAACAATTGGGAGTTCTAGTATTTTTATTGCAGCTACAATGATGAAACTGCTACCTTCCACTGAGAATGAAATGTATGTACAGTGCAGACTGCGGTGAGACCATTTGTTCATTGTACCCAAAGCAAATGGCTTTAGAAATTCAGAGTGGAACATTTCCAGGGATTTGCAAAGCTTTGTCTTGACTTTTGTTGAGTGCAGTGTGTGCTGAATGATTTTCAGAGTGATGCCAAAAATACAAGTTAAATAGTTCTTCCACATACTCTGGTACAAAGACAAAGTCTTGTTGAAGGGAAACTCCCACTGATGTGAAAGTGTAACTCTCCTTTCAGTTAGACAAGTCAACTAGTACTGAGCTAACCAAGTTGCCTTACAAGCCTACTGGAGCTGTTTGTTTGCTATGAAACTGCAGGAAGTCCTCAACAAGACTCTGAATTCAGAAGATTTGATATTAAAATATACTGGTTTGTGCAGTGATAGATCTGTTGTTTTGTATGTCTTCTGCTGGATTTACCCATTTTGAAACAACTTTTGCTATTTTGAAGCAACTTCTGCCTAGCAACAAAAGATTATTTTAAAATATATATTTTATTGATCTAAATATACTAAGTGTCTTTTGAAAAAAGATTGCCTGTTCTGCAATGAATTCTGTGGGTTGCAAACAGCATTGCTAACAGTCTTGAAATTAGTACATGCACCTGGTTTTGGAAGAATGCCGAATTTTGTGATCTGTTTTGCATTGCAACAATTTTACTTATTTTTCAGTACCTAGATGGACCCAGTTTAATTGGTAGAACCTAACCACAAATGTTTGCAGGGAAATCTCCAGAACAGACTGAAGCAATTGTTTCTGCATCTTCAGACATGCTGTCTGCTTTCTTGGAACAAGTAAATGGTGCATTATTTGAATTAAATACTTGAGTGGTTGGAAGTGGTGCAGTCTTTTCATTGGTACTCTTCAGAATATTTTTGAAGAGTATTTTGTAAGTGAAAGTCCCTACCTGGGAAATCTGCATTCTTTATCCTTCTTCCATTTGTGATGACAAAATCTACTTCAGACAAGATCTTAAATAGGATTTGATGGTGCTTGTAATCTTTAAGTAAATAGAGAATTGGCCTAGAGATTAGGTTGAAAAGCTGATACCGGAGTGCAGAAGCACTGATGCTTTTCTTTCTTTCATCAGCTTCTGCAAGACCACATCTTTCACTAGAATAGCAACAGAGTAAGAATCCAAGAGCCACTTAACACAGCTCAGTCAGAATCATGTTTGCAAAGATCAATGTGCTTAATGAATGAAAGACCAAATGGCAAGTACAGTTTTTATTGCTACTTTGAACTAAATTTAGCAATAAATCTATTTTACAAATAAACTTTGTTTACCTAGTGAAAATATGATCATGTTCATCCTTCTGTTTCTCTTTGCTAATTGCCCACTATTAGTGTTATATGCAATCACCCATTGATTCCTGTGGTTTTGTTCCTTTTTTGTTTGAGAGGGATTACGTTGCTGTTTTGCTCTTGAAGCTGAGAAACACTAGTGTCATAATACTTATGATTTATCTTACAGAGGGTAAGGGTGAAATGGTAAATGTGGGATTTTTTTTTTTCCTAAAGTAGTTGAGTGATGAGTAGGGGACATGTTAGGTGAAATAAACTTTATCTATGAGGACTTTGCAGACAGTTTATTGAAATGCCATTTGCATATGGAAGGCTTTTCCCCATTTTTCTTCCTGAAGGAGCAAGTTTTAGCGAGAAGGCAAAAAGAAAGTTGATGGAATTTTGTGTTACGTTGTGTGAGAAGTTCTTGGGCACTTCACAGGGGAAAATGAAGACAGGGAAAAATATATGCAGAAAGGGCAACTGGCAGCTATGACAGACATGGCAATAGAAACATAGCCAGAAACAGGAAAAGCCAGCAAGGATGGGGAATGGGGAATGGCAAATGGCAAGGACTAGAACTAGCAAGAGGAAGAAGCCTCCATCAAAGACCAAAATGACCCTGCAGAACTGATTCATGGCTCTGCTGGTACAGTGGTTATTCAAAACAGTTGGGTAATTGCTCACAAACACAGGGATGAATAGATTTTGAATCTTACAGGCATGCATAACTTCCTTGGGGTGTACTCAAAAATAACCCTGTAAGACATGCAGTTTTGGTGCATACTCCACAGGAATGATTAATATGAATAACTGTTACTAAAATATGCAGCTGAAAAGTCAGTTATACCTACTGTAATTGTGAAGCAGTGAATATTTCCAATGTGTTATATGCTTTGCTAAAGCTCTACACCACGAGAATGAAGTGTCTTCAGCAGTTAGGCATTTCCTTCTTTTTGCTCCTACTTTAGAAGAATATGCAACATCTAATCTGGCCTAAATGAAAACATGTTTCTGTGGAATACTTAAAGTGACATAAACAACAGGAAAACTGTATCAGAATCTGTCAGTTTAATTAAAACTTAATAATTAACACATGTATTTAAGCAAAGGACAGTCTCTACCTGGACAACACAATGGATTTTAGGGCTGTAGACTGAAGTTACATATTCAATTTCATTAACATTCACTAAAATGGAGTATCATAGCAAATCTTAGTGGTCCCATTTCACTTTTAGCTTGATAATTCCAGTTTTGCATGGCCTAAGAAGAGGAACCTGATGAATAGTCTGTTCTCTTCCATAGAGGTGTTTGCATCTCTCAAGGTAAATAGGTTATTGGTGTAAGCGAGGCTCAGTAGCAATCATGCTGCACATCAACAGAACCTGCTAATAAAAACTTTTTAGTGAATAGTGAATTCACATCAGGTTCCCCAAGCCATGTACCAGAAAATGTATCAATGGGAACAAAATATATATTTAACTTTAAATGAACTTAACTTCTTGTGAACTGTCATACCTTAAAATTATTCTTGTGAAGTATTTGGTGACTTTAGAAAAGGCTGAGAACTTTGTTATGGATCTCTCCCCTCAACCATTGAGACTTACTATTTTTAGGTAGACTCCCTAGATAAAACAAGCTACATTGCAGAAAGATCTCATGGGGCATTCATTACCTGGGAAAGATCTTATGGATGGCTTGACAAAACTCATCCCCAGTACAGACGTCCGCTATTCAGGACCTGGGGGTTTGGTTTCTCTTGGGGAAAAAAGTCCGATACCCTTAATAATACAGATGTGTGTGTAACCAAGTTACGCTACAGGATCCCAGACAGGACCATTTCATCCCCAAAATCAAGGTGATACAAGAACAGGTTACCAAGCAGGTGTTTTGTTAGCCTGAAATCAGTGATGTGGTGACAATGCTGTATTTTTACAAAACCTTTGATCAAAACTTGTTCTTGACCTTTGCTGCCAGCAAGCTTGAGCTAGACTGTTTTGGCTGTGAGTAAACAAGTGAATCATTAAGCTAATTTCTCTTCCGGCACTAGGGCGAAACGGTTATTCCCTACGCTTGGCTCACTGTGCTATCTATTCTCTGAAGTTACGGAGTTATTTCAGAAGCGGCGTTTTTGTACCGCAAGCCCCACAGATGATTCCCGGCGGTCCCATGCGGCGACGCCACTGGAAATTCCGTCGTTTACAGCCCTCAAGGAGGAATACTGGGAATTTTGAGGTGTTTTTCCCGAACCCTCGCCGCGTTGCTCGCTTCTACGCTAACAGCCACCGGACTCGTCTCCCCAGTGGCAGCCGGTCCTGCACCGGCCCCGGCGGCCAGTCCAGAGCTCGCCAGGGCAGCTTTCGCGGTCTTCTGGGGCCGTTTCGGGGCTCACCGCTAGTGCTCGGTGCTGCTGGCGCACTGCGACCTCCTCAGCCGGCAGCACCGCTTTCCTCCGGCAGCCGGGAACCGCTCCAGCCTGCACGGCGCTGCCTGGCCCGGCCTCGCCTCGCCTCGCCTCCTGCGGCCCTGCTCCATGCGCGCTGCGCCGCCGCCAGCGCCGCCCAGCGGCCGCCCCGTCCCTCCGAGGCTGCGGTCCGCCCGCGGCGCGCGGGAGGGGCTCCGTGGGGACTGGCCGCCATCTTGGAGGGACCCTGGGTGGGTGCGGGCCCCCCTGGCCTTCCCTGGCGCTTGGCCAGCGTCGCAGGCTGGCGGTGCCCAGGTGCTGGCTGCTGTGCTGAGGAATTGACCCAGTCCTGAGGGGGGCTGGGTGCAGGTGTGGTGGCCATTCCCCTTGGAGGCAGTGTGGGCGAACTGTGGTCTCTGCCCTTGGTAAAATGACACTCATGCTCTTCCCTCAGTGGGCCTTTCGAGCCAAGAGTTCTCACACATGGCCCCCATGCCTTGAAATACTCTGGGGATGCTATTGATTACTCATTGATGCCAAATTCTCTTGCACAATCACACTTAATTGATCACTCTATTTATTTAAATTAAGTCAATGTTGTGCTCAGAACAATGCTGCTACAATAAGCAAACATGGTTGGGCTTTGCAGTGCTCAACTTTGAGCAGGGCCCTAGCACAGGACCTCACATGTAATCACAGCAGGGAATGGCATTATGGTGCCAATAATCCTCTTAGTGTTTGGTCAGATAGAAGAATGCACTTCACTCTTTTCCAACCCACTGGCTTGGTAGTTATAGCTATGATAGGTATTTTTGAAACAGCCATGATGTGCCCTAATACAGGTGTTCCTTTTTTTCCAGAGCTCATCAGGATACTGGAAGAGGCCAGGAATATAAGGTCATCCTTAAAGAGAACTGGCACTGTTGCAAGTTATTTTATTAATGATTCATTTTAGGTACTGTAGTGGTTGTTTTGTCACTTGCTTTTGGTATTCTATAATATTATAATTATTTATCCAGTGGTACCGTAGACTTTGTGTGCAAGTCATGAAGTGATCCACCTGAGCTGCCTTTGTGAACTGAAAAACCTAGCTTTTAATTCTTACACTTTTCTGTAGCTTTTAGAGCTAAATATTTGTGTGGATTGTTTTGCTGCGTTTTGGGTTGCTTCATATTCTAACATTACTGGTAAAGAATATATGAAGCACTTTGTGTGTAAGTGGTGTTAGTTAGACATCTGTGGTTACAAGCAGCCCATGTAATCATATTAAATCAATATTAAATGTGGGCTACTGAATGGTTGTCTTTGGGATGCTGATGGTCCCAATTTAATTTAAACTTCATCCCACCAGTGCTTCCAATAAAACCTCAGAGGAAAACAAATCAAAAGTCAAATCCCTAAATGAGTAATTCCAAATGGAATAACAGATCTTTCATAATTGGTCCACAGTGGCTTTATTTAGGTGCATGTACAACAGTGTGGTATGCGAAAGCAAACAGTCCAAAACCTGGTCACTGTTCACTGCCATACAGCTGGCAGTTGGCAGCTATGGAGAATGGGTTTTGAGATACATTTTTTGTGATAGGAGAATTTGTTTATTTTAAGTAGGAAGAGGCTGGTTGGAGTTATGATAGGAACAGATTGAAATTCTTCAGAAAACAAATTTGTCTTACTCTGCCACAGCTGTGCTGCTGTTGGTTCTGTTTTGTAGGATAGCCAAGATAGCATGAAGGCTAAAGAGGGGTAGTAACGAAGAAAACCTGAAACTTCCCACTGGAACTTTCTGGTATTCAAAATGGAAACTCTTAAGTCACCTTCTAGTTATAACAAGAACAAAATATTCTCACTTAGCTTTTTCTATGCTGGACTTGTGTTCAAGGGTTTCTCTTTCTATGCTTGGGGCTGTGTTCAAGGTGAGGGACAAAAATGACGTATCTGAACTAAATCCCATAGTTGGGAAGTTAAATATTATTGCAGGGAGTAGTGCATCAAGAGGAAACTGATTCCAGTGTACAGTACTCACTGGAAATGTAATGTTATCTCTGATTGCTTATTAAGTCTTACCATGTATTAGAAGGTGCTGCATGCAGAAGTTATGTACTATATGTTATAAAGGGGAAGCAGAAAGGCCAAGCCTGCAAGCAAAGTGAGTCTCCCTTTGACCAAAATGATAGGCAGGAAACCTTGTCCATATGGAAATGTCTCTGTTTTAATAGGCTGAATATTTGAGGAAGAAATTGGGACATTATTCATAGGGATTCTTATCTGTGGCTTGATGGGGCTTGCATTTATTTGTAGTTATGGATCAACAGGCCAGTTTTAGTGTATTGTGGTATTGCCAAGCTGAAGTTTCCTCATGTCCTTACACTAAAAACATGCTTAAGAGTGATCCAACACAGTGCCCTTCATGCTGGTGTTTATTTTTATTTTGGGATTTTTGATTTGGCATATGAGAAGTGAAAAAATGTTATCTAAAATCAAGAGAGGAAACAAAATACATTAATTTTTCTGTTGTGGCTTGAGACACTGCAAATAGGCATTTTAATTTAGGTGTGTTTGACTTGGCTTTGACAGAAGCTAAAATAGCTTAGTAGCAGCAAGAAGTTTTGAATGATCTTCTGCCTCTGTGCTACCCTTCATTTTAGAATTATTTAAGCTAAGAGCAGAATTATGTTCCGAGTCTTACCTTTCTCAAACAAGTCAGATTGCTAACACTAGTGAAGGATGCAAATGGTGTACTAATACAGCAAGTAAGGAATTTGACATTTTTAAGCCCAAGAAAATCAGGACTGGCTGGTAGGTTTTCATACAGATTACACAAATGCTAAGTAATTTTGTTAAATAAGGATAATAATTTCATATATTAAATACCTTTATTCCAACTTGACCAGCAATGAAAAGTAATGCAACTTATTTTTGTTGTTGCCATAAACTGTTTAAAGTAATTATAGCTTACTCATTAAATCATCATATTCTCATCCTCATTTCAGCTTCTTGTGAAAGTGATGATGCATAAATGCCTCCATATATCCCCTTGGGATACGTTACAAAGATCCAGTATTTAGCAAATATACCCAAAAATAGCCTGTGGAAACCTCAGGTCCATCCAGACACTTAGATTTTAGCTACTGATGGGCCCCAAGAAAAACCCATGGACTTAAACATCTGTGAAGTTAAGCTCAGATTTAGATCTGTTTTTACTTTGCATCTTCCTCTTATCTTTGTAAGCAGAACCAAACTCATGGTTTCAAGTCTCTGTTATCCTGAGGATTAGATGTATGGGCTTGAAACTAAATCCAAGTTCAGTGGTTTAGGCTTCTGATAGTTTCTTTCTTTCTTTTTTTAAAATTATTTTCCAAATGAAACAAAATCTGAATATCGCCTCAGCAGTTGACCATATAAGCTGTCAGTTTACCATAGTAGGTTAGGATTCTCAATACGAAGTGCAGCATTGGTCCTTAGGAAAGAGAAGAACACAAGATGCTGCCCTGAGATGGTTAGCAGGTGGTGAGTTGACATAGTGTTTTCCTCCAAACCTCTGCTGGGCCCCTCAATCTTGACCTGAAACTGAGTACTGGAATGATAATATATTATTACTGTTGAGCAGAGACTGCTCACAGCATAGGACAGCAGTTGCATATGAAGTGCGTGAAGGAATCTGATTAGATACACTAGCCATTTTCTGTTATAAGCAAGCATGTAGACAAGGAATTTGTAATTGCAGTTGGTTTTCTGTAGAAATTGTTGTGTTCTACTAAATTCTTTTCACAGCAACATTAGGGATTTCTTTCAATTAGACATCTTTTGAAACTGGCTTAAAAAAACAGTATTCTTCTCAGTTTACAAATAGATACTAAAACCAGGCTGGTGGTTTTGTTGTGCATGGTTTTGGGGAATTAATTCTCCTTTCCGAGTCCTCTTTCTCTAGGTCAGCAGCCAGCAGTGAGGAACATTAAGTAAAAATAAAACTCCTATTTTTAGTTCAGCTACATAACGTCCTATTTATAATACTGAAATTTCAGCTACTACCTGGCCCCTTTCAGTTCAGCAAACCATCTCTCCTGTGGTAGGTTTCATTGCTCTTTTTTTCACACCTGCTCCATTTGATCTTCCTGCAGTTATTTCTACAGGTTTGGGGATGCTTTTCCAAGAGTGCTCTTAATTCTGCACAGTGCTGACAGCTATCAGTTCAAATAATTTTTCTAGAAGTAAGGGCAAGTAGCAGCTAGCAGGGGATATTCAAATCTTGGCATAATTCATCCTCAAAATGTTGATGCCATGGAACTCTTGGGGGAAAGAAAAAAAAAGAAAGAAGTTGCAATCATAATGATGTATCAGTTTCTGCAGCATCCAGATAAATGTTTCCTTCTGGTTTCAGTCCCTCATGACTACTGAACAAAAGACACTTTAGCTTTATTTTCCTCAGGATGATACATGACAGTCATTTGCTGTTTTCCCTCTTTTGTTTTGTATAAATTTTAACACAACTTACCACACTAACAATAGGCCAGTCAAAGGGAGACAAAGAAGACATACACATAAGCATCTTGTGGCTAACTGACAAGCTGCCTACTATTTGGAAGTGAAATTGTTAAAAACCTGTTGAAAGCTTCAGAGTCTAGCTGAAGTCTAGGGTTTTGGCAAGTCAAAGACGGCCTTTAGCCGGGGACCTTAAGAAAAATGCATTTGTGCAAAAGCAGTTTTTACCCTGCCCGCAGTCTTGGAGATAAGGCAGTAATTGTAACAACAGAATAGCTCCAAAATACATTTCTCAGCTTACAGAGTTAGAAGGAAATATTGATATGCTACCAGGCATGGTTCTGCCACCATCATAGAGTGGGTTTCAAAATGGTAATATCCCTCTGCGTAAGCCAAAACTAAAGTAGAAAAATTCCCACTTAGAAGCAGCTTATGAAACCAGATAGACCTTTTTATCCAGCAGGGACCAAGCACTGAAAATAACTTCTGTAAAACATTTTGTTTGTTTCCTCCATGTGATGTATCTCACTTGAAAGAAATGAAATGACTTGTAAACCTACTTCTTTTCAACTGGGTTGAGTCATTCTAGAGACTGATGAAGAGTTGGATGGGGGTGGCAGAGGAGGGAATGTAATTCTGGTAATGTGGAGACCTTGTCATTGTGTGGCAAAGTTTGAGTTTTAAAAGCCATGATTATGCCTTGAGAGAAGGGCATCATGTGATGCATGATGCCAGATATGCTGGTCTGGGCTGCACTGGAAACTGAATAAATAGACTGAGCAAGCAGTTAGCCAGGTATAGTTGGTTTGTTACAACAGAGGAGGCAAAGTCTGATGGCTGGAAACAGCTGTTCCTTAGGGAGCCACTTTAAAAGAGGCAAAACCAATGTAAACCCACAATTAAAAAAAAAAACAAAACAAACAAGCAACAAATCCTGTATGTAACCCATGCTGCTTCACAAACCTCAGTGGCAGAGGTACACAACACTTCATATAATTAGATTCCATATATAAATAGCTCCCTATTTCATGAAATTTCACATATCTTCTGAACAGCAACAACAAAGCTTTGTTTCCTCATATCCTGTTTCATCTCCTTCTTTGGGTGCAGATCCAAAGATAATCTCTTCTTGGAGAGCTCTTTTCACCCCCCTTTTTACTATGCATTTTTAAATATCAGAATAAATAATAATAAAAAATAAAAATAAATTAAATGTAAATAAAGGGAAAAAAAACATATATTTTACAGCTCCTCTGTCCCCAAACCTTCATCTATAGCTGGGTAAAGAGTTTCCTTTTGGAGAGAAAGACAATGGTTGGAATGAGGTTAGATGGGATAAATGCGCAATTCTATTGTTATATTTAGTATTGCAGTATCTCTGAGAGGAGACAAAGGTGGCCTGGTGGAGACATGCCAGAGAAGAATATTTGAGAGTTGTCAGTCCCTGCTTCAGGGGAGACCGCAATAGTCAATGAGGTCAACAGAAGGGTAAATATAGAAAATGTGAAAAAGCAGAAGGGTGAGAAAAGCTCCTTGGAAAATGAAGGGAGGAGGAGGACAAGGAGGCTACTGAACGTAGCTCTGGGAAGAAAGGCAGGCAGGAAGTCTACTAGGTGTACAACTGTGTACCAGACTGAAGCTGTAGTGAGAGATGGGTGATTTGTGATGTCAAAGATACCAGTGGGAGTTTGTGAGAGACAATAAGGAGAAGACATTGGTAGGTCTTGAATTTAGAAAGGCCATCAGTGACACTTATGGCAGTTCTTTCAACAGAAGCTAGAAAATGCATTTCTGTGAATCTGAGGTGGAGACTGTGCTCCCAACAGCTTCCTAAGTGAAGACATTCCCACTTTTAACATTCTTTACATTTGACAAGTTATGATCATTTCATGTCTTGTGACAGACATCCTCTAGCTATTCATTAAATGACTAATATTCCTGCACTTTATACAGTCATAAATAATGTGTGCTAGACATGACCATTCCTGGCAGAGCTCCAAACTCTTGTTCTGCAAAGAAGCATTTGTTTGCCTTCTACTTAGTAACAATCAAGAGAATGAAGATATTGCTGTAAAATGTTTTTGGCTATGTGGAGTGTTTACATCAACAAAACACATTCACTACTCACTGCATTCTCCCAAATTACTTTATTTGATGATAAACACCTGCCTACTTCCTGATCTCCCTCCATTCACCTTTCACTTTGAGCAGGATCCTTTCCAAAGCAATCATCTGGATCTGACCCAAGCACAAGTATGCTAAATTATGCCATTGTGCTTCTGGTTTTCCTGAAGGTCCCCCTCCCCCCCGCTTTGTTTAATGCAAACTCATTTGATACTGTTGTCTTCTTTTTGTGGTACACAGTGCATACATTTAGCCTTTCCATTATTTCTGTGTATTTAACTTCAGTATCTATTTTGGGCCTGTGCAAACAGTTCCAAACTCTTAAAGGTTTCAAACCCGGTGCTTAACGTGTTTCTAGAGCCTGAAGTGCCACCTTAGTATAGGTACATCTGTATTTGCAGGTAATATCTTCACTTAGAGTCTGAGTTAAGACAGGAAGAAAGATAGGGAGAACATGGAATTCAGAGACAGCACAATAATTCACTTGAGTTCTGTTAGAGAGGAACAGAACATGGAAGCACTTGTAGCTTCAAACATTTTATTTGGATTAGGTTAAAAAAAGTGCTTTTGCTCCCAAGCATAAAAGGTGACATCAAAGGGGGAATACATGCTTGCTTTTGCAGGCAGGCATTCTGCCTGTTGTGGGTGAAAAGTCTTGACCCATAATGAAAAACGTGTGCAAAAAGAGTTTGCATCCCTGTGTCTTCGATTCATGAAGGTAGCTAGTGCACTGCGTGGGGTTCAAAGAGTTTCCATAAGCAGAGGGAGTATTTATAAACACAGATAATGAATAATTTCTTATGATGGTAGAACTGTTCCATTTGCCTGGTTTTGGATGTTAGCAGAATAGACTAGTTTTGTTCCTTGCAGAAAGGGACTGATGCTTATCCTTTGGGTTCTGCTAACCAGCCTTATCAAACTGAGCTTTAGGTGAAATTCCACCAGGAAGGCAGCTGGTCCACTGTTTCTGGTATATGTGAGGAATATGACCAGAACACTGCCTCACTTTTTGCTTTAAAAGTGTTGATTTTTTAAATTATCATCCAAAAAAATTAATAAAATACAGGAGAAATACAAATTCCATTTGGTATTTGAATATGTATGAGAAAGAGACTGCTATCTGTGGAGACAGCTGCAAATACAAGAGTCTTATTCACAGGAAATTAGGAGCACAGTTCAAAGAATATGTTTAAGAAAGTCAGCAGCATCGAGGCAGCTAGAAAAGAATGTGTGGGGAGAGAATATGATGCTAATAATAAATAGAAATACAATGCTCCTGCAACCAGTAATAACCAGAAAACAGTATGTAACTGTCTTCCACTGAGAGGGAGATAATGAATCAGAGATGAAGCAGAATTTAAGTTTGAGATACAAAGTGTGGCTTCAGAATCCAGAGGTTGTTCATTTTCATGGAAACTGAGAGCCTTTGAGATACTTCCTATTCCTGGAATGCTTTTGTAAAAATTAAAATACCAAATTAATTGCAGACAAAACTGTTCTTCATATTTTGTCTTAAAATTAGAAATCTCAAAAATTATTTTGCACCCTATTCAGAAAATTTCTAACTTTTATACAATCAAACTAGTAGATCAAGAAGCCTAAGCTTATCTGGAACATATGTAGCTTGGCAGTACTATGTCTACGATAGGTTACAGTCACTCCAGTAATTTCAATAGTGTATTAACAAACAGCTTAGTGGCCAGCTGTAAGATGGTCCCAGAACACATTGCATTCACAGATTTAGTTGGTAGATAACACAGTCCTAAAATCACTGCTCTGCTGAGACATTGTAGCCAACTGAATGAATCTACCAGAGAAAGACGTACTGGCAGTGATAATTGAATTTGATAGGGAATAAATAATAAATGCTGAAACCTTTATGTTCAAATACAAGTTGTCCTTTGTCTTGCTATGTACTGAGAATAAATGGTGAAAAATACTGCTAGAGTTTTATGGTTTGCTACCAGCTTTGTTTAGAATTTAAGATGCTGATTTATGGTATATCTTTCAGGTTTTCAATTCCAAATCTAGTTTTCCTGAATGGACTTGGGCTCTGAAACTCTGAATGATTTCTGTAACTTGCAAGAGCAATTGTATAATTGCTTGTTGAAAACCAGGTGGTAAAAAATTCATTTTGTGGAAGACAGAAGAATGTTAGGAACAAGTTCTTTACCATGAGAGTAGTGGAATACTGGAACAAGCTGCCCTGGGAGGTGGTTGAGGCCCTATCCCTGGAGATATTCAAGGTGAGGCTCGACAGGGCCCTGGGCAAGCTGATCTAGTTGAGGATGCCCCTGCTGACTGCAGAGGAGGTTAAACCTTTGGAGGTCCCTTCCAAGCCAGACCATTCTATGATTCTATGATTCTAAGGTATGGATTCACATTTCAGAAGAGTTTTTTTTGATACCACTGAATATCATGATATCTGTATAAAAATAATAAAACTTCAGTAGTGCCTGAAGAAAGATGTGTGAACCTCTGAGCCTGTTTTCTTCAAAGAACTGGGGATCCCAAAGTCATTGAAGTGCCATGAAAGCTTTGGTTTTGAATACCATTTTGGAACTCCTCTATAGCAAGTAGAAAAACAATGGTGCACAGGCAGGACTTGGAAAAGATAGACCTCAAAATATGTGTGTGCTATCCTAAACATCAAATTCTTTGCTGCCGCATTTATGCCCTTATTGCTAAAATAGGACATGGAAAGAAGGAAGATTGTTTGGGATTTTGGAGTACTCTGCGATCTTGGGCCCTTGATAATCTACTTGGCATTCCATTGATCTTTTTTCCATCTTTAGACCTTTTGGAGGTAAAAAAAGTCTATTTCATATTATGGATTTCTGCCTCTGCATGGAGATTTTGCATCCTTGAGCTTGTGGCTCGTAAACTTGTACAAGAAGGCAGCACAAGTTCCCTCTTAGTCATTAAAATGCACCAGTCTTAGATAATTTTATGTGTAAAAATTGCATAATATTGTGAGGCAGTAATATTTCTTAAATGATTGAAGTGAAGCATGGATGCAAAGCCACTGCTCCAGAAAAATTTCTCTTTGGTTAAGTAGGTTCTCAATATATTCTGTTTCTGCCTACCCTTTTTTCGCTGCTAGTTCATCTTTTGCATGTGTGTAAGTAGGACCTGTTTGTTCTGGTCCTGGATGTCCCAGGCTTGAAATGTTCTCACTTCAGTTGGATAAGTAGAAGAAAGCAGTAAAGTCAACAAGGATATGTCTCCTTTAATTCAGCTGTGGAAAAATCCAATTGCTCCATTAATTGGAGTGACAGCTTTGGACAAGAAACCATTCTGTTTATTTTCCTCCCAGTCATCTTCCTTGTTGTTAAAGGACAGGCAAGTAGATACTGTTTCTCTTCTGGTAATGCTCATGGCAGCATAGAAAATGAGCTCTAAGTAGATGTATTTCCGAAATGTATGTTTTTTTAGTCCCTGTCAGGGATTGGAATGTATTGGCTGCTAGAGTTTCAGTTGCTAGTTAACATATATGTGTGTTTCATTGTTAAGACCTGTGTCACAGATGCCTATGGCTCATCAACAGGTGCTCTGTGCATGTTTTGCATGGTAAAATTTGCTATAAAAATGAGGCTTGTACACAAACTCCTATTTGTCATCTGCTTTTGATTTGAAATGAGAACTGAGCCATGATTCCAAAAGTTGTCCTGTTTGATAGTGGTTAAAATTAAAAGTACTGTTTATTCTACAGAGAAATAAAATTAAAGCAGTTAAAGATGCTCCTCACTTTGTGCTCCTGTCAAGTTCTCCATGAATGGTGGCACATTAAGAAAAGCAGGAAGATGCTATTCACTGGTTCTTTACTGTTAACATGAAGCTGTTACACTTGATTAGAATTTGGAAAAAGCAGTGATGTTTCTAGGGAATGATTCCTGACATGATACTTAGTGTTCTTCAACCTGCATAATTTTCAGGCATTCTCCTGATTTTTTTCTGCTTTTCTAAACTCTCTTAGTTTTGGAGTTTTCTCCTTTTTGTGTATATCTATTACTATATATAAACATAAAGAAACACAAGTTAAGATATTAAGAGGCTTTTGATACCAATATGTGCAATAGGAAACCTACTCTGTTGCCTGACCCTTTAAGGATTATATACCAGGTTGTCAGTAAGACTTTATAGACTAACATGATCCCTTTTGTTTTTCAAGCAGAATGCAATGGTCTTTGAGTTTCCCCTTGCTGCTTATCCTTCTGACATTTTGTGTAGTTCTGGAGAAGAAGGAATAGGAGCATGTCTGAGACCATCACCACAATTTCCTGCGAAGGAGAGTTTTTGCCTTCCCCTCAAATAATCTTACAGGATTATTAACCTTTAAGATAGAGAGAATTTTCTTGTGCAGTGGTGCGTAAGGTGCCTAATGATAGAGGCCAACCCTTAAACCCTTTCTGCTCTTACTAGATAATGAAACTTTAATAAGCAAGTTTTAGGTCTTCCGTATCTTGGCTGCTTGTCTTGGTGCCATTCTCTTTCCCTGTGTATCTGCAAGATTGTGTATAGCAGCCGTCAAGAGGTTGCAGAGATCGGAGTAACCTGTCACCACTGAGGGTGCACTGTGTGTAGCGCCTCAATGAATGTCTCTCCCCTAGCACCCCTCCAAACATGTGGAATTTCGAGCTGGGTAAGGCGTTTTCCTTGCGTAGTTATGCATCATGCCTAATTTTTTCCTTCTTTCTCCCTGAGCTGGCAGTGATTCCAGAGGCAACAAAGCAGTTCATTGACAATCATGCAGGAAGAACTGCTTTGTTTTCTTTATTAAACTGTGAGTTTTAAAGACAGAGACCGGAATGGACTTAGTTCTAGTAAGTTAGAACAGCCTAGAGGGTTTCCTGTGCTATACCAGCAGTCTCCTGTGTACCAGTGGAAACATCACTACTGCAGTGTATATTGCTGCGTAGCTCAGCATACCTTTTATTTAGCTGAATATAAATAAACAGCAGGATACTTGAAAGAAATAACACTCCAGAGAAAACACAATCCTAGTGCAATTACAGCATTTCTATTTAGATAATTGCTCACTGAAATTATAAGCTTGGATCTAATCCTCAAGGGGTACAAGAAATTGGCAGTTCCAGGCTGATCTGCTTCTTTCACTCTTTTCACCCCCTAATATATGAATATCTTTGTTTCTCAAACCCTAAATGCTGATTTATTATTATTAATTTTCCTTTGCCTTTTTTCTTGCTGCAGTGAGAATGAAACCAAGAATGACAAAATAGCAAAGGATGCCCTGATGATAATCTAATTTTTAAGGGAATCTGTGTAGAAGAGTGATAACAAGCATGATAATTTACTGCTGCTTGAAAGAAAAACATGACCTCATGCAGTTACAAAGGGGCTTGCACTAATTATAGTGCAAACACGATGGACACTAGGGTATTGGTGAAACAGGCGGGAAACTCCACAAACAAGCTTTACCTCAATGAGGCTCTTCTACCCTCTCTTTTATAGGACTATGCTTTTTTTGGTGAATTTTTTTTTGTTTTTCATTTTCTGAGAACTGAAGCTTGGTGCTTAGGCTGGGACATAGAAATATGGTTTGCTTCCTGACTAGCCTGCTGACTTTGAATGTGAGTTTAGGCAAGATACCATCTGTCTTTTCTGTATCTGTAAAGGAGGAATTGCCAACCATGGATAGAGTGCTTTGAGTTACTTCACATGCTTTAATCTTGTTTCTTTCTTCTCTTCTCAGTTGATTTTTTTAAAAAATCCTTGATTTTTTCTGTTAAATTGAGACCCATAAACCCCAGAAAACTGGGAGTACAAAGAGATTTCTCTGTTACACTGCTCAGCATTGTGCTATGAAAAAATAGTGTTTTGGTCAGAAAGAAACTTTTTAAGTACTGATGAGTAACAAATCTCTGTAATCCATGTCACTGCTTTGTTCAGTTCTGTTTTCTTAACTGTCTCCTCAATTCTCTGCAACACGTTTTAAGAGACATATTTGCACTTGCAGTGTAGAGAAATGATGCCTTGAACACTTGCCAAAAAGTAGATTTTTAAAGGATGGAACTAGATTAAAGAATTATGGTATGTTGCAGTTCATAATAATAAAATCAGAAGTTTTAAGAAATAACATGTCCACACATTAATTACTGAAAAATGGTTGAATTTATTGATAAAGCAAAATATGAAGACAATAAAGATGTGTATGAAGTAGCCTTATTTGTATGGAAAACTGGCTCTGTGTTATTAAAAGATTCCACATTAGGAAAATTAAATACTGCCTCATGTATGACTTAAAAATACCTGTTGGTTAGAGGAGTAAAATATACCTTCAAAATGTGTTTTTCTCTATGTGTAATTATTTCTGCATATTCCAGAGCTTGGGTTTTCACAAATATGTGACAAACTGGCTATGTATCCATATGCAGTTTCTGTGCATTGGGCCTCTTCCCCAGCTCTTTAACATTTAGAAGAAGGGAAAAAGTGTGGGTGTGAAAGTACAGGGACAGTTTGAGAAGGCACTCGTTAAATGGTATGAGATTGTGTCATTCTGTCTCATAAATTACATCCTCAAGCCATCATTTACTTAATCCTACTTTTGAATAATGAATATTCATCTAATCTCTTGGTTCTCCATGTAACTCCATCATTGAAGAACATCTTTCCATAGCCACAGAAAGGCACTCTGAATTCCACTTCTCAGGACTGCTGTGACTTAGATTTACAGGGGCTTGCTCTGCTGTATTTTGAACAAGCTTGAATGGTCTGGGTGCAGCGGGAAGAGATGAAACTGCTAATTTCCTTTCCATCCTAGGAAGTGATGACATGTATCAGTCCCCAGCATAAAGTAAAATTGATACATGCTAAAACTCTGCCTCAAAGGACTGTTTGTTTTGATTTGGAATTGGTAAAATACAGCAACAGTCTGCTCAGCATCCTCCCCATTCATGGTCTGAGTGAGGTTCCCAAATGGGTGCAGAGCGAAAGCCACAACAATTGAGGATTCTTCTGAGCTGAGGAAATGCTTGTTGACAAATTTCCTTGATTTTGTTTGTGAATCATGCTGTTAGATCACGGCACAACAGACTTAATGGCTGATGAAGTCATCCGTGTTTTCCTTTGTTGCTTGTGGTCTGCTGAATGTTCACTTGTATTACTGCAGGACACAAGTTTATGAAGTTGATGTGTTATGAAAGCCTTTTAGTGTAGCCTTTATACACCTCTTTTTTTCCCTCCTCTTACCAGTCAGCCATCTGCAAGAGCTGTTTATTGTGTCCAAAGGATTGCTATAGCATTAAGACAGGATATAAACAATAGCTGAGCTGCTTTCATTAGCAGAGGGCATGCAGAATAAATGTCTAGGCCTGATTCCTTCATTCTTAATCTTGTTTAAGTATTTAATATCTGATTTACTTGAGCTCAAGTGAAAACAGATATGGGTCCACAGGCTGACACTATTCATGTTGATGGAGACCATTTATGTTGCTGCCAAATTGTTGTTTTGTTTTGCTTTGTCTTGTTTGGGGTTTTTTGTTTGGTGTTTGTTTGTTTGTTTGTTTTTCCTTACAATGGCAGTGAATAAAAGCCAGAGTAAATAATAAATGTAACTTCTTATAATATATGAAAAAATGAGACATCTTATGGTAGCAGCCCTAAACTAATTCACAGCAGTAATTTATCTTCATTGTTGTCTACAAAGATTGGCTGAACATTTTTAATACATATAGCTTTATCTGGGCACTGATTATAAAATACCGTTGCCTTTCTTAGTGTTAAAACACTCTCCACTGATTATATAGTATTTGTCCCAGAGAAGAAAACAGTAGGAAGGATACAGTGTCAAATTTTTATTCCTGTAGCTTCTCAAAGAATATATATATATAAATAATCTCATTAATCTGAACTTAGGCTGCTAGGCTTCTACATTTCTATAGGGAGTATATCACAGATGAAGCAGGCTTTCTCAGGGGGGATTATAACTCATTACTTGGGAAAGTTAATTGGTAGTGCAAACCCCACAGAAGCGTTTACTTCATCTGCAGACACAAGATACCTGAGCTTTTCACAGTAACCTCATTCTCTGGTCTTCAAAAGGAAAAAAAGCTCAGGGACTTGCATACTTAAATATCATGACTTTAACTGGAGTGAGTCTATGAACAAATGATTCCACTTGGTGCGTTAGTGAATGCTGCCAGGCATCCCATTTACTATCACACCTCACGGTATACCACCATTATGCCCTGCAGCTTTTAGTCTGAGCAAGTGCTCCTCAAATCTAAAGGGGAGCATCACTGTACACAACACTGAAGAGCATGTGCAGGGAGCATTGTATGTGGATGTTCAGGGAGGAAACCAGCTGCAGTCTACTTCCTGTGAATTCTTGTGGAAGACAGAGGGACCGGAAAGCAGTGGCATGCTTCTGTGGGACATGTACAAAAGATTGGTGGTCAGAGGGACTCAGACTCTTGTGTCGTTTGTATGTGAGGCTGCCTGATACTTAATGACAATGTACCTGAGATTCCATTTGCATAGACTTTCCTGTAATAAAGCTTACTTAAAAAAAAATCCCCTGCAATATGTTTGTTGGCATTGTTACTGGAATAAACAGAGGCCTTTTCTGTCTGTACATCTGTGGGGATGGTCCTCTGCTCTGTTTGGTATCCAGGCTTAATGGATATTAAAACTGGTGCTGACAATATCATGTCATCACCAGTTCTTTAGTGTAGGGCTTGTTGAGGGTTTCTTGCAGTACTGCATTCTAGAGAGCATGAAATTACTGGTGTAGGAACGAGGCTGGATTCTGTGTGAAAATAAAAGCAAGATTGTATTAAAATAAGGCAATATTTGAAAGGACCACAGAGGCTTGTCAGCATTCACTGAGGTAGCTTTTGTTGCCTCTTTGAGACAGCTGGATATTGCCTGGAAAGACTGTACCATTCTTCAAGGTTTTTATGATTTTTCTCACTTTCAGTGGTTAGCACATATCCATACCTAAAACATGTTCTGAAAATGCCCTTTCTCATTACAGCTCATCCAGTCAGAAGAAGAACTGCTGGTCCAGGTGCTCCAGACAGGTTTTTGGACACAGGGCCTGCTTTTGTGACTAGGCAGTTTCAAGAAACAGCAGAGAATGGCACTGTCCTGGCACCAGCAGTGCTTGCTCAGGCTGCAGATAAAAGGCCTTCACTGTTTTGTTGTCCAGCAGTTTGCATCTGTGCAAAGTACAGGTAGAATGTCACTAAATCAAAAAGGTCTATAGAGATGAGATAAAGGGCCAAGAGGATTGCTTCTTGTCTCTGCCTCTGTTTGCATTGCCTGGTATGCTGTCCTACATCCTGGTCATCCAAGAGCAGCTGTGTAATACCTCTATCCAGACTACAGCTGTTTCTGCTTTAAAGTCATCTCAGAGAATCTTGGGCCATAAATTGAAGCTGATTTTGCTGAGCTAGTGGAAGACTTTGCTGCTCCCAGAAACTTATCTCTGCCAGAGATTTCTGTATTGCAACAGAAGCTGTGTGAACACTCCCTAAGCCATTTTACCTAATGGTGTTAATCCACCTTTGCTGGAGGATACTGACATAGTGGATAATGATGAGAAGGTAGAGATGGGAGCAGACCTCAGCTGAATCGCATAAAGATGTCTGCCTGTGGTTGGTTTCCAGTAGTTTGTGGATAGGTGGCCATCTTCCAGGCCTGCCAGTGGAGCTGCCATGCAACCTATTTCTGTCAAACTAGAGAACTCTTCTACAGCTGTTTTTTGCAGCCTGTCAGATTTGGCTGAGACATTTAGGGCAGTGCTCATACAGTATGTCTGAGGAGATGGTGGCAGTGGTATCATGTTGGAGGATGCAAATTGCTTCCTGGGCTATGAGTGTTTACAAGGTTTGTGTAAGCAGATGGAGCCTGTATTGGTTCACACCAACAAAAGTATGAAACTCATAAACATGATAAAAAAGGAAAAGCAGGCCAGAATGAGGATAGAGGTGCTCTCCAAGTTTTTTATCCATTGTACCATTTAGCCTGGGCTCTTTCTCCTTTGCTGTTCTCTACAGTTGCCTGTTTGTTGGGAGAACAGCCCAGAATCTGAGGTCAAGACCAACCAGGATATGAAGAGAGATAATGAGGAACCTGTGAGAGGTAGAGAAAGTGAGAACTGTCCTACCTCTTTATCATCTCACATCTTCTCCCCTCTCAGCTGGCTCAGGCTCTCACAGCAATGGTATAAAGGCTCCTATGCAGAGTTATCTATTAGCAAATGTAAGAAACCAGCTGAGGAAGTAGAGAAAGGGAATATTGTGCATTGTGGTCTCAGTTATGAGCCTTCAATGTTTTATTTGCCCCAGGACCTAAACCAGCTTGTGGTCTGAAAGCTGAGGTTGATCTGGAGTTCTGTGCTTTGGGGAGAAACAGATCAATAAGTGCATGTTGGTAACAAAGGAAGATCTGACCCTTGGCTGTCACTTTCATCTGGCAGCTGGAGGCCAGAAAGGGATTTCTTGCAGTGGGGGCAGGAACCAATTCGTTTTGCACAACTGCAGCATGACTTGCTGCTGGCAGGGGCTGGCCACTGAGAATGGCTGATGCTGATTGGAACCACTGAATTGATAGCATTTCACAGCCAGCCCAAGTCAAAATGTCTTTCTTGTTTTCATTACTGATTCTGTGTGTTGATCATGAGCCCTGTGCTTGCTCTCGTGTAAATACCAGTGGCTTTGAGGAACCCAAAAGTAGAGGAAGAAATGCACACATGTAAGCATCCACACAGAGAGATGGAAATTAGGAGTCAGCAAATGAGGGAAGATTCAGCAACAGCAAGTAGTAGAAGCACAGGAAAGAGTAGCATCTTGAGGAAGTCTTTTTTAGGGGTCCTCTTTTCATCAAACACCAAGTTTAGTGATGAACGCAGTGAGGGTTTTAGTCATCTTGAAAGCCAAGAAGCTGAAAAGGAGGAGATTCTAGACAGCACATTTTTTCTTGACCAATCAAGCAATGTTTGGATGAAATAGACCTTCATTGTTTTGAAAATAAAGTGGTGCTCAAGGCCATATTTGTTTTATTACTTTTCTTTGCAGCATAAACCCCCCTAGTTTCTGCCCCGAAGAGCTTACAATGAAGTAGACAAGGGAAATGAGTAAGAAATTGTGTGAAGCTATGAGTATTTATTATCACTTTTCAAATAGAATGAATAGGATCCATAATTTGCAAGCCTGTCTGCAGTAAGGCTTTTTTGAGGGGCATGAGTTGTTTAAAGGGGCAACTTCCATCAAGGTCAAAGGAAAATTATTCTAGTCCACCATATTTATGAAGGGTCTAGACTGCCATGGATATGCGCTGTATCTAGTCTTTGTTGACTGTCAGCTCAAACAGACTAACCCTCAGGGATCTGTTCTCTTGTCCTCTAGATGTTATTGATCCTGCCGTGCTGCTACTTGTCCATGTAATTTCAAGGTATTGTTAGGCTGGCTGAATAATGTATTTCTGTCTTCATGTTAATATTTTGACACTTGCAACATTTTATTAGCTGGCAAATTTTCAGAGAAGGAAAGAAATAGTGTTTCTGGAACAGTATGCTAGGAGTTAAGGTGTTCTGGGTATGTATCTCAAAGGAAAAAGATTAATGCTCATGCTGGAATGAGAAGAGCTTGGACTCCAGGTATGCAGTGAGGGAAAGGGCTATCTTGCAGTGTATGTAGACCACACTGCATGACACACCTCATGCAATGCTTTGCTTGATGGTCTGGATTGCCACAGCTAGACAAGGAGCTGACAGGGGTGGGCTGTATGGAGGTTTCACGTCTACATAATGTCTCAGTGTAGCAGTGATCAGCCATCCCTCCTTGGTTCACATCAGTATGACTTGGGTCACACCTGATATTTTTAGCATCGTGGACTGTTACGATAATTGCTCAGGCTTGATCTCCTGTAAGAAAAGACAATCATGAAGTGTTCTTCACAGAGCAATTTTAGTGAACGTGTTAAATTTGTCATTGCAAGATTTACCCAGAATGTATTAAATCATGTTAGATTTGCAAAAAAAGACCAATGCAGCTTGGTGCAATTGTTATCCAGGCAGTGGGAAGGAGGAAATTGAAGAGCCTTGAAAGTTTGGGGTTGAGATTGTTGCCATTGTGTTGCCATAGCTAAGGCATAACTTAGCTATAGCTTTTAGGTTAATATTATGGTGCTTTTGAATTCCCTTCCTTAAATATGTAGCAATTCTCATTTCTTGATGTTTTGTTTCCACAAATTAGACACTTCACATTAACAAGTACTTTTATGTACATGGGAACACATGCACTCTCACACTATTTTTTCTTTCTTTTTTTTTTTTTTTTCTTTTTTTTAACCAAAGCAGACACTGGAACACAAACATAAAATTAAATGCAAGACAAGTGTTGCAGTTATATGCATAGGCAATAAGTATACTTTTGAACATGACAGTATTTGGTACTCCAAAGCAGAGAAATAATATTTTTTGCACACTGACAGAAGCAATAGTAAAAGTTAAAACATCATTTCTCAGGTTCTATAAAGCAAAGTTACTGATGTGCTGTCTGCTGAGATATACATTGCTTCAAAATTGATGCTGCTGTTATTTTTTATGTGTCTAAACTTTTAGCGATTTTTCTTCCTTAAAGACAGAAATAAGAGGTAGGGGGGAGAGATTCCTAGCATCTGCCCATAATGAAGGATTTGTTTTATTCTGTATTTCAAATCTTTATTGATCAAACCTATGTCATTCTTTTAAATGCTTCTTGAGAAGGAAAAATAGTTTTTAGCCTTGAAGACAAGAATCAAACAGCTTGCCCTAGGGGGCTCTAAAACTAACAGCAAGGGTGAACACTCCTGTAATTATTCATTCTAGTGTTTCAGGTTTGGGAAATGTAAAGCAAAACAATCTGAATAGTCTTTCTAAATGGCTGCACTGTAAAAAATTTCCTTGTCATGAGAGGGATAGGAGATCTTGATCCTAAAGGAGAGGAAGACCTGGGATAGTTTAAAACTGTCTTGCAACATACTTAGCTTACTCTTTTCTGGGCTATTGCTTCTTTATTTTATCAGTTGGAGAGGAAATGTAGTATTTCTCATCAAGTGAAATAAATTAACCTTCCATCTCTCTCCCATTTGTAAACTGAAGATAAAGCCATAGCTTCCTGGTTACTTTATCCAGACGACACCAAGATTGCAGCTGAAGAGGGCCTTCCAGCTTTTGCCATTCCCTCAGATTTCCCCCTGTTCAATAAAAAGTCATTATTCGTCTGTTTAGCATCCTGTGATGCCTAAAGGGGTCAGTTAAGTGCTGGTGCTTGCATGAGGGAGAGAATGAATGAATGGGAGGGGGAAGGGCAGGGAGTGTTTTACCAGCTTTGGTAGGTCTAAATTTTTCTAGCAGTGTTAAGAGGCAGGACTATGCTAATCTAGTTTGTTTTGACTGACCTGGTTTTGGTACCAGTTGAAGTGAGCAGCTGGAAGATGCTCTGAAGGGGCAGTAACCTCTGCATCTGAGTTGGTGATGAACTTCTAGGGATAAACCTTTTCCACCCACACAGCTCTTTTCAAGGTGGGTGTTTGTTCACATCCTTAATTTCTTCTCTCTGCAGAGCTGAAATAAGAATCTAGTAAAATAGATGGCTGCATGCAAAGCCTGTAGGTATCCATTTGGTGATGAAAGCTCTACATGTTACCTCTTATCACTTCTTAACTGTGCCTATTTGGCAGGTACAGTATTTTAGTTGATTGGAATACACACAAGGAAGTTTTTCTGTGTCATGTCTCAGGAAAATATACTCGAACATACTGTCACCTAAAGGATTGGTAGGAATCTTACTTCATAGTTGCAAGAAAATTTTGAGAGTATATTGCTCTTTGTTTTTTTTTTCCCATCAGTTGAATGAATAGCCCAATATTCCTTCTCATCCTTTGATCAAGGCTACTGAGGATCTGCAGTAAGATAAAGCAGAGAAGAGCTGGTGGAGAGGTTGTGTTTTGTGGTATTTCCACTCTAGTGTCCTTTAATTCTTAGTCAGGTATTGTTTCACAGGAAAGATGAATTCAGATAACAAAGCGTCAGCTCGTATGTCTTCCTCTCCAGCCCTTCCACACATGATTTTGGATGAAACCTGGATATGAATGAGTGCTGAATCCTTCAACCATTTGCCTCTGATATTGAGTGCCAGTTGTTGGACATCTCTTTGGGTGTCTGGGTGTCTCATCAGCCCTGTGACACTTTAATGCAGAGCAAACCTCTCCACTCTGTCCCTAAAGAGCAATAGCTGAAGCACGTTCCACTGTGTGGCATGGACCGTGGGTTTATAGTGTGTAGTTTTTAAACTTTGAATTCTTGATCCTGTTAGAAGGCAAACCAGTAGTAAATCAGTTATGAAAATTCTTATTATGAAAACTGTCATTGCAAGAGCTCAGTGCATGCAACACAAAACTTATATAGGCAACTAAAAATAGATTTTCTTAGGTCTTCATCATCCTCTTTGTTGTCACTGGTTTGTTCTGGATGTGCTTTTTCAGAAAATACTGTAAAATATCAACAGCGCAGAGCTTGGAAATTAAAACGTGAATAAATAATTATCCAATACAGCAAAAAAGGATGTATTAAGAATTATGAAAACAAGTATCTTTTACTAAAGCAGAGTCTTTTGTGCTGATCATAGCAGCTAAAGTTGGTTACTTAGCCTTTGAGAGAGCCTTATGATAGGAGATTAGAAGTGTTATTGAAATGTGATAAAAATCAGCTGCATGTTCTGAAATTAGCAACACTATTTCATCTGGCTGCTTCGTTTTTCGTAGGGTTCAGTACCTTCTGCAGCATAGTGCACGCTAGAAGACCTTCAAAATGAAAGCATCCTAGTTTTGATATTTGTGTCATGTCCAAGGGAAAAAAATATTCCAGTACAAGTACATAACGAGCAAGATTCTCCACGCATGTAAATTATTGCAGCTACATTGATTTTAGTAGATCACAGTATGTAGTATACAACTTGGGGATCTTGTTCTGAATAATATTCCTTACAATATTTGGTGCAATGAATATTTATGTCCATCTTTCTTGTAGCCATGAAAAACTAACCAACTTGCAAATATCTACATTTAAAAAAAATCCAACCAGCAAAGTTATTTGAGTAGTTTGTAAGAGGAGAAAGAGCCAGTCCTAGAGCTTCATTCCTTGTACCACGGAAATTACAAAAGCCTTATCCAGGGTCATGTATTGGTTTTAAAACTGAGAGACCTAGTTTGAGAAATTGATGTGATCTCAGCTTCGTGCTATGTTCACTCACACCTGTAAGAGGATATTGAGTGTCAGTGAACTCAGATAGATTAGTGTTATTTTTGGCAGATAATAAAGACTGGTAAAAATCTAGTATTGTTTCTTACAGATCAGTAAGAAACAAGAAATTGGACTAGCTTTTTTTTTTTTAATGTGATGTGCTTTGGCTTTTGTTTGACATTTTTCTGATCAATTACTCTAACTTACTCTCAAATAGACTATTTTCTGTAACGTCATTTTCATCTACCCCACCTCTCAAATTTTTACGTAAAAGAATAAAATAAGTGAAATATGCAAACTGAGCTGTGTTTGTGATCTTGAAAATGTTGCAAACAGCTCAGATTCTTCTCAGTATGTCTGTTTGAATGTTGGTGCTTCCCAGCAGATCTGATGAAGTGCAATTGACTCTAACAACAGGCTTCAGGCTTCATTCTAAGTAGTGCCAAAAAGACCACAAGATTGGAATACAAGAAGCTTTAGGGTATATCAGAAAGAGAAAGTAATAATCTTATATTACGTGAGGACTAAGGAGGCAAAAAACCAACCAACCAAAACCCAAACCCCCATCAGATGAATTTTGTCTGGTTATAGGCTTTGCTATACAGTAATCCTTGTGCATGAATGCAAGCTGGTTTTTAATGTACATAAGCAGTTGTACGTTTCTGTTCTGTATTGTGCAGCTTTTTCCTCCTTTCAGCAGTAGTGGAAACTGTTCTTACAGATGCTGGTAACAGCTTTGTACAAAGACTGTAGTAAGGAAGCTGGGGCTTTCAGTAATAAATGCAAGCTTATCTGGTAATGTCTGTATCTTCCAGAATACTTACAGTCAGAGTTTAAAAGCAAGTTATTTTTGCAGTTTTCAGTGTCACTTCATGGTTATTTTTTATTCTGTAACAGCAAGAGTTCATCCGTAGTTCTTGCTCCACATGTAGCAGAGAGAGAGGAATAGTAAAGTAAGCTCTGTTAAGAGAAATGGTGTCATTGAGGAAGATCTGTTGTGTAAAATACTCTGCAGCCTATATTGCCATGCTCAGAAGATAAGTAAATTGCAGTATGTGCAGGTCTCTATCATAAAGAGCTAAAACTTTGATTGCTGGTTTCCACTTTATTGTAGGTTTGTGTGTCAAATGAGTTTACAGTTGTGCGTGGTATCCCTTCTGTAAATGTTTTATGCAAATTGCTGAGAGCACATTGTCAGATTTGCTAGAAAGGTGCCAATTTCAGAGTCAAAGTCACGAATGAACTTTCTATACATCAAAATGGCCAGCAACTTTATATTTTCTTCTTTTCTGATTTTTCAGGTGACATGCACAACATTCACACTCAACCATGTAGATATGAAGATTAATTCCTTCGGAAGCTTTCTTGTATAATATGTTCTGTAATCATCAGGGTTTTTTTCAGAACAGTCTGAGAGATGTGTGAGTACTACCCCCATTTAACAGGTAATAAAGTGAAGCAAAGGAAAGTGCATGGTAATTTACACTAAGACTGGTTGCCTATATTGGGACACCTAGGACCTCAGCTACTTTTTTCAACCACCATGTGGCACATACATTGTGGAACAATTTTGAGTCAAAAGGTTTTCTAACTATGAGAAAGTAAAGCAGAGCTGGTGATAAAATCCCATTCCACTGTGCAATATTCAGATGCCCTAACATGAGACTGTGTTTTGCTTATCTTTCTCTTTCCACTGCCTACCATTTTGTTGCAAATGTGTTTGTGAACTTCAGCAATGACATGGGATCCTTATTCTCCAAACAAACCGAGCCCAGCCTGTTCCATCCTGTGTAATAGGGAGCGTGGAAAAGAATCACATGGAATTAGATAATCTAGATACTAGGTGATGTAGCAAATACTACTTCTGCTGGTACCTTGCACAGAACCTCCCAGGTTTTTTCCTTTCCTCCTAGTGTGCTTTAGTTCTCTTCCCTGTTTACCTGCTGGTGTTCTCCCTCTGGACAGACTGCTGGCAAGGATGTTTAAAGTTTGGCAAAGATGTTATCAACTGAACACGGGGTTCCTCTGCTGCTCGGCTTTACCTTGGTGGGACTGCAAGGAGGATCTCTGTAGAGTAGCAATAGCTCACTGACCTGTTGCCATGCAATACCCAAGCATGTTTTTGTGAGAGAGGCTTTGTTAGGCTTTATCTGTAATGATTTGTTGATTTAAAGTATAAAGCAAACAATCAGGCTGAGTACTGTTCCTAAATGGAATCAGAGTAACCTTCTGTAACCTCTTACTACTTGTCACAATAGAACATCTTTACTAGACAGTAGGCTTGCTCCGTGAGACCATACCTTGTTTGAGCAGCTAGCCCTGAAACCAAGAATATTTAACTGCTTAAACAAAGGTGCCTTAGCTTAGAGTGTGGAAGACAAGTTTGGGTGTTGTTTGAAGATGTGAAAAATCCAGTCTTCATTGCCAAGTTGTATGTTGTGGTACATAGCCTCATGCATACACCATGCTACCATGTTGGCTCTAAATATGTCTGTAAGACAGTTTAGTTTAAACTTTGACTATACTCATGTCCCTCTACTTTCTTCAATGCATAAGAATAACCATCCTGTCACTTTATTACTTAATAGCAAGTTCTTTACCTGTTCAGAGGCCTTATTGTAGGTTGTGACTGAAGGTTGTGACTGTAGAAGAAAGAATAGTGTATCTGTGGCCACTGTATGGCACTGTTGGAAGAGCTGTATTTGAAGCCTTACTCAGTGAGACCAAGAATTCTTCTGTACAAATGTCCTTTGGCAATTATTGCTGACAGATGTAACAGTAGAAAATAATGATATTTTAATGGAAGTTAATAGTTCAAATGTATTTTAATGGAAGTTAATATTTCAAACGTATTGATTGTATTGTGGCACTAGTGACATTCTGTAGTTCTCCACAGAGCATCCCAAAGACATATTTTAGGTACATTAAGCAAGAACTATGTAGTGTTTATTTTTAAACAATTATGAAAGGTAAAGCACAATAGAAGAGAACCTTGTCCATTATCTGTGGTTTTGTTTGCAGTATATTCAACAGGGAGTCTGTAGCTTGTTTCCCTTTTCTGGAACAATTTTCCTTTACTTATGTACTTGTGAAATGTGCAAGCACCGCTGAGCATCTGCAGTCCTCATGTTTTAATTTGTGGACATTTCTACTTCTGTGTATAAGTTGAGAGGTGCAGACTAAAATTTGGAGGTTGATAGGTTGATGTGCCCAGGTTTGAAGACATATATGAAGTTTTGATGACATGAACATCCAGACCTTTTTAAAGGTAACAGAGAGAAGGAGGATGATTTGGAGTTGCTCAAATATGTTATTGAAAGGGTAGAAATGTTGAAGTCTGGTAATAGCTTTAATTTATTTCCCCCATATGAATTAAGTAGGTTGTAATAAAAGACCAAGTGTATGTTGAGATGAATGAGTAATTGAATGAACTGTCGTCTCTCACTCCCACTCACCAGCTTGTGGAATCCCCAGTTGAGGACCATTAGCAGTGATCTCAGCTGCAGGGCAGTGGATGTGCAATTCACAGCTAAGGTAGCACACTCACGGTTAAAAATGTTTGCTTCTTGCTTCAGAAACTTCACTGCAAACTGTCACACTGGGATTCTGATAGATCTTCTAAAAAGTTAGCATTGTGAGTGTGCAAACACAAAAGGGAAAAGGCTCAGTAAATAAACTAGCACTTCAGTCTTGCAAGTAGTTCTTGTGATACTCAGTGTCTGGTTTATGCAGTTGATATTTTCAGGTGTATTCTTCTCAAGTGTAATTTCCTTCATAGGTCATACAAATAATCCTGAAGCTCTTCAAGTGTTAAAGTAGCTTGATGGAGCAAGCAAGCAAAGTTTTGAGATTTAGAGTGTCTAGACATAGTAAGTAATTTCTTCTAAAAGTCACCTTCCCTGGGTGTATTTTAAATCCTGTTAGGTAATGAATGCTGTAGTTGAATTTAGACTTGCACAGTAAGCTAGGTTTATAAACTTATTTCTTTTAGCAGACTTTTTTCTCATCTTAGAAGATAGTTTTGTGTGATTTTAGATTTTGAGAAAGACTGCAAAATCTTTCTTTTCCTCTATTCTGTCCACCCTTCTTATCTACAGTCAGACCATATAATGATTTCTGAGTGGCTTTAATATTCATTAGGGTCACAAGCCAAACCACATTACCTATCTCTCTGGACATTTTGTTCCGCAAAACTTCATTCTTGTGGCCTCCCTCCTTGTCCCTACTTATATTGCACTTTCCCTAGGGAGGCCTCTGTCTTGCTCTTGGATACATTACTTCTACTTTGGGAACTGTTTTTACCCTTCTGCAAAAGAAAAACCATAAAGAGCTTAGAAATTCCTTAGCTATGTAAAATGCAAGCCAAAGTCTAGAATGCATTCAATGATGTAACTGATGTGATTTAGTTCTCTGACAAGGACAGGGAGATGGGTCTTAGTTTGCCAGCAATTGAAATAAAGTGTTTAAGGTAAATCTGCTTCCTTGTATTCCTTTTTCTTTTCTCTTTTACGTATAGAGGAACATCCAATATTGTTGAGAAATACTAAAGAGCAAAAATAAACTTGTTCTTTATAGTTCAACCTGAAAAATTATATAGTATTTTAAATTCATAATTCCTGGAGGTAGCAATTGCACTCATTTAGTGTACAGGGAGTTACCATTAATAAGAAGAAAATATATTACTTTTGTGTATATCAAATGAGCTCATAGTTAATATGTGTAGGGTAATGGTTTCAATGTACATAGATAGATAGATAGATAGATAGATAGATAGATAGATAGATAGATAGACGCATTGAAAATAAACCTGTTTATCCTTTAACAATATTTCGTGAACAGAAGTTTGATTGATTTAATACTAATACTTTCTAATTTCCTGCTCTTCTGAGAATCACTTTTAAACAGGGTATTGATTCTGTTTACAAAAAAGAGGCAGTTTATTAATATAAAGTTGGAGTTGTGCCCAGGTGGAAGTATGTACTCCCCTGCAGCTAACTCCCTTATATTGGAGCTAAATGCTGAGGTTCACCTACCATCTACAAATAGCATCTAACTTCACAGTAAAGGACTTCTGGGACTCATTTTTATTTTTAATGTTTTCTTCCTGTATATCCTTGCTATATTTCTTGTAGACATTGTATGACAGGTGTCTGCTGAGGGTCTTGTCTTGTGCAAGTTAAAACATCTAGGTTCTCAGTAGGAGCTCCAAGGCTGTAATCCTGATCTGTAGAAAATAGCCTGTGTTTTATCACCAGCCTCAGCCCATATAGAATTATGCTCTTTCCAAAGAGAGCTTTATTGACACTACTCACACACTATGTGTTATCTGTTTACAAATATATTAATCCAGAGACTAATTTCTTAGTCACTTTACTTTGCATTTGCTTAACTATGAAGCTGGAAATTTGAGTTTATCTCATGTGTGGATGAATGGCAAGCCTGTATGATGCTGTTTATTTTTCAGAGGATCCTTAGTATCTCAGCAAAACACTTCATACAAGTGTAGAAAGGTGCACATGTGTAGAACAAAAATGCCTCCGTTCCTCTCTGGTATCTGAGCTTTTCAAAAAGACAATGTTTTTATTGTCTGTCTCTTTTCTTATCTGTTAGGTCCAGTGTCATGGGTTGGATCTGCTGCTGGTATTCAATAGCATGCTGCTGTCATGCCAGCCTGAAAATTAAAGTGCTGGCTGGAGCAAAGTATCCTGGGTCTTGAAGTTCAGATTGTGACATGAGAATTGACCTATTCCCATTGCTGCTTCTGGTTTCTGGGTTTGGGGTGTTGGTCTTTTCCACTGTGGGCTTCTGCGTGCTTAGGTTACGGGAACTGTTTTATCTCTGGTTTCTGCTGCTGCCTCTGCATTTCACAGTGGGTCTTCTGCAAATAGGCTGAGGTAACTGTGCATTGTATGATTTCCAGTAAAACTCTTCATTGCAACTCTTTATGTCAACCCAGAGGGGTTTTTTTGTGCTACTTTGCCTCCCATCTGTGTGTGGGAAGAGGGGCCTGTGAGAGTGGGCTGTGTTAACCCAGGACACCCATGTTTGGAGTGTGCTAATTTGCATGCAAGGGGATACTGATGGTAGAGTAAGGTGCTTCATTGACATAATCTGGTTTAGGGGCTTTCAATTTTTGGAGATTGAGACCAAAACTAGTTCATAAGTCACACCACATGTTTTGCTGGAGCAGAAAACTGAACCTGGATTTTGTATAGATAAACCTACCACCTTAACCTGCTTACTTGATTTTGATTTATGAGCTGGTTGATTAATTTGAATTAATTTGAATGTCAAGTAGGAACTGATTAATTTGAATGATTGAAAAATGTACTGATTAGTTTAGAAATGCACTTATAGCCATAAGAAAAGTAAATAGTAGGTTGCAACAAACTTGCATTGCAAAGAAGGGAGAGCAAATCTGATTTGCTGTCATGTGTCTGAGTTCAGCTGTATTGGCTGGAGTTTAATTTGGGGAAAAATAAATTTCTTGTAAATATGATTAAACAATGCAATAGAGTATCTGATATTTTTCTGGTAAATGACTGGTCATGTACGAAAACCTCTCAGCCTTCCACCCTCACAAATCATTTAAATTCCATCATTCCTTGGGGTTTTAAAATGACTTCCAGTATTTTTAACAGGGCTGCTGACTAGAGATGAGTAAGCAACACGTCTCATGAGATAAAATAACTCTTTGGCTTGCTATCACTAAGTCATTTGTCTTTCTCCTGGTCAAAGTGGAAGTATCTTTATATTTTTTGAATCATAACAATGAACTTGAAAATCGATTGTGTGATACCCACTAACTGTTTGTTTGCTTGTAAATGTCATTGTGCACTCTAAGAACACTCAATTCTCAGTATCCTTACATTTCTGTGGTTATTTTAACAATGGTTGTTTATGAACTTTGAAATACTATGTAAATTAACCAGTGCGTTACTCCATCCCTCATGTTTAGGCTAGTTCCTACTTCAAATTTTAAAAGCAATCTCTTATCTAGTACCTTTCACTACATGGGCTGACACCAAATCCATAGATATGTTGAGTAATTCCAAATCTTGGGTTTGAGAGAAACCTTTTGCTTCACCTAATTACCTTTTCATATATATATATATATATATATATATATGTGTGTGTGTCTATATATATCTATCTATATGTAAAAGTGCCCAGCCACCCTCTTTTCTTGTAGTAAAGCCCCATTTTTAACTTCATTTTTTATGCTTACCCTGTTAGTTTCTAAGCTCTGTTCATGAAGTTGTTTCCCAGTTCTCTTGGAGTTGTAACAATTTGCTAACCTGTGCTTCTTCCTACTTGCCTTTTGTCACATTGTCTCTTGATCCCCAGGCTCAAAGGCCATTTTAAAATCTCATACAAATGTACTGTGTCTCTTTCTGCTTTGTATTGATCCTGAAGGCCTCCCTCTAATGTGATGGTTGTAATAAATGAGACTGTGCAGAGGCTAAGTAGAGTCTGATGAGCAAAACTGGCATATCTCCCATCGCTGGGCTTGATCCTATTTCTAATCAAGTTGGTTAACTTCTGTCATTGATTTTAGTACAGCAAGGTCAATGTTAAATTTCCATGTATCTATATTTATAGCTCTGCATTTTTGATGGTGAATTTTACTCCTCTGAGTCAGGAGCTCAGCCAAACCAGGGTTTGGTATCTTTTTTGGTAAAGAAAAGGATCACCTTGCTGGCACACTGGAACCAGTGAATTCACTCTGTGTTCAGTTTTACAAATTCTTAAGTGAGAGTTTTCCTTTTTGCCTGGGTGTGTTATGTACAGATGAGCACTCTGTCTGATTGCTGCCTGTGTGTATATGTAACCACGATCCTTCTCTCAGGTTGTAGTGACAATGCACTATCAGAATGTTTCTACTGTTTTGGTTTGGACTTTATTACATGGTGTTATTTACTGGTCAGTCAGGGAAGGTTCTTTGAATTTAACTCAGACTGCTGTGATGTGTAACATCTTGCTTTGTAGCTAAGCAGATGCAATAAAGGAAGACATAATTCTCCTAAAAATACAACATAGAATTCTGCAGAAAATGAACTTCTGGATTCTAGGTGCCTGTCTTGCAGCAACCTCTCAAATGAAAGATTCCTTCTGTAAAAGTTGAAGAACTGGGTCTGTGGATTAAATGTACATGTAGTTAATTGAGATCTTCTGTTGGCCAGCATTACAGTGTCTGAGTCTTAAGGTTTACATCATCCACAGCAAGTTAGGTGCTGAGATATCTAAACAGGTTACAACGGAGGATCCATAACCAAGATGGAAAACTCAAGAAAAATGACAGAAAATCAACGAAGATATACTTTCTACTTCTACCAAGTATCAGCCTTTTTCTAAAATGTGGAGGTGTAGCTGTAATGCCCTCATCTGTTTCACAGATTTGAATCTGCCTTCTGCAATGTCCAAAAGTATATCCTAAACGATGAATAGAATGCTTGGAAGTGAAGGAAGGCTTTCTCAGTGCCTACCATTGAAATTGTTCTACTTTGCAAAGACCAATTAAATGTTCAGGAGGCCAGCAAGAGACTGCAAGCCTATTATTGGGACTTACTGGTCAGGTCATTTGTCTCAGAGGGTGGAAATGAGGTTCCTGTTCTGCTTCAGCAGTGGCACTTTGTGGATCGGCACATCTGGAAAACAAGCTGCTGTGCATATTGTATGGGGGAGTCCTGGATGGAGTCGGTGACAAAGTACAAATGGGTTTGAGCAAAAGCAAGGTGCAGAACTCAGCAGCAGCAGCAGCAGCTGCCATCTAATCTTTTTTCCTTTGCTGGTGCTGCTGTTGCTCCACAGTCTCCTTGATGATTCAGTTACATGGTGAAATCACCTTTCTGAATTCAAAGGAAAAAAGTGACTTTTATGACAAGGGAGAAGGTTCTTTCTGGGTAATCTGTTCACAAAGTAGAACATTAACCCACTGCAAATCATACTGCCATAATATAAATGTCATCTTCCTTAATGTTCAAAGCACAGGTTTTACAGAGTGAAAATTGGGAGGTCTTACAGTATAGAAATAAGAACATTTTAGAACATTAATTGACTTACAGGGTGAGAACCTCACCCCAAGCATGTGGGTTTGGCTTTTTGTTCTTGGATGGTTATCATTATTTTTATATCAGCTGAAGATGACCTATTTTTTCTAGTGGTTAGATTTGAATCTCTAAAAAATGCACTGATCTTGTCAAATGAACAAGACTTTCCTCCTGTTTTACAAAGATATTTTTAAAAACGTGTATCACCTGAGGTCAGCTGCTTTAATTCAAGACCCAGACCTGTGACTTACTGTTTTTGTAGATCATGTGCAAGAAATACACATGCAAAAATCATTCAAGCCTCCACAAATCCAGTATCTCTGTTTATAAGGTGATAGGAAGACTTATTTTCAAGAATGACTGTTCAGTTTTGGGTTGAATGCCTCTTACCCTTTGCTGTCTACTGCTGGGGACAGCGTTCTGCAGTGTCACCCATGGTACGTTCAGCGTTCATTGTGCACTTCCTGACAAGCTCTTCCTTCTTCTTGTGTTTTTTTCATTATGACTGTGCAGAAGAGCTGCTGGCCTGACTGCTGCTGTGTGTCTATTTGTTCCTGTATGTGCTAAAAATATTAATTTCTTATTTTCCATTTATGGTATGATTTCAGTCCATTTATGGTGGTATGTCGGTGCTTTTGGTGGTCTTTTTCAGTGCTTTGGATATTCCAATTTAAATTTTTTTTTTTCCTTTCAACTTCTGTTAAAGAACCTAAAATATACTTTTAAAATAAAAACCTCTCCTCTGTGACTTAGGGCATGAATTTTATAGCTTGCCAGTATACTGGCCAGTCTACAGTGGACATTGGAATCCTTTCTGTTTTTAAATGGATTTGCACAGTGCATGAAAACTGAATGCAATCTATTGCAGAATGGGGTTTGCACTCCTTTTTAGTAATTACATATAATTATGGTGCTATTTAAATGCAACCTGACTAAACATTTTATTAGTACTTTACTACTTAATTAACAGCTATTTCTGAAAACAGTCCCCATACTGAGACTTACTCCACTTAAACACCCATCCTGATGAAACATAACTCCCCATTTGAAGGTATATATGACATTTTGTGGAATGTTTTTTCTGGGTTGGTTCTTGAAAGTGAGCCACTTATTTAGTGCTGAGTATCTGAAATTATTTTAAACAGTCTCTGCTTATGCTTTTTGCATAAAAATTGCAGAGGCTATATAAATAAAATTCTCAACAATAATTCACATGCTTATCTGGGTGAAGAGCCTTCATACAACAAGCCATCAAGCTGTAAAGTGTTCAGATTTTTCTGCTGCTAAATCAGCTATTGTGTTAGTTTCATGATGCTGCTGCTTGTGCCATTTGATTTGATCTCTTGCTCTTCTGATGTGTTCAATGTGTTGCAAGCAATGTGAACTGGTCTAACCTGTAGATGTTAGCATTTCCTGGGGATGTGCACAAAGAAGACTTTGGGAGTGCAAGAATGGGCAAATAATTTTCTATTTGTAACTTCAATTTTCTTTTAGACAGTTTGTGATGGAGGAGTGCTGGGTATATGAAACACTGCTTAGAGAGTTCTAGAGCTCTGCAGGATTTCTGGGAATTAGTGCTGGATAATGATGGAAGATTACTTAGAGCTTTCTGCATACAGGAAAGATGTGTCATGATTTCCTTCCATAAACTGCAAGCTTAATACTGCAAGGTGACAATCTTTTACATTCTTCTTTATGAATTTCAGATAGAGGATGGAGGAATTTGGTAGCATACATGGGGAATTTTCTTTCAAAACTTATCTCCATGGTTTCACACCCCAGGCTTTACCCAGGGCAGGACATTAAATGGACATTACTGTCTGTGAGTTGAGTTCCTGTAGAAGGTGGCTGAAGCTGTGCAGTTCAGTGTGGCAAAATGTGTAAAAAAAGTACTCGTTTCTGTAGGTGTTTGTAGGATTGAGCAGCACCAGGTATGCCAGAGATAGCTCTTCTCAGCCCTTACCTAGAAGCCCTTTCTCTTCCTTAACGAGGGTAAGCTTTGAATTCACAGATAGTCTATAATTACACTTCCCTAGCATCATAAATGTAATGAATGGAGTCTCCTTTTCTTCCCTTTCCCCTCCTTCACAGGTGTCCAATATGGCTATTTACACCTGTGAAGAGTGAGTAAGAAAGATGGTTTACAATGCTGCTGTTCTGGTTTGGCAGTGTTTAACAACTTTGTAAATGAGTGTTCAAATTTTCAGGTGGAAGACTGGGTCCTCTTTCAAATCTTTTTAATATTTAAAAAAAATTGTCTATCTTTTTATCATTTTCTGTCATCCTGAATAGAATGGCTAGGGTGATCACATAAAGTGATGCTTCAGTGGGGAATTTCTTAAGAGGGATTAATTTAAAAATTATTTAGGAAGTCTCATGATTTCATCAAACACTCCACAAGAACACTGTGAAGTGGTACGCACCGATACTCCTTTGGGAGTATAGCAGATCATTTGAACTGTATTTTCATTAGGAAAATGTACTCCTTTATATATTGATTCTAATGCTCTCATGAAACCCTTCTGCACTCAGCCTTGCCGGGATTATCAGTAGAATTTTTGTCTGAGTAAGGATCATAGGACCTGACTGATATGTGTTCATGAACCTTTCTCTCTCATTGGTTTACAGGTTGTTATTTTTTTAATCATTTGTCCCAATTTAAAGTTGAAGAGCCTCTGCAAGTTGGAGGAAGATTGGAATGGTTGCCTCTACTAATGGAGAACAAAAATGTAGTTTTCTTTTTCTGGAGAACTTTCATTCTGTTAATGAGAAAAGTGTTCTCTGGAGTGAGGGTTAAATGCATTCTTGACACTTGATTCCCTACCCTGCCTGCTGACTCACCATTTTGTTGGCGCACAGCCATGGTACAGTTGTGGAGCGTGTTTACCAAGTGCTTGAAGCACAAATGGAGTGCTGTTGGGTTTTCTCATACTTGAAACGGTTGGGAAAGGTTTTAGCCTTTCAAAACAGCCATATGCATCCTGGTTCTTTAAAGCTCAGTTTAATCTTTCAATAGATTTTTAGAGAAAGTGGATTTATTTAATCAGGCTGTTTTAGAGAGAGACAAAGTCTTTGTGTTTCAACATGTTACAACCATGCATGGAAGATGAATCCTAGCAGGTCTAGTATGTTTTTGGATTATTTCTTTTTAACTGGCATCGCATTAACATCCAGGAAAAAAAGTCAGTTTTATCCTGTTACATGTACATACAGGAGAAACATAATGTCTTGTTTTTCTGGTCTGATTACCTAGGCACAGCGTGGTGCTGGGGATGATGTGGGTATTATGAACACTATGTCCACTCTTTTTTCAGATGGACTCGGTCACTGGCATAAGAAACTTGCAGGTTGCTTTACAGTTAATAATTTCCATTGCTTCAGATGTCATTCCAGGAAGCATCCCTGTGCAAAGAAGTGATGAAAGGTCATTATGGCAGGAAAATCCACAGCAGGCTGTGCCACTGATATTATTAAGGCTTGCTTTCAGAAATAAAGGAAGGATCAGGGTTGAGCAGTTGTCAACTCCAAACCCCACACTCCAGCCAGTGGGCATGCTACTGCTCATCAGCAAAGCCATGCTCATCTGACCTTCACCCTTGAAACAGCAGGGAATCTCTTGGCAGCTCAGCGGCAGGAGTTTGGAGTTATTGCTCATTATGAGGCTAATGGGCAAAAAGTGGACTTGAAGGGAATTGTTTGCTGGAGTCTGAGTCCCTGACAACTTGCTGCAGCTGCATACAAAATAAATAAGTGAGAGGGTAAGATAATGGAGATCTTGAATAATTAGGCATGGGAAGAGTTTTCTGTGAATGTTTTTATCCATTTAATGAACCTCTTGTATAAAGCGAATACCTTAGAGCCTGATAGGCTGCATATGTAATCGCTAACCAGAGCTGGAAGGACAGCAGTTTGAAATTACTGATCTTTTTGGAGTAATAGGAGTTGTAGCACTTATTTACAGACACATCAGAAACACATTTCTGGATGGCTGTGAATAATTTACTTCTAGATGATAGTAATTAACTTAATCCTAACAACTCTAGATTGCTACTTAGTGCTTAAATCATTTTTCGTTACAGAAACTGATGTTAGCTGCAGCTTTTTATCCAGCATCTTAGGAGGCAGTGGTGCATCAACAGCCCCAGTTTCAAACATGACTAACCTGCACAGAGCATTTTCACTTTTCTCTCTGTAGTTATTCACCAACATATGTCTGTCTATGACCAATGTATAAAATAAGTTTCACAGATGTTATATAGTCATCCAAAGCCCAAGTTGATAAATGTGACAGAAGAGTTGAGGAAGTCTTTTTACTAACAAGTTAGTGATAATACTGAAAATGTTAAATTTAATTCAAAAAATTCAGACGATGATGTTAAATTTTGAATTCAGGATATGGAAACCTGCTTCCTCTGCTAGTTACGTCTCTTGTCACTGGCACATTATTTTTTTAAGAAAATGGCTGCAAGATATTCTCTAATACTTTTAGGGTGAGGGAGTTTGCTGTGGTATGACCACCACAGCAAATCACAGCTGATGTAGAAGCAACTAAAGTTAGGAGGAGGATCTGCATTGATGTCAGTGGCTTTTGACTTAGATCTGATGAATTTGTTCAAGTGAGACCAGTTCCGGGTAGTGATGAAGGAAAGGTGGTACAACTTTTAACTTAATACTGTTAAAATACTAAATCATAAGATGTTTCCTTTCCCCAAAATGAAAATTTCCTTTTTCTCACATAGTACTTTTGACAGTCTCAGGTGAAAATTATTGTGTCAAGCCAGCTGGAATTCAACAAAGTTTTGAATGGTTCTATTTTTATTAAGCATCTGTCATGAGCAAATTTTGTAAAACCAAGAAAAGAGTCTCAGTTAAAGCAAAGTGGTGCTAGCCCAATTCAAATCTTTTGAATTCTAGAGTGGGATGTTAGTCTGGCTTTCTTAGTAATTTGAAACTCGCTCCATCCTGTGACTGTAGATGATCTGCACATATCAAGTAGTGGAAGTGATAGAGAAGGTGTCCTATTTATAAGTGTATTTATAAGACAGTTCTCAGTGGTTTTCTTAGATTTGACCATGAAATTTTGATTGGGATGGACCATGATGAATGATTTCTTATTGAAGTGTCTTTTAGTGCCCTGGCTTTTGCCATTGAAAAAAAAAAAACAAACAACCAAAAGGCAAAAAAAAAAAAAAAGCTCTAATTCTCTTTTGAAGAGCCTGCTGGCCTGCTTTCTTTTAGGAGGCAGGAGCCCACAAAGAGTTTTATCATATAGAATAGAAGGGTCTGTAGCTACTACTCATCACATCAGTTCTGATTATGTAAAACTGAAAATCACTGCATTGAAATGAAGTTTCAATGTTTTTATTCAAAGCAGCTTCTCACAATGTATAAATACTGCATATTAACACACATGAAAAATACAACTTCTAAGGCACCCAGAAATGTGTCCATACACTAGTTACAGGACCATCAACAAATAAATTGTGTACAATTTGATCTAGACAGTCAATATTTGATATATCAGAAGATACAAGTCCCTCAGTACTGTACCAGTTTCAGAAAATATTTACAACACTGTGATATAGGGGTGCCTGTACCCTTATAATATTATAATATGTACTCATCATTACAAATATTAGAAACTGTTTTAGTCTGTTCCATGGCATTCTGATAAAATAACTTAAGGGCCTAATTTGCAAAGTTCTACAATTAATTATTTGTGCAAGTTCTGAAAATAAATTTACATTGAGATAATTCGTGAATTTTTGGTTCTTTGCTTCATCTCAGAGGTTTGGTAATAAGCCTTACCAATAGACATGCCATCCTAGTTGAACATCACTCCTTTCCCAATAGGTCTGTGGATACATCTTTTCCCCTTACACTTGACATGATGAGAATGCAGTGTTTGTAGCAAAAAGAGACTATTTGATTTTCAGTACAAATGTCAAACTAGTTCACTGGCAAAGGAACTAATGCTTTGTTAGAACAATGCATTTCTTTGGTCCTTGGTTTTATGGAAGGCATAATATTTATATTCACTAAAAATTGAAATCCTGTCTGTGAGTAAGCAAGCTAGTGAATGACTTTCAGTGTAGTATTTAAAGTAGCAGTAAAGAGATTTAATATGGCTTAAAACATACGGTTAATTGGGCAGACACAGATAACACATATAGGATACTGAGTACCCAAATGTACTATGATTAAGATTGTCTATAAGTCTCTTATGTAAACTTCTTTAGTGTCTCCTAAAGAGTGCTGGCTTTAGCCAGATTTGACTTTTATAGACCCAGCCACACAAAGCCTGAGATTAAACTACTGTGGTTGGGAGCACAAATGCACAGTTTATATATATAACAAAGCCCATGCTCATGAGTCTACCTATGTTGTTCAAAAGAAACAACCCGTATTATCCTTTTCACAAGAAAAACTTAAGGCCCTGTACTCTGATTTTTTAACTTTCTTACAGCAATTATTTGGGGAAGTCCTTAGTGCTACATAAGCAATTATGTAGCTTTAAAGATTTCTTGTACCTAATGGTAAGGCTTATTCACAAATGCAATACATTTATAAATTACATTTAAAACTGTAAAGGCTGGCAAAATAATAAAAAATAAAAATAAAATCAAAATCAAACAAACCCGAACCAAAATTGTCTGTTTGTCCCTAACATTAAAAGAGCATTTGATTCTAATGAAAAACTATTGGCACAAAACCATTATATTATAGATGAAAAGAACAGTTAATAGTAGTGAAAAAGATTGCCTAAAACGCATACCCTAACCTACCACAGAAATATAAAAGTTCATATTCTGAAAATATATACTGTATTAAAGTTTGTAAGCTTATTCATTTAAACAGAAATGTACTGAAATATTAAACTAAGCAACACTTATCTACAGCAAAAAATATACATGCAGGACGACACAAAATAAATTGCTTACCTGTAATATCTACAAATGCAAAACTGTAGATTTTTAAAGATTGTACAAAACAATTTACACAAGAATAAAATAACATACTTAACAACAAATTGCATTTATAATCTTAAATACTGTGAATATTAGTAAAGGTACCCAGACTAATATGTACAGTACATCTAGATATCTGAATACCTAGTAAGGACAGAAACACAAGAGAAAAATCGATTCTCATCTTTAAATACTGGAAAAAGAAGCTTTTGACATTGTTATTACTCTTTTCTGAAGGGAAAATAGATTCCATGAAAACTAGATTGTAACTGTATAGATATGAATAATTAAAAATGTTAACTATGGTTAGCGCTTGCTTTAATGGAAAAATAAGTATAGAAAATGTATTTCAACCATTCCTTTGTCATAAAAAATGCTAAGATACAGGTATCTGAAAATTCAGATGAAACGATGCAGGTCAAAGGTCTAACAATTCATGCTTCTTCTCTGTTTGACAATCTCGTATGGAAAGCATACCTTCACATTGCTGAGCAATTTCTGTATATTTGTCTATAAAACCAAGCATAGTATTGAAATAAACTTCCTAATATCTTATTAATACATGACTAGGGGTTATGGCTCTCTGAACGGGAATAAAGGAACTCAAGGAAACTGAGGAATCATGGGACTTTCCATTGCTTTTTTTTTCCTTCTCCTTTTTATTTTTCTGAAGTCATATGCTGGAGGCCTGGTTGTGCAAGCACATCCACACGTGAGTGGTTTTCACTTGAGGAGTCCCTCTGCTTTCAAAGGGACTGCCACAGCAGTGACTGGCATGCGCGCGCTGGGATAGGAGAGGGTCTCGTGGCCTTGATCCAACTGCGTGTTGGTGCACACGCTCTGTGGCATTGCTGGCAGGTTGTGGAAACGAGCAAGTATTAGTACAAAACAAGTGGTGCATCCATCACTTCAAGTACTTATTGAAAGAGTTCTGCTTCAGACATTTTAAACTGTTACTTGTTAAGTTTTTTTTTCACAAACCTTTAAAACTAGCAACTGGAAGCCAGATTTTGTCTTTTTAATGAAGAATTTCCATGAGAACTTCTGCCTTTAGGGTTATGTTTTCCTTAAAATTCAGCAGTGCAATTGGGCCATAGACACAGTACTTTTAACTATTTGTGGAAAACAAAATGCTGGATTAATATGTTGAAGGCTACTGTTTGCTATAGTCATCTCTTGTTAATTTCACAAAGGTTTTGTGGAAACTCTTCATGGAAATACTGGGAGGGAGAATACCTAGGAGCCTCATTTGCAGAGGCTTAAATTGTAAGCAAGTTGCTGAGCTCAAGGATGGAGAGCAAGTGCACAGGTCGCAAAGCAAACAAATGTGCAAAGCTTCTGCTTCAAAAGGTTTTAATTTGGGCGTACTGAAATGGCAGGGGAAGCCACAGAGCATGCTTGTGTTACTTCCATATTAAGTGCCTTAGTAGCAAGAAAGAATTGAGGGAGATCCAGTGTTCAGAAGTCAGTCAGTGTCACTGAAAAGTACTAGGATCACATTCTAAACAAGCAGATTGGGTTTTGGTCATTTATTGTGGACTGCTTTTATGGATAGCCTTAAGTTCTTGTAACAGATGGTGGGGTGGCCAGATGTGAGAGCTGGGAAAAGCAAAACAAAACTTCTCCCTCCACTTAGTTCTATACCTAGCACCTTGTATAAACTGTTGGCCCACATCCAAAGGCCTCCAGAGCAGAAATTATCTCACACCTGAGGAATCAGGCAAGTAGACTAAGGCTCATAAGGAGCTGCTTTTAGACTTCAGACTAAAAGGGGATGTATAAACCTGAAAAACAGTACGATGCCACATAGCGGCACCACTCACCCTGTTACTGATATCTGGCTAACAGGAATACAGTAAACTTAAATAAAGCATCTTGTTGGCAAGCCCTTCAATGCTCCTCAAGAAGGCAGAAAGTGAAGAGAGACTTACGGGGGACTCACTGTTTCAGAATCCACTTTTCCCCCTTAACCCTGGCAAATGAATCTATTTCACACATTTTTTGTACATTTTTACACAGAGGATCACACATGTGGCTATTTCTTTTACTGCCCACAGCGTTCTCTGTGTTTTCTAGATATTCTTTATTCTTCTACACAATTTGCTGCTAAAAATGTGATGCCATTAATTCAATCAAGGGAAGTATGAAAATAAGATCTGTGATCAATAAACAGCTGAATATGAAGACAAAAATAAATAAGTTAAATAAATTCATCAAAGAAAAAAAATCCTAGTAGTTTTTGTAAAACTAACTTTACATATTATACATATAAATTATCAGATTTTCCCACTAAACTGTTAGAACTTAGGAAAAAAAATAATTAAAATATTTCTAAAGTATGGTGTTTGGGTCTACAAAATATTGTGACGACCCAGTTTTTAGATCAAGCCCTCTGTGTCAGCCCAACAGCAAGAATAAGTTAAGAAGGACAGACAAAACAAATCATTGCAGATGGTGTGCCTTACTGGGTCTCAGTGGTGCTTCTCAGCACATGGAATGTACACTTTTATCTGGATGAGCAATGTGAAAGATGCAGCCCTCTGCAGAGATTATGTGCACTGAACAAGCCTGCCTATGTCTGGGTTACACAAAATCAAACCAGCTACAAGCAACTCTGTAGCTCACAAGGAAATCAACACAACCATATCTATTAGGATACACTGTCACAAGTTCCTCACTGATGCATCGCTTCTGCTTTTCAAACACAGGTAATGTTTGACTCTGCTCACCAGTAGAGCATTTTCTCTTTAATTTAGGCCAGGACATCAGACTTCATAAATTTTGTCTTGCAAGTAGCTGAATAATGAATCCAGTCCTTTGGAAGAACTCCACAGCTGTTTTAACATCTGACACTCTTTCTCATTCACATCTTCAAGTCCAGACTTCAGGAAGCTCCGCACAAGACATTTGGACTCTTCCAATACCTAAAGCCAAAATATCACTCAGTATTTTATTCTCAATCTGAAAAAAATATTATGGATAACAGCACAAACAGGATTTTCACGCTACTGACTCTGTTTTACAATCTAAATAACTTCTTTGGGCACAGAAATTAGATTTGATTTACAGCCACAACTCCAGTTGCTGATAGTCAGCATCTTTAAGAATTCCGAGGCTTATGTGTTAGTGCCAACATTTTTAAAAGGAAAGTACCTTAGTTTATTGAAGGTCTGCCATGAAGCACTAGAAGGAGCTGAACTCCTTCCTGTTGAAAATGTGATCCCTTGAAATGAGAATGTATGAGGCATGATATATTGGCTGCTTGTTTTCTGGAAGGCTCCAGAGGTTGGAAACCCAAATGTGGATGTTTATCATCTTTAACAATTTCCCCTCATGCATCATTTCCTTATCAAAACAGAAGTAATAGGAAAGGGACTTTACTGTAAAGCCCTGTTTAAGTTTCTTTATATAAATTTTTATGAAAGTGAAATATTTTCTGAAAGAAGGATGTTAAGGAAAACAATCACCCTCTGACTGTTCTACAGTTAGATTTGCTTAGCATGTGCAAGCCATTAGTGATTGCTGCAAGTTCTTAAAGGCATGACCAGCAGGCCCATGGTCACTCCCATAGTTCAATTAATTTTGCCTAAAGCCATTTAAAAACATATTGGGATTTCATCCTTTAAACGTTTCTTTGGAAATATATTCCACCAGTATGTATCTCACAAGGAACCCAACTAGTCAAGCAAAACCATTAGAATTCATATGAGGGCAGAAAATTTAATGTCAACTAATACGGTGTTTATGCTCCCCATTCAGCTTTGTCAACACCAACATGTTAAGCTCAGTTCCTATCTGGTTTAGGTTACAACACCACTATTCCACACCAGCAGTTCTCTGTAACTCAAGTAAAGGGTGTTAATTACAAATCGTGGGGCCTGCTCTGTTTGGGAACAATCTCCACAGTTAACTTGGATGAGCTCATCATACTCATTGATGTCGTGACTTCATCATGATTTGCATTTAGGAGTTCAGAGAATAAATCCAGTCTTTGACAGTTTTAACTCTCATCTTTGTCCACAAGTTAGCATCAGTCTTTCCAACAGGTCTCAGGAGAAAATTTCACTGACAGCCAGTAACAGTGAAGGAAGGAAAAATCCACAGCAAGGCCCAGAAGTTTTCCCAACTCATATAATACATGTTGTATCAGCACGATCAAATAAGCTTATGCTGCATTTCCAGAGAGTTTCATTCTGAATGTCTTTTGTGAGATCTAATCTACAGTTTATTTAATTAAAAATCTCCCATGTCTCTACCTTCTCTTTTACAATGGATCTTTTAAATTAAACTGTGGGATGCTATGACAGTTCCAGGTACAGGAAGCATAGCAAGAAACTGCAACAATTTGCACTTTAATTAGTGCAGTTTTACTGCAGCCAGTATCACTTTCCTCACTGCATTTTTTTCAACAAGGATGTGCCCAGAATAGGAGGATATCTGCCTGAAGGGAAAAAACCCTTAGGAAGTGAAAATAGGGTTTTTTCAACTTTTATGCACACACAAGTAAAGTTATAATACACTGTGACCAGACTGTGTTCAAATCCCTCTGTGTCTGGATCTCATGTCTCCTTCACAGCAGAGGTTAGCTGGCACTATCCTACCCTTCTGGTGCACTGTGCAGAACATTTTGCAGAATCAGGAACTACGCAGGTGCAGAGATGAAGGCAAATTCAGCTGAAATGCAGTACATAGGACACCTTGGAAGGCAAATACATTTTCTTACTGGCCCTACATAAATTTCCGAGTACAGCTGTGTGGTTTCAGAATCTTCCACGTTCATGAAGGTAACCTATGCTAAAATCCCCTTTCAAAATCTAGGGCAAGGATGTTCCACTCATAGTGAATAAATGTAAAGATGGGGAAAGAAAGTAACCCCACCCTGAAAAACAAGAAACTCCCCAAGCTCACTGATCCCTATCCAGATTTTTTATTATTAGCCTTCTTCCACATGTAAGAAGTGAGGACCCACCATGTGAGGAGCCTTGAGTGCACACCTCCTTACCTCTGAGAAATGTAATTTAATCACAAATAGTTTGATTTCTTACCACTGCACTGCAGGATGCCATTTCTTTCACTCGTAGCATCACTTCTTGGCTAAACGTTGTTGGCCAAAATACTTGTGACACTAGTCCTCTGCTGCAGGCTTCCTGTGCTGTCAGCTTTCTCCCACAGAACAACATTTCATTTGCCTGTGAAACCAAAAGATTGCTTGTGATCCATACTTGCCTGCTATTTTCCAGATTAAATTTACAAATGATCTCCTCTGTCTTCCTATATCGCAAAACACTTGAAAAAGAGTTTCGGTAGCTATTTAAGGACTGTGCAGGTGGCCAGAGCAATCATGGGTTTCCTTTAAGAGAAATGTGCTGGCATGCCAGTGTGATGAATCTCTATTGCTGATTTTACAAGAGTAGCTGTCAGTGATACTATGCCAAGAGTCATGGAACTAGTATGAAATACTTTGTGGGGCAAATTCTGCTTTGTTTTATTGGTAAAAACTAAGCGATCTTTCTGGAATTATTATGGATTTAGGGAGCAGGGAGCAGAGAGCAGTGTCTTGCTCTGGTACCGCACAATTCTAACACAATATAGACAATTACTCTACAAATTATTCTGCTAATGCATTTTTTTCCTTTTCTATCATGATCTTGACCATCTTTGCTTGTTCAACCTGTGTTTGATCTTGTGTACAGCCAGGGTAATATACTGAATATACTGAATATACTGAAGAGGTAATTTTGTGATAGCAAATCAGCAGGGATTTGATCAACTTTCCACAGATTGCACTTCCGTTCACGACAATTAAGAGAAAGAGTTGTCTTCTGGTTTACTTCTTCAAGAGAGAAAAATGAGCATGAATTTAAAGAAGGGTTAACAATTTGAGGTGGAAAACCTTACCAGTGCAACACCCAGAATTTGTGGGAATGTGTATGATGAGCAGCCAGCTGGAGTGAGTCGGATTGTTGCATATGGTGTCTGAAACCAAGCCTTTTCACTTGCCCAAACGATATCACATAGTGGTAAAATAGAGGCTCCTAACCCAAGAGCAGGGCCGTTGATAGCAACCACAATTGGCTTCTTAAATTGAATAAAAGCTTTTACAAAATCCCTAAAATAAAAAAAAGAAAGACCTTGAATACAGAAGTAACATTTCGAGAAATACCCGAACTTAAAGTACTTAATCTGAAAACAAATTAAAACCACAGTTGAACACAATAAATGCCATTGCCCAGTTTTATGAGGTCAGAATTGCAAGGTACTTTCTAGTTTGCACGTGGAAAATTTTGCTTGTATGTACTGATTTAATCTTTCTGAGTAGCTGGGCTGTTCAATAGCTTTGTATATGTTGGATATGAACTGACTAACTGAGATGCACTGCCTGCTGTACTTTTTGCAGAATGACTTGGTTAGGTTTAATTTTACTTCTGGACCAGTAACTCCTCAGTTTGTAGATAGAGTGCTTCTGGTTTTTCTCCACAGGGCTAATATGGTTTCTGAGGATCTGGTTTGGCCAACTTACTGAACATATTATTGTGTGAAAGACAGGAAATTGATTGTGGTATATTCTTCAATCCCTACAATTTGTAGATGGATGACTGAATACGTATTTTTTTCCCCAGAATTCCTCTTTTGATCAAAAATTTCTGAAAGGTTGCTTCAAGTCCTATCAATGGACTGGGAGATAGCAAACATTTATGGCAAACCAGCATAAAGAACAAGACCCACAAAGGGGAGCCAAAGAGAGAGAAATGTTTCAACAGGGCAAGAATTAGGCACGAGATCTGTTGGGCCTCCACTGCAAACGTCAATACCCTTGCCTGCCTTCCATAGTAAATGTGAAATGATAGGAAATTAATGTGATCAGATTCATCTGGATAAATGAGCTAGAACATGTTAAATTCTGTGCAATGAGGAGATAGTTTAAATAAGTTATCTATCAGCAAGTGTGGAAAGACATCTGTGGAATGGAAGAGCCTATACACCATTTAGGGAAAAGCATGAGTGTAATTGTGGGCAAATTACAGGCTCCAGCAGCTCAGTGCACAGCAGGTGTATGGAGGCAAAAGAGATGCTCAATTACCTTAGGAAAGAGAAATGTATAAATCAAATTCAAAATAAAAGAGGAGATTCTGTTCCTACCCTTGGTATTTATTAGCTCCAGAGTCCAACTTTGCTGACAGATTTTAGGAAAGAACATTTTGTCAGATGTGTCCTTCGATGAGTTGCAGTTCTCCCACTGAGGTCAGAAAAGAACGTAGACTTTTGTATCTGAGGCCAGGAGGTGTGACTTGCAGATCAGAGCACCAATTTGGAAAAAAATGGAAAACATACTGAAGGGAAGTATTTTATTGGACTGAAGTGCAAGGGTACTGGCTGTATTTCAAAAGAAAACAAAGAATCTGAGGTAACCCAACATTAAACATTCAATGAATGAGTTCTGCTTTTCAGGCTGTCTAGTAAGGAATTGATTTTTGACCATGGGAAAATAGAGACTTGTGGGAATTGATGCAGCTCTGTTCACACCAGAAGATCCGTGACAAGACCAAGAGAGTGAAATAAGGAACATCGTATTTGTGTGTTCAAGATGATTTCTTTCTAGAGGAGAGAAGGGTTAAGGAGAGTTAAGGCTCATTTTGTTTGCAGAAGCAATGCTCTTCCCTCATCTTGTTATTTCTTCTGTGGTGTATGGCTGAGTAACAGCTGTGGGTCACTGCATCTGATTAACTCCAGAATTTTGATAACCTTAGTAGTTAAGCAAGTAAGCCTTCCAAGTAGGACTACTGATGGGAACAGGGATTTAACACGTGACAGATAAAAAGACTAGATTATGGATAAATGGTGGGAGCAGATATGAGGAACATGTGGAGGCAGAAGAAAACAGTGTTGTGTAGAAAAGCAGGAAACGTGGTGATAAATGGGACTGGATGTGAATATGGAAAAGTAATTAGGGTTGTGGAGGGGAAATGGTTAGATCACGGGGAGGAAGAAAAAAGCAGAACACATTAATGGAGGAAAACGGTTGAAGAAAATGTGAAATCTTCATGAGTGTGTAACAGAGGGTCTGGAGATGGGGAGAGAATGGAAAAGAACTTTGAAGAAGCACAATGAGCCTCTGTCATGAGGGAATGATAGAAGATGGTACAATGGATGAGTATGTAGGATGGAGCTGAAGGCTAAAATACTGGGAGCTTGTGACGAGAACAAATATCTTCATTTGGTCTACAGAAGCTGCAGTGTCCAGCACTCCATTTATATATGTTCCATCATCAATGCTTTACTGACTTCAGTGAATTGTCTTTGCACCCAGAACCTGGCACACTTCCATGTCTCCAAACTGTAAGTTCACACATGTAGTTTCTGGGCTAGAAGATCCTTGTTTCAATTCAAGACAGTCTTTGAAAAGGACTGGAAATTGTAACAGTTGTTGCACAGTAGAGCCAGAAGCTCAGAGACTAGCAAAAGTGCCCCATGTAGAAGGCTTTTGGTTTTGCTAGAAGCTATCTGGGAAGCTGATCATCAAGTACACTTTGGGATGCTCAGATACATCTGCACCATTGCAGAGGTCTTGCTGTGGGTCAGGGCTCCTAAGCATGTCAACAGCCACAAAGAAGTTGAGCAGTAAAGTCATCGTTCTTCTTCTGAGAAGACTTTATGCAGAATTGTATGTATTGAGTCACAAAACAATGACCAACTGATGAAGTGAATCTGAAGCTGGCAACACCTTCCAGTGAGCCATCCAATTGCAAGGCTCTGCAGGCTACATACGCAAAGTCTGCCTGTCTGCCTCTTCCCTGCTCCAAGAGCTCAATGCCAGACACACATCTGGATGATGGCAGCTCAGAATGATGGATCTGGAGAGAAGCTACAGTGCCACACGTCTGTCAGTTGCAAGCCCCAAAGGCAGTAGATGAGGACAGGGGCCAAAAGAATAAACCATTCACGTGAGATGAGACTTAATGGGTATTTAAACTTCAGGTTTAACTGGTGAGCAGGATACCAGATCCATACTTCAGAAAGCAGAAACACAGGGTAATCAAGATTTCAATTTAATTTTGATACAAGTCTAACTTGATATAAAGCAGTGGAGGCAAAGTGTACATTTTTGTCTACCCTTATTACAGTCTATTTTCCATGAGTTGAGTCCTTTGTTCACGGAAAGCACAGTGAGTGCTCAACGGAAAACGTTGTGTATTGTTTCCAGAGGTACAATAAAAAGCTATTTCCAGTGGGCCTGAGGCTGACATTCTTGACAAGGAGCAGTACATTGTACCAGTATTGCAGGAGTGTTCTGTGAGTTCAAGGATGGAAAACTGAGTATCATAGTCTGGTGTACATTCACTCCAATGTTCAACTGGTTAAGTATACCTGTATATTAAATGTGGGGAGACAAGTGTATATATATAGAGAGAGCAACACCTATCTACATAGTATTTACATGGATAATGCTAAACTTGTGTATTCTAATGGAGTGTGCCTGAGTACTCAAACAGGAACAGTGATTTTCTTCCCTCATCTTTTTTTTTTGGTCACACATTATTAAAAACCTTTCACATTTAAAAATAATGAAAAAAATAATAGGATGTGTCCTTCAAAGGGTTTTCTTTTTAAACTATCACTACATGATATTCAAGCATAGCTAGGGTCTTTAAAAAAGGTCACAATTAATTAGATTTAAGAAGTGCATTTTGAATTCTTTCAAAATAATTACTGCTTTGAAAATTTCATAAGGATTCAACTGAGAATCCAAACTCATCTGCAGTAGTTGTAACCAAGATAATTGGTGGTTAATGCATGCCATGTAATAGCTAAACTTCATGTTATGGTATATTAATATATCCAAAACAGAGATCTGTTTTAAACCAAATTTTTAATTGTTTCTTCATTTGTGGCTTAAAGTTTTAAACCTCTCAGAAGAATAATTTTTATTTGTAGGAACTGGGGTGGGGGAGGGACAACAAAAAAAATGGGACCAAACCCTCTCCTGGTACAGTTGATTTGTACTGGAAGATCTGCCAAATATATCTAAAGTATACTTGGGGGATAGTGGAAATACTTGGTGATATTTTGTGCAGATTGATTTGTAGCCTGCATGTCAGAAACTCTGGGTTTCTATTAAGGTAATGTGATATATATAAGGAAAGTCACATTTTAGTTATGAAAATAAAACTACATTTACATATATATGAAGTAATTTAAGTTTAAGAAAAAGAGTGGAGACCCTTCTAATAAGGTTCTGAAATACAGTGGCAGACTGCTTTTTTCAACAGAATGTGAATAAGCCATGGATTCCCATTGGTACTGAACGTCATTAAAATGATGAACATTAAAACAAGCAAAATATCTGCCTTTCAGGAACCACTTTAGAACATGAAGCAACAGCTAATTTTGAGAAAGCAACAACAAAGTTGTATTTGAATTTGGAGGAATGATTTGAAATATTAAATACAGAGAAATGGAATAAAAAAAATCCATCTGGATATTAGCACTAGAATAAATGTGCTTTCTCTTTGAATAAGGAAAGGTCCAAGATTCTTCTTACTAAACAAATTTGTAGGACTATAATTAGAATGCAATCAACACTTAAATATACAACATTTTTGGACCTGATAAATATCTTTATAATCACACACTGCATTTCATAATTTAGAGATCATAGGTAAGCTTGGGTCACCTTATAGCTTCTGCAATCCTAGTGCTTTCCTTTCTTCTGTCATTGGATAACCTGCCAATTAAATATGAGTAATCTAGGCCACTACAGAATACACTTCCCACTGCGCTGAGAAGTAAGAGTTTACTGTCATCAGCTGATGCATTGCACAATGCTCTCCGAACTTCCTTCATGATCTGTGGATAAAGAAAAGTAAACAATTCGACATGCATGCCGTTGCAATATCATTTCCCTACTTTTACAAATCTTACTGATTTTGAGAGACTTACATTTTGGACACTATTAATACTTACATCAATTATATATATTAATATAATTTTAATATACTTAGAATGATAACACTGAGAATTTTGGATTTGGAAGTGCTTTGTAGTTGCTTACTGATTCAAAGACATATTAGAACTTGGCTGTTCCTTGCTTATGCTGTGGGAAACTCTAGCTATCTTTTGCTCTTTGTTTGTAATTTAGTAATTTCCAGTGTCATGGGTTTATTTTCATTGTGTATAATCAGTGTACATCACGGTACCCTCAGTAACATGGTTATCACAGCAGGTTGTCAGAAAAATCTATAAGCCCCAGTTTTCAGTTTTTCAGCTATTTTGGTTTATATGACTTGAACCAGAGCAAGGCAGAACAAGAGGACATCATATACATCAACAAGACAAATATATTATTCACTTTTCTGTGGTCAGTGGTACTCTTAAAGTCTATAGAAGTTAGAGCAAAAAAGCCACTTGAAAGAGAGACATTTTTACACTCTGATTTATAACTGGATCAAGCTATTAATTGCACCATAAATCAAACTCAATAAAAATCTGTACAGAATTAAGCTGTAAAAAATGTCATTTCATCTGAGCAGAATTGTTTTTCTAATGATTTTCAAAAGGAAATATCATTTCATAACCTTCTAATGGGTAAATTCTTGTTTGGTCACAGTTCAGCGTAGTTTGTAAGCTGTAACTGATTTCAGTCATTTCAGATTCCCTCACTTCAAGGGCCACGATTTCATTTAGTCTGATACCTATGCTTAAATGTACTTATGGGTCAGATGGCAAAATGTGGTTGGTGGATTAAATATGTTTTCCATGTGAGAGAAACCCAAGATTTTTAACTTGTGATTATTTTTGTTCACTACTTACTGCTTCCAAAAATTCTTTAGATCTCTGAAGTGCCTTGTTTAAGAAATGTTCCTACACAAAGAACTTTTTTTAATACCATCCTAGTTAGCCTTTTATTAGAAATCCTGTGGCTTGTGAGACCAGGCTTGAACTTGTACATTCAAACCATGCAGTGCAGCATTACCTGCCTGCTTTTCATACCTGTGTGCATAAAAATTATATCTACGAGGTGCTAAGAGCGAAGCATGAGAAAGCAGGTGGTGAACTTCTAGATGCTTCACTTTTACAAGAGCACTTCAGAATGCTTATATGTGACACTGAGTAGAAGTAATTAAAAGCAGCAGAATTTGGAAGCGCATCTGAAACTCCCGTGCAGGTAAGAAAATGCCATCAGTGATTTTACAAGTACTGTTTATTCTCAGAGGCTGTCTCAGCCCTCAGCTGGTAAAACCAGGGAATCAAAGGAATAAACACCCTAACGCCTCTGTTCAGAGTTACAAAGAAACTTTTTGAATTAAAAGATACATGTTTTAATTTTTCTAGTTCCATGTGAATGCCAGATTATCCTTTTTGTTTGTTTTAAACAACCTCAAAACCTGCTCTTTCTTAGGGAGGCTGAATGAGTAATATCTGAGAACAGCAGGCAAACATTTCTACACAGGAGTGTTGCTTTAAATACGATGCCACCACAGGATGCTCCATTCAGCAAGTTTCTTTACCATTCCCATTCTCCAGTGACATTTGTGTAAGTACCACCTCTTTGATGATACTTTCAAACACATCATTACCGTTACAAACCTGTCTCTTTTTTATTTTGCCCCTCATTGATTTGAATGCTTAAAGTCATCTAAAAGTACACCAACATCTAAAAGTAGCCCAAACTTTTGTGCAGAGGTCACCCTACTTGTAGGAAAAAAAGTATTCTGCTGTCACTGTTTTTTGTGTTTTGAAGAGGCTGATATTAAAGGTCCATTATTAGGAAATGGTTTCTCAGATATAGTTGAAAACGGGAAGGTTTTGGCAGTATTTTTGAGCAGGAGTGGAAATTTAGTTCCACAGTTCCACTAGTTTGTAGCAAAAAACTCCCAGAAACCAGAATGTATCTGTGTTTTCAAGCTCCAAAAAGTATTATTTATTAAATATCTGTGAGTTTGTCATTAACTTTATCATCAAAAGGTGCTCAGAGGCTCACTGGAATACACTGATGCCAGCAAAGTCAATTTTCACTCCCTGGTGCTATGCCATGATTCCTTTGCTGGTGCAGTCCAAAATTCAGCCTTGTTAGAGCCAACCAAATGACTGTTTGTCTGTAAGGATGCAGGACTGTCCATTAAACTGCAGTACCATAAATGCCATTTTAGTTCAGAACTGCTCTCTTGTTTTAAGCACACATTTAATGTGGTAGGAAATTCAGTTTGTAAACAGAGCTACTATGTGTCTTTCCATTTGTAGATTCCATGTTCTTTTTCTCTCCACAGTCCTTAAGTCTCCTTCATTTTGGTATAGCTATGGCATTTGTCTAATTAAATTTTACTTTCTCTAGTGGACTAGACCTATTTGCAGGGCTCCACAGCAATAGTCTCCAGTTCTGTGGTTTTATTAATTAGCTTTTTAATAGCCTTTTAGTTAATTTTCAGTTGTGGGGACAGGATTTCTATTTGGATGCTTTTGACTAAAAATTCTGAGGAAGTATTTACAAAACACTAAGGGCCAGTTATATAGTTTATAATCATCTATCAAATGATACATTCAGATGAGACCTAACACTTCAGTTACTGTTTTATTGATACCCAAATACATAATAAAATTACCAGTTTCTCAATTTTTTTTTAAAGCTGTCAAGAAAGCAAACTGGTTAGTTTTTTTAACGGGACACTTTATATTGAAAAATAAACATAAAATGTTAAAGAACTTCACTAAACTTCTAAGAGCTTATTTTAATGCCTTTCACTGTAGGTAGAAAATTTTAAAAGTCACTTGGTGCCCTTTGCTTTTGATATTGCTTACATTCTGGGGAGATCCGAGAGCTGGGAATTTATCACTGTAATTACACCAAGTATCTTGGACAGAAGTCTCTTGTTCACATAAACAGAAATACTGGTTTATAAGGTTAACTTCTCTGACTAAGGACTCACTGTGAATATTTTTGAAGTTAAATATTTTGTAAATATTACAGTAAACCAAAATTTTATAGCCATTTAGTTGTTCTTAGAACCTCTTCCCCACTTGTACCTTTCTACATAAATACAGTTTTTGTTACTTATTCTTTATGCAAACAGATTCCGAGTCCTTTTGGTTTGATAAATAAAGGACTTAGGAACCTGTGAGGCTGGTGTCAGACAGAAGTACTGGCCCAAAAGCCAACTTGTCTTTGCATGACAGCAAAAATACAGGTAACAGCAAACCCCTACCTGCCTTTTCTTTTTTAAGTCAGGAAAAGTTTTAAGTAAGAAAAGGAAGGCAAATCAGTGCTCTGAAATGCACCTGGTAGAACTTCAAACCCTGTCATTTTCATGGCTAGAAATCTGATTATTTTGTAGAAGAAGTGTCCTTGAGGTAGTTCTATCAGCACTCAGTGCAAGCACTACTTTAGGATAAGTTTTGCTTTTAATTCAGGGGAATATTAATTCCTAGCTGTATTAATAGTGTATACTAAAAGCAGTGGATGGATCCATTTAATCTTAAGTTTGAAACAGAATTTGGATCCTTGAAATGTGCTGACTTAAACCAGCAACATCATCACTGGAGAAAGAACTTCAGAAGCAGCCAAAGACCCATGAGAGAAAATGCCCTCATGGAATTTATAATGATAAAATATTTTACATTAGCTGTTTTAAAAATGAATTTTAAAAGTAGCAAGCCTGAGCCACTGAAATAAAAACAAGCTATGCTGTTTCATGACACTGGCTTGGAAGTTTAATAAGGTCTTGTAAAACATCTGAAAGAATTTCTATAGTGCCCTGAACATTTTTGTAGAAAAACCTCACTTACTAGATTGTCTCTGAGTTAACTTCAGTCAGTGTAAACGCTGCTGGAAGGAGCATCAGCACGTTTCATGTTAAAATCACCTGCACAAGCCCACAGGTATGATGTGGCTGCCAAAAACAGGATGAAGAATTAGATAGACTTCTCCAAGATTTTTTTGGGTTTTTTTTTGATAAATTAGTTCCTTGTTATTTTAATTAAATTGGCATAAAGAGCAGAGGCCAATGGTCAAACAAAACTATTGAATTTCATCTGAAGATTAAGCTAAAGCACAAAAGGAAGCAGATCTGGTTATGGGTGAGAGTGATTTTGTCTAAGCTTAATTTGATAATGGTTGTGGGCAGAGCACGTCTCTTTTTTCCCTAACATAGATGGCCAAGAATCACCAGACCTCTGTTTTAACCACACCAAGCAGACCTGCTCTGCGTAAATTAATCATTTACTATTTGGCAAACATAATTTACTGGCTAATAAAACTTGACCTTAGTGTTTCTTTTGATAAAATGAAGCACACTTTCTTAATTTTGTAGGAATTTTGCGTTCATGTTTCTATTCACCAGTGATAAAAGGTGTCAAAAATAACAATGTTGTACATGTCCCTAAAAATATGCTGCCAGTTTGTCTCACCTATGGCTATGGGTGACAAACTGCAGAGACAAGGCATTCAGTTTATTCCTCCTTTCAGTCCCTTTGGGTTTTGCTCTAATGGTCAGGAGAATGTGGAATTACCAACATTGGAGGTCCTGGATTTTGTGGTGTGAATAATCACGGCCTGCACCCTGGACCAAGGCCAAAGAAGTTGTTTCGTATTTGCCAGCAAGCAGCCTTCAGAGGGCAAAAGCTTTCATCCTGGGTGAGTTTTAAGCAGACAATCTCAATGTGGAGAACTCATTACCTTGATTAATTCCTGACCATCCAGATCCTGGTCAGTAATGTAGTTTTCTAAAATGTATTTCCTGGGTTTTGAGTGATCTTCAATAAAGGTTCTGGAAATAGTCTATGCCGGTGATGCAAGAAGAGGACTATTATGTGCTTATCATTTATTCTTCTCCAGGGGCGGGCTCCCAGCATATTGAAAATTCTCAAAGAATGAAGCAGATTGGTTTGTCAGACCCAAAGAGCCTGAATTAATTCACTGGTTAGAGCATTTGAACACTGCTCATGTGGAACAGCACAGCCAGCAGTGTAAAGGTATGTCTGCTCAGCCTGAACATACTAAGTCCTTGATTTCATACTTTTCATTCAAATTACCTGCAGTGTCAATTAGTGGTAATTAATACATAGGTGGAATGATGGATCTGATGGAATCTAATGCGTTTTAATGAATTAGTAGTAAAGGCAGGTATTTGGTGATCTGTGTCAATTACCAAGATAGTCTTTTAAATAATATATAGCTTAGAATCTAGGAGTGATAAATTTATGTACCATTAGTTTTAACTATTTAGTATTATTCTGTATATTATGTCACTGTGTAGGGTGTGCATTTGGGATGAGGAATCAAATTTAGGGCCCATCATACCTGCCTGTCATTTTGCCTGAAGCTCATTTAAAATAATTTCAAAGTTACCCAGTTTCTTATTGAATAAAATAACTCCTCAAAGCTACAATCAACTTTTCCCTCAGCTAGTGCTCAACCCAGTATTTCATCTGCTCTGATCTTGAAGTTACTGTGTAAGACAGAGCTGCACCGCTGTATCTTGAGGGCAGAAAACAGAGATCTGCCAGGCTGCAGCCAGCCTCTGGAAGAAAATCTGCCTGCAGAATGCTCAGACAGGCAAAACTGGTGCTGGTTTCCACTCTGATCTATGGTAACTCCTTTCCATCAGGCCATTACTGCTCACGTGGAACAAGGCTCAGGTATGTTCTCTGCTCTCTAGGACATGCATCCTGATGCAGGCATTTACTGACATCCCTTTTGTTCTGAAATGGCCAAGGTGCACCAGGGCATCACTGCCCACTATGCTAGGATCACAGGGAATGGAAGGAAAAGCCCTTCCAGTGACCCACATGTGTACTGGAGTAGTGCAAGCTACAATTCCAAGTCTGACCTTAACTATGTAATGTTTGGAACAAGAGAATTCATTAACATCATGTAAAAGTCATATGAGTTTATGCATTTCAGCTGAGAATAGTGCCCCTAATTGCTTAAGATTTATAAATGAGGACTCAGGAAGTGATTCAAGGAAAAAGCAATCAGGGATCAAGATACACTTCTAGAATTACTGTCTCAGGATATAGCTCCAAAATTCTGGAGTACTCTTTCAATTAAGCAAATGAAAGAGGCCAGATTTCTCCTAAGGATAGTAAATATCACTAACTTCAACATGAGAAAACCTGCTTCATCCAGCTCCACAGTGGAAATACCAATTCTGCCATTCCTTTCTTTACTTCTAATTTTCAGTTTCAGACATGTAAATCAAAGACTAATTTCCATTGCATTCTTCTTGTTAGGAATCACAAGTGTGAAAAAAACCCTAGATACATCTGAACTCCGTATTTTTTTTTCCTGGGATAATAAATTAGGTAAAAAATACATAAAATCCAGTTCAAGTGCAGCATTTCAAAGATAACCCACCCATTGGGATGGATTTCTTTGGCTTTTATGGCTATGTGCTTACCTCTGGGGTCAGTGCATTGTTATCTGAAGTCTGACTCGACAGCAAAATATGTGTGAAACCGTCTTCTTTCCGGACTACAATGTCCCTGAACCGGCAATTGCTTTCATTTTGACGCACGCTGTATCTTAGTCTCTTATCGAAGACATAATCTTTCTCCCCATCTAGTTTCCTTTTCACAGTGCTGTGGAGATTCAAGCTTCCATTGGCCAGAGATGAACCTTTCAGGTGGAAAGAATCAAAGCATAATTGTGTCTATACCTTTAAAGAACTGGCGTGAAACTTTCTTTTAGCTTAACACAGCTCAGTATTTACAATAGGGGCTATGTGATGAAGTTGATAAATCAAAAATGTGCCAGGCTAGTCAAATGTGGCCTTGAGCCTTTCTCATTATTCTATATTCCAACCTGCAGTACTTTTTGTTCTCTGATCAGACAACCTCTAGATCCAATAAACTGTAGCATGTAGAACTGGTCCTCTTAATGGGATTCAGTACTGCTTTGAAGATGAAAACAATTGTATCGGTCTTTCATATGAATTTGTGGTGATTCCTGGATTCATAGGAAGACTCTAAAGCAGCTTTGGAAAAATGACATGACAGGTTTTGTCCAAAGCTCATCTTTCAAAGTTACATTTTCTTTCTTTTATGGGGACAATATCACTACCGGTATCAGATGACAATCGAACACACAGTTGTTGCACATCTCCATGTGACACTAGATTAGGGGAGCTGTTGCTAAGCTGACACAACTGGCATTCTCTTCTACTAATCTTGGTGGTTGGCATTAGAAGTAGCCATGAGCCACCCTCATTGCTCTGATCCCAAGTGTCTGCTCCTTCCATTTGGTAGTAACAATAATTACTGACTTCTGACTAAGAGGTATGATATTAATATTGGACTGCACATGGAAAATATTAATGCTGATGCCATTTTGGAGGGTATCTAGCAGTAGCAAAAAAGGGGAACTATGACAAGAAAGAGATAGTTTTAAAAGACAGTTTATTTTGGCTTACACTGTGCATGAACTGTAAACTATTACTTTGCTTATGTTTACAGTTCCTCTGCAATAGTCAGTGTTATGATTGGTAACACTGAGCCTGAATGTTGAAAATAGCTTGACAAGATTTTTATGTAATATTCCTCTTCTAATTACAGATGTTTCACACAACTGCCAATAAAAGCAAAACAAAGGCAGGTTATTGAGGAACAGAGATTAAAATCACTCTGTTCATTGAGAGTTTCCAAATATGTTTTTGTTTAAATAGATATGAGCTCACAATATGCCATATTTAAGAAAGGCCATGAAAGAGCTGTATGAAAACACCTTTGTTTGTTCTGTTCTTTACTCCTGCCAAAGCTCATCTGTTCCAGCTTCTGGTATCAAATAGCCAGGAATTTTTAAAGGGCAGATGACATGAATATTAGAACATAGATTTAAATTTTATAGTTTAGATGACCACTGTCCAGGTAAAAATGCTGTTGGAACAGAACTGAATGGCGAATGTATTCAGTTTGTAGACTAAATATAGGATGGAAGGAACTAGAGATTTTATAACGATTTTTTAACTAACTGCACACCACATGACAGAAATTTAACCAGAGGAAAGAACAATCTGAATTAAATAGGAGGGAAACACACATGGAAATGTTTCACTTCCAAGAACAGATTAACAGAACAACATACAGTGCATAAACTGTTGTTTCAGTGTATACAGTGCATCCCTGCAATTCTGCTTAATCTGATAAACTGGAGAGAAAATGATCAGCAAAATCTAAAGACCACACTCACGTATTGTCACACCCATTTAGCATGTCTGTTGCATGGATTTGATTGAGCTACTGATGGTTTGCTCTGGAGTCACTAAAGCATCCAGACTGTCTCTGCTCCAGGGTTAATAGTTAGCACCACTTAATGTTCACAAGGGTAACAGCCCTTTAACATGCTCCAAGAATGGCAGTGAAGGATGCTATTTAGGGAGAAAATGCAAGCTTGGCTGTTTTCTGCAATCCACGCCCCTAGTATCAGCCCTAAGTGTTGTATAGGAATTTCAGAGTATTCATCCTTCCTATTTCCTTCAGTATTTGCTCATGGAGCTTTTAATGGATTTCCCTAATCTTTCAAGCCTGTCTTTCCCCACAGCTTCCTGTGGTATGGCTGAGAAGTTGTGTAGCCACTACATAGCAGAGAATTTTCTTTCATCTGTGCTTTTATCTGATGTTCTATCAGTTTCAGTGAGTGGTCCCTAGTTCTGCTATTGAGGGATTTAGTGAACAACAGTTCTGCATTCCTCAGTCTTCCCAATAGCTTTTCTGTCTTCTTTCTGTCCTTCTTGTGGGTAATGGTTAATACGGAACATACTTTATAGCAGTGTTCTGATGATAATTTACTAATAATTTCAGAGTTCTCCAGCTAAGGGAGCATCTGTAAGATATCTAAAAGCCACAAGGTTTTATCCAAACTGAGAAAGCAAGCATATTTGGTTGTCCTTTACTGCCATGATTGCTCCAGAATAAATAAACCAGAATGAGCTAAAAAAACAAAAGGAAGCAGTGACTAACTTCACAAAATTTATATTAAGTGCACCATTAGACTACAAAGATTTTTGTAATGGAGAAAAAGAGTAATTTGTGATACATGACAAGCAAAAATTCTTCAGCAGATGGTACAGAAATAGAGTGATGCAGAAAAGGGAAAGAGAAAATTAAAAGAGAATGTTTTTTTGGTGTTGTCAAGAAACTTGACAAAACAATCACTCTCAATTACAATATCTGGAGAGAAACAGAAATGTCATAACAGAAGACAACAAATGCCACCAGAAAGAATGTTATTGTTCGGTCCTGGGACTATCTGTGGATGTTATCCTGCAGAGTTTTTAATTTTCCAATTTGTAGACCCTTAAATTACTGTCTGTAAAGATGACTCAACTCTCCTTGTGACAGGATGTGTAGAAGGTGCAAAACAAGTTCTGGTAAGAAAGGTCTGCCCCAACTTCAGCAAGGTTCCAGGCTTCCAGTAGGGTGCATATATGATTTTGTGTGCACATCTGTAGGTATACAATCACCTTTCTGGAGTAAATAGCTTACTGGTGAGAGCTGCATCCATAGGTTGAGCAGGAAACACTTGTACCTGACTGGATGTACATACAAAACCAACCACAGACTGGTGGAAGTCCATTCAAGGAGTCATCAAGAACCAGTTTTCAAATAGCTATCCCTTTTTTTCAACTGAACTGGTATAGCACAGGGAAACAAAATAGGTATTTTTTTGATTAATTGTAGTTTGTAAATTACTAGTTGTATTGCTTGGTTTAATACACTGGCAGTTAAATATTATTACTATATAAACAACTACTGTATTTTAGGGGCCTTTAGCCATAGGCCAACACTGGTAGCAGAGCTGGTCCTACTGCTGGAGAATTCTTGAGTTTTCTGAATCTAGGCTTCAACTCAAAAGCCCCTTAGAATTTCTATATATATTTTCTGTGCACTCTTACATATCACTAAAACTTGTCTGAAATCCATTAGGGCTCCACAGAGGCAATCTCAAAGCTGACACAAATGTCTGCTTCATCAGACAGGGCACAGGGATGCCCAGGGGCCACAGCTTCTGGGAGCCAAACCCAGGTCCTTCAGGCTCCCTCTCTGTTCTGCACATGGTGCCTGGGAGCCCTGTGAGCGTTGATGGGGCACACCAGGCTTTCGACTTTCAGACTCTGTGGCAGACTGCCTGAATCCTCTGGCATAGCTGGCTGCCTCCAAGCTACACGTGGGAGTCCTGCCAAGCAGACTGCCACATCGCTCCAGGTCTCAAAGGACAAAGCCTTGGGACCTTGGCTCAGATTTGGAGAAAGTTTTGAAACCCAAGATGTTTGGAACAAAACTTCTGGTATTCAACAAACCGACATTTTTCTCTGAAACTTTCTTCATTTGTAATTTGCAAAATTTCAAACCAGTTTCAGTGTGACATTTATCCTGATTAAAATGAGTTTGTGATACTTCTCTGTGTGGATGAATGCTGAGGGAGTTCAGTGCATTGTTGGACTTACTTAAGAGTAGTGTAAGTTTCTTTGATTTGACATTTCTAATCTGGTAGCAGGAAATCTGACTTCTCTCAAGTTTGTAGGGCAATATTAGAAATAAAAGCCAGTATTTTTATTTTGACCCTCCATAAGTTTCTGTCTGCAATTTCTTTGGTTCTCTCATCTCTCCTCTTTGTAGTTTTCTCCACTCTGCATATGCTGGGTATCATGAAGCAAGACTGGAGGGATTTCTGACCCTGGGAGTGCTACTGAGTACAAGTTTTTCAGATGAGAACCAGGTAGAGATTTAAGATTTCTTGCTTGTGAATACAGGGAGGGCAGAATGCAAGGGAGAAATGAGAACAAAATAGAGAACAGAAGTGATGGATTTGGAGAATGCAAAATCTGTCATAAAGAAGTGTTTTGAAGGAGCTGCAAACATCAGCTCTAAGGCCAGGAGCCCTGTATACATGGTAGAGCACTTGGTGAAATAGAGCTCTCTTACAGGCATTATTCAAACAGGGGCTGGTGGGTGCCAACTCATCAGTTTTCTGGGGACAAATGAAAGGCTCACTTGACCTTACAGTTCTTTAAGGCCCTTTAGTTCTTCATTACAAAACTAAAGATGCTAAAATATGGGAATGAATGTATTTTAAATATGCACTTTGTATCAGAACTCCCCCAGCATAAACCAAATAATTAAGGAAAGTCCTTGGAAACACTAAGAAAGCAAAGCAAAGTAACGTTATGCACATCCATAATTAAAGATGCAAGTATCTTTAAAGAAGCAGGCAACTTCTAAAGCAGTCTTCTTTGAACTCAAACTCATCAAAATACAGAAGTCTGCCCTCTCAAGTGTCATTCACATCATCTGCGCTACTTACGCATTTAAAGCTGACCAAACATTTTGCCAAATTAGGAGTCTTTCACAAGATGTTTGATACCTAGATTGAAAGATCCCAGCAGTAACCAGTAAGACTAGGCAAGGTCAGTTGTACTTCCCCAGTCAAGTGGCATTTGCTAGGCGGCCAGTAAGGTGGAAAATGGAAAGCAGGGTGATATAATTTATGTTGACTTCTGAAAAGTTTTTGGCAGGGCAATTCACAAGAAGCTGTTAGGAAATAAGTGCTATCATGACTATAGAAATTGGCTAATAAAAATAAATAATTGGAACAAATGGTTACTTTTCAGCATGTCAAATGATTAGTAGTTGGCTGGCCCAAGGACCTGCAGAAGGATTAGTTTACTTAATGTACATATTAATGAACTGGGAAGAGAAGTATGAGGGGAAAATTTGAAGGGAATACAAAATAAATGGAGTAAAAACTGGGAAAGATTCTGAAGAGCTTCACTGAGTCACAAGAAAAAGATGAACTGGCAACAGTAAAACAGATTAAATGCATAATGAAAAGAATCATACATATAGCTGGGTTCTAAATTAACTGTAACCAGCAAGAAAAAAACAACCCTAAGAGCAATTGTGTATAGCTCAATGAAAACTTTTATACAGTGTGTAACAGCAGAAAAAATAATTCTCAAAAGATTGTATCGCCACTGAATCAGTAAGCAGTAGGAAATCACTTGGAACAGCTCCTGCTGTTTTTAAAAGGTATTAAAAAAACCCTCCACACACCAAAACCACAAGAGGATACTGAAAACTACCAGGAATCTTCCACGTGGTAGGAAGGCTAAAAAGGTTGGAACTGCCTAGTGATCGACAAGGCATCTTCCACTTTATCCCTTCATGCAGGGACAGGAGCTTACTCAATGAATGTAAAGGTCAAAAAAACCTAAATAACCCCCCAAACCCTAAAACTCAATGAAATAAAATGTACACCTTGTTAACTCCTGGAAATTTTTGTCACAAAGCACCATCAGCACCATTTGGTAGAATTAAAAAAAAAATGGGAAAAAACAAAAAAGACTGGACACAGAGAGACTAGAAGCTTCTTAGTTGCTTTAAGCTGAATTGTATTTATAGAGAACATAAGCCTTTATTCTTTGAGAACTATGCCAGTCAGTAACTATAAGGATTAGAAAGAAATTTCTCCTATTTCTCCTTGTTCACTTTAAGGCTGTTTGTACCTTCCCATACAGTATATCTGGAGACTTCCCATGTATCCAGTCATTGCCAGAGACCAACGCTTGGCAGTTCTTAGTACTCCTGAATGTGATGAGCGTTAATACTGAGTAACTTGAATGTTACTCAGACATACTTACCAGGGTACTTTAGCAAAAGCACTATTAATGCTGTTTCTAAAATAATCCTGACCATGTAGACCATTGGATCTGAGCACACATAATGGAGAAGTGATTTGTTACTTGGTGATAGACAAAACCAAAGCTGCAATATTACACATACCTCAGTTGTCATTCCCACTCCGTGCCTCGTCTTCATTTCCCTACAAGGACTTTATACTGCAAAGGCATCTAACCAAGCCCACACTGCTTCTTGTCACTCCGTGGGAAACGGAAGGAGAGAAGCCAACTGATTAAAAAAATGGTGTAATGTGTGGGGAAAGAGTGTGAAAGCTGGTTTATGTGCTTCTCACCAGATCAGTTGTTGTAGCATGACAATGATTTTTCCACAAGTGGGCTCTGTGTGCAGTTGCTGCAATTAACCTCTGCCACCCCCCGGCCCCAGACTGTAGTTAAATCACATACCAATTCCATTCACAACAGGTGAATCATTATTTACTTCCAACACGCTGGGCAAATTTTGTTCTCCTTCATGATCATTTATATCCACATTTTGCTGTTGTGTGCCATTCCCAAAATGTCTAGAATCTTTCTCATGACTCCCATCTCCATTCTGCAGACCATTATGTGGCTTTTTCAGTGGCATGATCTGTAAACCGCTGGGAGTAGTTCGGTAAGTCACAGTTTTAGCAGCCCTGTCATTAGCAGATCCTGGCTTTGCTGCATATCCTCTTTTCTGTTTTTGAAGAGATGGATTAATTCTCTTCCTTTTGTGTGTTGACCCTTTAGACTTCCCAGATTCAGAAGGTCTATGTGATATTTTCTCAACAGATGACCCTCGGCTTTCCCGTAAAAATTTTGGAGCGCCGGCCTGCTTCCCATGCCTTGATCGCTTTTCTCTAGTAACATGTAGTCCATTGAACTCATCAATAAATTCCTCACAATGTAGTAGATGATGTTCAGGTTCCCAAGTGTCTTCATTGCTTCCATAGCCTTTCCACCTGATTAGATATTCCCATTTGCCCTTCTTGTTCTTCCTTTTGTCTACAATCCTCTCTACCTAAAAGAAAAAAAACAAACAAAATATCATATTAGAAATAAAATAAGTTTGGTCATGAAAATTATATTCTTCATTTACAGCTAGGAAGGCCTCCATGACACTGTGAAGATTCTCCTAAAAATATAGTGCCTAAAATAGAAACTAACTGATGTGGAAAACCTACCCAGGCTAGCCACAATGTAGCAAATATACAGATTTAAATTTACCTTATCTTCATAGGATGCAGTCCAAGACCATATTCTCATTGGATCCTACAGAGACTATGCTGACTGCTGATGAGAACCTGCTTGGTGTGTATGTATAAACTGCTTGACATGGTGTTTAGGAACCAGCGTTAATGTTTCTGTTTTACAAAGAACTCCCCTGATCAGACTTGGCAATACAGGAGAGAAATGCAGTAGGTAGGCCCAGTGGTATTTTGACAGTAAGGACATTTCCTCTTCTGAAAACATTAGGGAGAGACAGAAACATCTGATCTAATCTGACCTGGGAACCTGCAATAGCCACAATGTGAAGAAACCAAAAGAGCCTGAAGATCATTAATGAAAGTATGGTATCTTTAAAAATCGAGTTGTAAAATCAAACTGTTACTATTCCATTCTTCAGCTACTTCTTGTTTGAAAGAGTTAAATAAACCATCTCTTGCTTTATTGTCAGTTACTGCTCATCTCCTGAATTCACACATGCACTATGTCCCTAAGAGCCCCATACTCATGTCTTGAAACTATCTTGAAGAGAGAACCGATTAGAACAACTTACAGTATTTTACACCAAAATCTTATTTGCAGTAGCAAACATCCACTTTGGTACTTCCAGCTTATAAAAATGTGTATTTTTTAGTGAAAGCAATATTTGAGTAAATACAAAATTTGTGAGTGCACCAAGTATTTAAAAAAAAAAAGGCAAGTGAAAGGCATAAAAAGGCAGAATTCTTACACAAAAGTAACAAATGCTATGAGCCTACAATGGAGAAGGTCAGTTTAAGGAACATTTCTGCACCAAGGGATAAGGGACTATATTGGGACTGCAAGCGGAATGTGAATTAACAGTATCATGCTGTTGTGGGAAATGGACTGTACAACTGAAGACATTTTAGTGCTATCTCAGCACTGGCAAGATCCCAACTAGTGGGAGAGTTCACATGAAAACCCAAGCACAATCAGTGGACAGCAAGTTATGGCTTTAAATTGCATCAAGGGAAATCTGGATCAAGTCATTAGGCAAAATGTTGTAAGGATAGTAAGAGTTAGGCATTACAATAGGGATGGAGGGTTCTTAGAACAAGTAGGTTTTATTAGACAAACATCTGCCATGAGAAGTCATTGCTAGAAAATAGAGTTATGATGACAAAACCTTTAGAAGTCTCTCCCAAGTTTTACTTTCATTTTTTTTCCCAAAATGTGGCTTATAAAGGACAAAGATGCCACTAATGAAAATTAAAATATCATTAACCAAAAGCACTATTGCTAATTTAGAAAAATAAGCAAATGGATGGCTAACGTAGTACCTTTCATTGCTCTTCAAAGAAAAATTATCTCATGTGAAGAGCAGCAATGGAATCTGTATAGAGGATTTAACCTTGAAGAAGGGCAATCACAGCAGTGTAAGTAATTGTTCCTTTTGGGTCCCCTGTTAGAGCAAACCAATGGATTAATTCTGTGTGTTCAGTGGCTGGAACTGTGCTTTCATAGAAATCTTGGTGATTCCCCAAAGGAATCTAAATGTAATTAGCAACTAAACATTATACTTCTATCTCAAGTCATTTACATGAGAACTGTGCTAAGATATATCTGTGGTTGAGTCATAGTGGACAGCTTTCCTCCATCTCCAGGGCACCCAACTGCAACATCTCAAACAGCTCATTCCTGTGCTCTGTCTTATCAAATATCTGCACAGAATACCACAGAAGCAAAGCACAACATCCGCTTTACTCTGAATTTAGCACTGTCCCCTTCAGGATTGCTCAGTGTGGCAAAACAATTAACTGAAGCTCAGTCTAGGCAAGACTGAGGGAAAAGTCCTCAAAAAAATTGATGTGTCATTTCTCCTTACTTGGGCTGTGTGGCTTTCAGTCATCAAACTCACAGACTTGCTATGATCTTGTTGACTTTATAGACAGCAGCTGTCCAAATTATCTCTGGCATTAAAGTACTTCCCATTCTCCTATCTGGAACTAGCCAGAAAGGCTGTACATCAAACCATGGAACTCTGTAGTGGCCTGTGGGTTGTCTGTGGATTTGTTACTTTAATTACTGCAGCTCACTATACCAAGGAGCGAAACAATACCTGCATTACCCTCCCTTTTGAAGTCTGGACTCCAACACAAACGTTTTGTTAGGTTGATTCCACCTCAGAATTACTTCTTTTGAGGGACTGTGCCAGTTGCATTCTCCTACTTGCTCACTGAAGGAAGAACCTCAGAAAAGATGGACAAATACCTTGCCATGTTCAGAATCACATCCTAAAACCCTCTTCAACCTTGCCTTTTTTCACTCATGCACCATTATTTCACCTTGTTGCTCTAGTACAAGGAGAAAAAGTGAAGAGAAGAGGTTTCATGGAGAACATTTTTAATATGGAAAACACTCAAGTATTTTGGTGATGACACATTATGCGTTTCAATTACGAGGATGAAAGGAGAAAACATGAGTTGTCTTTGTTCCTGAGAAACAAAATACTGGCAACAGAGAATGTGATTAATCAGTTCAACAAATCATGAAGGCAGAATAAAAGTATTTATGAAATTGGGTAAAATTTAATAAATGGTTCCAGAATAAAAAACACGCAGAAAGAAAACATATTTGGGAAAGACGAAGGATTTTATTACAGCATTTTCAGAGCAGAACTATCAGTGTTTCACCTCACATTTAACTCACAAAAGGAAAATGAAGAGGAACTAAATAAACTGAAAACAAAATGTTTTGTTTCTGGTCAACCCTCTTTTCAGTTTATTGTTTTGCTGGGGAGAAAATTAAAAAAATATGGTTTGATCCCAAATTAGTTGCTTTCCTTGAGGTTTTTTTTTTGTTCAGCCACTATATCCATTGGCTTGACTAATGATGCATAAAAAGTCTAAGTAGATATTTGCCTCGTCCTCATTACTGCCTCATCATTCATTACTGAATGCATCTGAGGGTAGCACTGAACATACTTGACCTCTCAACATGGTCCCTTTTCTTCTTGAAGCTTTAAGTTCTTCACACTGGTATTTATCCCCTTCAGAGTGCCACTGTGTTCCTTCACTATATACAGAGAAGTGCTTCAGCACAGGAATAAATATCAGGTTTTTATCCACACCTCGTACTGTCTGTCCCGTGTCCCTTCTATTCACAGTCCACAGTAATGACAAACAGAACAATTTTGTCTTTCTAATGATGTATATTTGTTTTAACAAGTAGTATATGAAGAAATAATCTTTCTGCATTTAAGTAAGGTTACACAAATTCATGAGTGTTCTTAATGAGAAGTAATTTTATGTCAGCAAGAGATTAATAGAAATAATACTTTCATTCCTTGCCTAGAATAAGCAATACACTGTAAATAACACAATACTCGGACAATATCCATGGCTTCAATATCTGGTTTTATATTTCCCCCCCTCAGTTCTGTCTTTCATGAGAACTGAATAACATCTTCCCCAAAGTGACCTTGGTAGGTACAGTTATCAAATCTTTAAATTTATTAAATTTAGTTTGCAAAACTAATTAGCTAAATTTAGTGAAAGATAAATGACTGCAAACAAAGTTTGCAGAGGTACCATTGTTAGGAGAGTGCTAGAGTTGACACATGCCATTACTTGCCAGGATTCTCTCTCTTCTTGCCCCTTCTGGCTAATTCTGGATGAATTGAGGTGCTGATACTTCACCATAGAAATATGTTTAAAAAGTAGAATCAGATCGTGGCATCAGTGCAAATGCAATTACAATACTCTTTCTGGCTTCCAACTATCCTTAAACCTAGCTCTATATGCAGCTGCACAAAGTAGGAAGAAAGTCATAAATAAAAGCCTTCTGTTAAAAACATCCTTTATGTGAAACAAAAAAACCCATCTAATCAATTATAGTACAAATATGTAGAGCTTCATAAACAGTGTTGTGATCTGGTGATCAAGTGCCTATATATGTGGAGTGCAACACACACATACCTTCCTTCACTGAAGATTCAGGGTCAAACCTACTCATTTAACAGTGCAATCTTATTGTCCACTTATCAACAACACCTGTAGGCTGAGTTAAAAAAAAAAAAAAGGATAATTCTTATGGAATTATTTCTACATATATAACTGCAACGTCCAACCAGAGGATACTCATCTTGCAGTTCACAGCAGCTCTAAAAAGTGTAAAGAGAAAGCCTTATGCTACCATATCAGCAAACTTCCAGAAAGCTTTGGAAGACTGCATATCTGCTTAGTGATTTGCAAAATATGGCATCGCCTCTTCTTGCCATGCAGATCTATGTAAACAATTTAAGTGTAATCTGTGATGCTCAGATGGTCTCTGTTAGTGTACTGTACACAGCAGCAGACCAATTTCATGACATACACTACAAAAACTGCTTTTCATTACTATAAATTACAGGACTTGTACTGGTTTCTGTGATTTTTTGGTTTTCATTGGAGGTCTTTGTCCCATGTTGTGCTGCGGGGTATTGGAAGAGCATTTGAACAAAGTGCCAGAGAAAAAAAGACAGGAAGATTTCTGAAAGAGGTAAAGGCTACCTGATTGAACATGTTTGTCTTTGAAAAACTCATTATTGCCCAAACTTCCTCCTTTTGGTTACATTCACTTATTAGCTGTAAATCTCTTGCTTGCATTTGTTTTTCTTGCACTTCTATTTCATTTCTCAAAATCTGGTAATTGGAACATTTGTTCCAGATGTATGAAAAAAAATTTAAAGTGGTACCTTATCTTCTGAAGCAGTCAGTACTTATGTTAGATAAAGAATAGTGGAATGGATGCTGGGTCTTTCTTCAGAATGTGACCCTCAGTTTAAAAACAGAGTAGATTAATCAACATAGCAGCTATGAAGCCCCCCTCAGTAGTAAATATGTGCAGTTACCTGGGAGGTCAAAATGCAAGCTAAAGGGCCAGATAGTCCTAGAAAGGAAACGGAGGACATTCATCACCTGAATTATTCACAGGCAAAACATCAAATGACATCTTCCTAGGAAGCTCAGTGAACACCCTGTTAATGTCAAGAAGACACTGCTTTTTATTCAGCTTCTTTTTTTCTCTAAGCATATGGATTTTTAATTTTCTGCAATCTTCTTAAAATAAGAAGAGGTGTTAAACTTACTAGGGAAATCCCTAAAGTGCTGCATTTTCACTTGAAAAAGCCTCTCAGCCTCATATTAAACATGGCTGCAAACCACAGCATTAGGTATGTGTCCCCTCCAACACGTACCTACAACAGAACAAATAGTGTAAATGCTCCTGCTGCTCCCTGTGTGTAAGCCTGCATATTTCATCTTCCTCTCCTGATACTAACACTGTAGAGGCTTCCTCCTATGTGATTCAATGCTCCAGGTTGATAGAGAAAGCCAGCTGTGTGCTGCAGGTTAGTTGCATTTTAAAGCAGTGATGAGGCAATTAGAAATGACTGTTAAAAGCCTTTTCTGGACCCAGTGTTTTGCCTGCACAAGTACACTGTTAGTTACCTTCCCAGGCATTTTAAAGAAATGGAAAGAAAAGCCTCTCTTTGTGCTTATGCAAGCAACATGATTTCTCCTTTGCGTAAGGGGTCTTCTGGCAGAGGGAGCTTGCCTTCATTACCAGTTTGGATCAAACGAAGCCCTCGCTGATAGCTTGCACAAAACCAGCCAACCACAGCTCCCATGCAGACTCATATCTCTACTGCCCTTACGCCTTCTTTCTTGGAAGTCCCACCTTTCCCTGAATTCAGTCTCACTGGAACTGAAATTCTGGTCTGGTTTCTAGTTGTGCTTTCCTGGCTTTTCTGAAAGCTGTCCTGGTGCCACATCTCCAGTTTCACACAAGGGCTGTGTTTCCCCTCTTGATGCCATCTGTCCCTTTTGCTGACCCTACTAACAGAACCCATTTTTGTGCCCTCATCCTCTCTTCTTTTGTTGATGGCAGCTTTCTCCCAGTCAGAACTTAACCATGCTCAAATCTCCCAGACTGTTAAAGCCATTTTGTTCTCCCACTATAAATTAAAAGGCATGATCTAAAGTACTTTCTTTTATCAGGATATTCTAGTGTCTGTGTGTAAACACTACCTGTGGTGGAACTGACACAATCACTCATTTTGGAGCAAATAGGAACAATAGTATGCACAGAAATCCTGCACTGCAAGAAGAGCATTTTTGTATAGACTGGTACTGTCTCTTGGGAAAGGATTGGAAAAGGAAAACTGACAGATAACAGGGATCAGGAAGGGACTACTCGGTCAACTTGTGCTTGCAGTCCTGGTCATTGTAGGCAATTACATCCTATAAACCTTTTCATATTGGACACCTTCAAGATACAGAAGATATTTCTAGACAAACATGAATCACTACATACAACAGGTGGCAATTCAAACACAGGGGTTTCTATTTCTTTTGAAGCATAACCATGCATTTCATTTATCAAATCCATGTTTTCTTATGCATAATTAAAAATCAGTTCATTATTGTACTTCAGTGGTCATATTTCTTAAGGGTAGGAAAGCAAGAAGCAGGGCACACCAGATTCTCGATGTGCTTTACGTTAAAAAGCAGCCAGTTCTGGACACAACTTCTACAACTTGCTAGGAGAGTTTATTTCAGAATGAATCTGTTTGAATGCTCTCTAGAACATCTGAAGTTGATGATAAACACTTGTATTCCAGTACTGAAGTACAGCCAGTAATTTCTACTATACATTGTACATGTATAGTTTGTACATTATAGTGCACACTTTAAATTTAGAAACAACAGATATTTTCCTGGTTTGTAGACCAACAAAGTGCAAAATAAATGCTGTTCCTATTTACTATCATAAGAGAGATTTGAAAACACGGTTAGTGCACACTGCTAATCTAAGAGAATTGAGCTGTGGATGTGCTTCAAACAGAACTCTTCTTGTGCAGTCTATTTCTGTGACAAGCACAGATGACTAAAAGATGAGTGAGAAATCTAAATTCAAAGAGACAAAATATTTTGCTAAGCTCTACAATGAGCTGGGGGATTTGTACATGTACGTCTCTCAGCTTTATAATGCACTACTTCCTCAAATGTTTCTCTGCTGAATTCAGTGGGATTCTCCAGTTTATACCATCTGAAGTGTGTGCATGGGAAATGGGTCTGTTTATTAGAACAGTTCAGTACAAACTAGGAAGGACCCGATTCTGCCTATCCTTCCTTTACAGTACTGCAGGTCAGCAGAATGATTCTGAATTTTTTTAGGTGCAAGTAAAATCAAAGAAGCAATCCCTGGGATTTAAACCACTGAAGTCTTTAATTTTATTTTTAAGAGCAGTTTATAAGAACAGGGGCAGGACTTGAAGAGACATCTAAGCAAACATGATTATGTGAACATATCACAGATCTTTCAGTACAACTTCCTGGAATTTGTTAAAAATAGTTTCCAAACAGACGTGAAAATGTGTAAGCAGTACACATATAATAAAAATATGACCAGCACTAAAGGTGCTTTTCACCAACATTAGAGCAAATCCAGGAATACAGGAAGCAATGATTAGTTTTCATAAAAGTTTCACCTGAGATCACTGGAAAAAATTCCCTTTTCTTTGTGTTCATCTGCAGTTTGTTCTCCTTCACCTTATCTGGTTCTATGTTCTGTTGTACAGTTCACTCACTCTTTTTCTCCACCACATGCGGAACTGAGGATTCCACATTAAATATGGTTCAGCTATTATCCAGTATAAATAAATACCTGAACTCCTCTGCTGTGCTACCAGTGACTCATTGCTTTACAAATTCTACAGATTCAACCCACATCTAGTGTAGAAGGTAGAAAAATACTTTCTTAGCCCTTTTACAGCAAATGGTCTGGGCTGGAAGGCACCTCCAAAGGTCATCTAGTCTGACTTCCCTGCAGTCACAGCAGGGATATCCTCAACTAGACCAGGTTGCCCAGGGCCTCATCGAGCCTCACCTTGAATATCTCCAGATAAATGAGCAGGAAGAAGGGAAAGTGTGTCTTTTGGGGAGCTGTTGGTCACTTGGTCACTCAGAGCTGCTGAGACAGATTTCAAGGTGGCACAAGCTTTGGCTGTTCAGAGAAGCTCTACCTACTCAGTGTGACAACTAAGGAGAACTGTCCTAGGGCAGCTTGCTGGCTTTGCAGAGCTTACATCCCAGGGAGAAGATGAGAGACAACAGGAGGGTACAGCATATTGAGGGGCTGCAAGTAGATACTCTTCACTCCAAGTGGCCATTGAACAACACATTCTGCTTACCTAAGTTTCTTAAGTTAATTTTGCAGTCATCTTTGAGGGGACAATGTAATAGCTTTGCAGTTACCTTCAAGGAACATGTCCTGTATTGAAATGATAGGCTGGTAAAAACTAAGGCTCTGTGTTGGTAAACAGGACAAACAGATAATTAGAGCATGTATTGGGTGGTTACTCCAAGAGACAGCAATTTTGGAATTGATGTGTAAAAAATCTCCAGTGACAGGATGTGTTTTTCGCCCTGTACACAGGGAGCCGCAAGCGTTTTTGAGATGGTCAATACATATTTGACAGAGCAACAAGACAAAATGTATTCCCAGCTTACAGGCCTGAACATGAAGGAGGATGATAATCCCTCCCCCATCACTGAGACAGAAGAGAGAAGGAAACAAAAAACCTTGTCCATGTTAATATATATTAATGGCTGGAGAGGGATAAGGAGGTGTCAGAAGGATGTATCATCTATCCTTTTCATGCTTTCTATCCAAACTAGAATAGGAAGCAACTGGTTGGGAATATCCATATAGCAAAGGTAGAAACAGTCAAATTTGTGAATAATATCATGCAGGGATAGGTTTTAGAAGGAAAGGACTAAAAATAGATAACTTTGTACAATATAGAAGGTTTTCCTTTTAGTGAAAAGCTAAAGTAGGAATTTGTAAAGTGGTGGGATAATAAGAGAAGTCATGAAACACAAAGGTTTCTTTCAGACTCCAGGAGAATTCTTCATTTTCTTGGTTACATGAATGAAGTTAATGTGATGGCACAATATAGCAATAAGCCAAAAGGAAAGGTAGAGCAGAAGAAAGGAATAAAGAAACATGCTTCGGGCAACTATAATGGCATGAGAGGAGCACAGGATTTTACAAGTAAGTATCCAGGATACCAGTGTGACATCACAGAAAAAATGGCACACTGCAAAAATTATCTGTGAAGGAGTAATTGTCAAAAAGGAAAAATAATACATCATTATCCCTCAGAAACAGCAGTCAAATGAACAGGGTCAGTGGGCCAAGTTCAATTATTGCATAGGTTTTCTCTGCAGATCTGTATTCACTCCAGTGTAAAACTGACTTACTACTGGTGTCTGGAAGGAGCAGCAGACCTGTATTCAGTCCAATGTAAAACTAACTTACTACTGGTGCCTGGAAGGAATGAACTATCTTGTGGACAGTAGTAAAGGCAGTTCTGGAAGCTGTCAGCATTCATCAGAAGGATGCATTTTAAACCATCTGGTAGGAATCTGCATGTTAAAAATGGGGCCAGTGCTCTAAATGTGGAGATGCAAAGCATAAAAGCATATCCATTGATTTAACATAGGAGTGTGTTTTGGAGCTATTAGATGGACTCTGTGTGAGAAGGACCTTTGCTTGCAGTGTGGGTGAAAGGCACTAACACATCTGTGCTTATGCAAATGTCTGCAGTGACTCAGACTGACTACACCACACTGCCTGGCTGGCTCTGGCTGCGTGTGACTGCTAAACTCTTCTGGCAATGGCAATGTCCCCTGGGAGCTGCTACCAGAGCAGCATGCCACGGAGGAGATGATCACAGGTTCCCCTCCTGCTGTCTTCAGAGCCTAGATCCTCTTGAAAGCTGACTTTGGCAACTGATGGTCACGATTCCTCGACCTCAGTGAATCCTGTTTCAGCCTTGGTAATTCACACAAGCTAAGGAAGCATTAATTGATGAGTTCTTTTAGTCATCATTATTCCTGATGATAGGATTTCAGCCAAGTGTTGGCAGTACTTTGAGCTGTAGGGGTTGCTCTAGACTGAAATCCATTGCTCCTTCAGAGAGGTCCCAAGGAACAGCAGTGGGGTTTCTCTGGTGGAGAGGTACAGATCTTGCTATCCTGCTCAAACTGCCTCCAAAGGTTACTGTGGAGGCATGTGCTGCATCTCCATGCTGACTGCTATCTTCTTTCTATTGCGAGATGATGCAGACACACGGTGCGTCAGGGTGAGACTGGAACTCTGATGAAGCTGAGGAAGCATTTAGAAATGTCTGTGCTCAAAGCAGCATTGAATATGTAAGGAGTGAATATATTACTGGGAAAATTTTCCATCTATTTGTTAGTCAGATTCCTAACTTGCTAATACCTCAGCTGTTCCTGGACGCACACAGAGCAAAGATGTGGCAAAGGGCTTTGTTCCACGTGCCTCCATAGAATGGGGCACTATATTTTTATAAAAGTAGGGTTTCTGAGATTTATTCCCTACATTTGTCTCACTGGGATTAGGCTAGTGTATGTTCTCTCTGTGGCACTATGCCAGTCACAGACCAAAGCTGTGGAAGGCTGCAGCTGTCTGCTTGTTATTAATTGAGGGTTAGTGCAGAGACCAATGCACACTGGTGCTCCAACACCCAGACTGCTTTCCAGATACTTTATGAATGGAAGCTTAAATTCACAAGTATATGAAACCTCTGAATCACATTGCATGTGAAGATCTCAATTCCAACAGTTTATGAAATTACTACAAGGAGTTTTAACAAATGGCTAGTAAGTTGTTAGAGACTCTATGAACCTTGCACCTAATTCATCTTCTAATTCTAATGAGTCCACGATAATCTTTGGATGTCCTCACTGTCATCCCAAGCACAATCTATACATGTAGTCAAATGATGAAACAGATGTCCAGAGAGGCTGTGGAGATGCTTGGAACTTGACTGAACAAGACCCTGAGTATCACACCTATCCATTCCTCCCAACCTATATATAATTCTACAATATACACAGTTTGCCTAAATTTTCTTACTAATAATATATTAATTATTTTCCACTTGGAAAAGCATTTCCATTTGGAAAACTGAGTTCTAATGAAATCTGCGGAAGTGGGTGCATGAACTGACTCAATTAAACTGCATTTAAATTTACCAGGCAGCTGGAAGGGAGTTTTCCACAAAGATCTCTGATGATCCTTCTTTCCTTGATCTGATACCATCAAGGTTTGTTGACTTCAAGGTGATATGGAAAGATTAATCTACTCTCTGAGATATACAAGGGAGAGATGGGTTGAAAGACTGAGGTCAGCTGATCACAATGTTAAGATTTTTGTAGTCATAAAACGGACATTCAAAAATACATTGTGAAGTAATTATTCAGTACATTCTCAGTGTTTGTATGAACATTATTTAAGGTATAAACAGAATAAGGAACGTGCTAAGCTGGGGTGTGAACATACAACATGCTCTGTGATAGCAGCTAGTATTTCCTCTTTCTCCAATATGAAGGAATTGAAGACAGGGATAAGAGGGCTAAGTTATCACACATTTACCATAAAAGGAGAAATGCTAATAAAAATACTCTTGGACCTGTCCTGGAGGTTTGTGCAGAGATAGTAACAGAATGCTCCACAGGACAGGATGCTTAGATGGTGCTTTAAGGTCTAAGATTGTTTCTAGCCCACCTCACCACCTCAGCTGCTTTCTTCATTTTTATGTCTTTATGTTAAGTTCTGATGATTTGAAGATCTCAAGCTGCCAATGGTTAAAGTTATTAGTTTAAGTCCAAGGAAACAAGAAACTTAAGGTAGTCATGGAAAAAGAATTCCAAAAAACTGATAGTTTGTCTTTAAATAATCAAAGACCTCTCCCCAGTTACTACTCTGAAATGTTATTTTCATAGATACAAAGCACCATGCAAATCTATCCTATTAAGTGGATCATTACTATTATTTAAGAGCATAACAGGTGGAGCTTGGAGCAGTAAGCATTTTCCTTTAATATGTACTGTGCCACGATGTTTTACTGGTTCTTGAACAGTCAGAATATGTTCACCACAAAATCTAGTATAGAGTGTCTGTCGGATCAGCGCTAACGATTGCTCAGTGTGCTTCAGAGACAAAGATGTTGGTTTTGCAGTATAAAAATATGGTGGTATTCTGGAAAAGACCTTGCCCTTAGCTGCTGGATGTCACATGCAGTGTTTGGGACACGCACTGTGCAGTACAGGGCAAATACAGCATACATGCCAGTGTATGCTGCACTGGCTTCACAGTTGCTGCCTTTTGAGTTTTGTCAACGAACACAAACAGTGCAGATTTTAAAAGGCAGCTTTGCACCTGTGAATGACTTTTAAAGGGAATCTGAGATATTTTACAACATGTGTAAAGATACACACTGGTTAGATGGCTGCCACTGGGGAAAAATGAATGGAATGTTCAGTTTCTCTCTACATGGCTAGAAAGAGACTTCCAAAGGTGGCAGTAAGGGAGAACAAAATGCGTGAATCACCTGTATGTCTTCTGCATTTTGGTGAACGTTTTCTTACTCAGATGAGCAGTCTGAGGCGTTTAGTTTCTTCTGATGGCCATACAATATGAAATTCTTCTATAGTCAATGCAATCACCATGTCTGAAATCTTTCCATTTTCTTTTGTTTGGTGATGTGCTTTCCCATTTTCTAAACCCTCCATAATACTAAATGTATTAACAGTGGAGACATCTGCTCAAGTTCATCAATAAGACACTTCAATTTTCTTCATTTTTTCTTCAACATAAAAATCTGTTTGGCTTCAGGTTTCTTTGTAATACATACTTAGAGAGTGAAGAGATTTTTCAAGCTCTTTCAAGCTCTCTTCTACCCTAGAGTTTGTGTGTTGGGATCTAGGTTCTTTCCTCTGTCTGATACCTGTCTACTTATGGGACAGTAAGTAAGCAACATGAAATCTAATTGTGGAATCCATTGTGGGCATTGCTCAATGAATGGCATCCTGTGATAATCTACAAAAGCTGCATGTACCATGTGAAAATGTATAATCCTGAAGTACTGAAAATTTCTGCTACAGGAGAGTGATTTGCACTTTACTCAAAACCCAGAACTCCCTCTTGAGCAGGTGGTCACCATGCCTTCCTTAGAACTATAGGTTTTTAACCACTGTTTAAAATAAAAGGCTAATGATATTCAGATGTACTAATAATGTTGAAAGACTCTACATGTTTGAGCTTGAGCTTTCTAGCATTTTAGGTGTTTATTGTGTAGAACAATCTAAAAATGAAGAATACAGAACTACTGAATGAGCAGTGACCTTCCAGAGTGAAGGACATGGGATACTACCAAAGCCTTGACCATGTCACCGAAGTCTGCCTTTTTTTGGCAAACAATGAGTCTGTGGTTATAAAACTTTTGAGGCTGTAGTGTCTTGATAACATTTTGAAAACACACTAGCATACAGATCTAGAGCAAGTTTGATAAACCATGGCACTGAAGAAGTACCAATGCCACTTCCATCGAAGTGGAACCTATGTTCCTCTTAAGCATGATGGCCCACACTTGATTGGTTAACTGTCATGACATTACTTACAGGCCCACAGATTTACAGAACTGAAGGCTAAAAAGGACAATTATATATCCATGCAGCCTGTCTTGGGTTCACAGGAATGTTTTTCACTCAGCAGTTCCGCCTAGGTCCCAAATTCTGTTTAGTTAAACAACATCTATTAGAAAACCATTGTGTCTTAATTTAAGTGACACAGTTAGTGAATTCAAGTGCTGCACATAAAATGGTATAACCCTAATGATAAGAAGTGCATCTCATTTCTAATTTATGAAAGGTAAACTTCCAGACACTGGCACCTTTCATATCTCTGTTAGCTCATTTCATTTTCCAGGCCTTAAATCCTGCAGAGTGGTTTGCAGCTAGCAGAACAGATGGTCTCCATATTTAAGTTCTGTAAAATTTGGGTGCTAATGTGATGGCTCTGTCTAAAATTTTGTAGATGCTTCAGAAGCCATATTCTAAAGTTTCATCATAAGTGTTAGGATTCATCACTCCTGTTTAAAGTTCAAATTCACATTATTTCATGCACTTTTGAGGCAGAACATTTTTATGACATGCAGGACTGCAATAACTTTAGATCAATCTAAGTCACTTTTCTTCTTTCTGTTATTGCTCAGAAAAATAATAAAGCTCTTAAAGATGGCAGGAAAAAATAAATGTAAGGAAGATGTGCTCAGTTCTGCACCCCACAAAGTTTTACAACTTATTGTCTTAAATCTGTACTCGTGTTCAGTCATATGGAAAGAACAGTTTGCCCCTGTGCTAGACTGGATCATTGCAAACAACTATGTAATTACCCACATCTGTCTACAAACTGCTTTACATCTGCATAAATCTGTACCCTTTCTGAAACAGGACAAGAAGGCTCTGAGGAGACCTTATTGTGGCCTTCCAGTATCTGAAAGCAGCTACAAGAAAGCTGGTGAGGGACCTTCTAGGGTGTCAGGTAGTGACACGACTGGGGGAAATGGAGCAACAGTAGAAAGGGGTAGATTCAGATTGGATGTTAGAAAGAAATTCTTTACAGTGAGGGTGGTGAGACACTGGAACAGGTTGCCCAGGGAGGTGGTGGAAGCCTCATCCCTGGAGGTTTGTAAGGCCAGCCTGGATGTGGCTCTGAGCAACATGATCTAGTGTGAGGTGTCCCTGCCCGTGGCAGAGGGTTTGGAACTGTATGATCCTTGAGGTCCTTCCAACCCTAACAATTCCATGATTCTATATCCTCATTTGTTTGTGAAAAATTCAAGTGCTAAATATTTATTTTAATTTATTTTGAGCCAGGAAACTACCTAAATGCAAGACCTCAAAAAAGAAGTAATATCAGAACTTACACATGCTGTAAAAATGTCATAATCTACTTTTTTTAAAAAAAGAAAAAAGGAACTTTCAGTGTTTGGGGTTTTTAAAACTACATGTTATGAATTAAAAAAAATGAATTAAGACAAATTAAGCTGGAACACTTTAGGAGTGCTCTCAGAGCAGGCATATAAAGCACTGATCAAACGTAAGGAAAGAGTTCACATACTTTGCATTTACTGGTTTACCTTTTTACCATAGTAAAGTATATTCAAGTCCAAAGGATTAGAGTCCTTTGGATGCATGTGCCCCAAAATAAGGAAGGGGTTGGTTTTGCTGACCTGAGAAACCATTCACTGGGCACAAGTGATTCACAACCGACTGTGCTGTGGGACATGAAGAAGTAACAGCATTTTTTTCTCAACCTCAAACTTATTAAATAGTTTGTTGAGACTTTTGGGGTATGTGTAAGAACTGCTGTCACTTCAGAGCAGACAGCAAACCAAAATTACATTATTTTCTCAAATGAAATTCAGGACTAGTGAATCAATTTCCACTAAAATAACTCTGTTCTGCATTTCAGAGATCAGGGAACTCCATGGGGTAAATGCAGTTAGTAGGTTACATTAATGGTACATAAGCTCACTGGTCCAGGGCAGCCGAGTATGAATGAGATTTTCATTCACTGATGAAAGTAAATAAGTTACATCTCCCTGTCCTTATAATACTTTTGTAGCCTACATGAAAGCTGTACATATTGAGCTTAATTTTGAAGCCAAGTTTTCTGCGGATTCAGCTGTGGACAACCTGTCTCACTTTCCAGGTGTTCCCATGTGTGGAGGCAGTAGAGAGAGGTGGTGGGGTGCCAGAGAGCTGGAGGTGGGCAGCGGGGTTTGCAGGGCTGTCTATGGGGACAATACCAGCCAGGGAAGGGATGAGATGGGACAGAAAAGCACAGAAATGGGCTGAGCACAGAGGAAGTGCCTTACAGCCTTCAGAATAGAACAAGTAGTTCGGGGTCAGGAATGATCTTGCAATCACTGTACACATAGCCTAAATCGAAGAGAGCAACTGCTTTATCTGTGGAGATTTACTGCTTTGTGGAGCTAGACACAATCAGAAACGAGCAGCACAGATCTATCATAAGGAAAGGCACAACTATCCTGTTGAGTTCTCTGATGCCTTCATTCTCCTGAAAGAGAGAATGTTTTGCCCCATGAGCATTCTGGAAAGTTGTGAATGTTTTCACTTAAGGGCTAAATCCTCAGGTATGTTTTGGTTTTAGGAACCTGAAAACCTTTTCTAAAGGCTTCATAAGAAACAAGCAAAAGACAGATTTACCAAACAGTAATAATAATAGCATTAATTTTTTAAATATACCTAAGTTATGTTCCTGTAAGTGACAGAAGAACCTAGCCTATCAGACATTTCCCTAATCATCTGAGTCAAAAGCTACAGACTATGTCTTACGAGAAGTTACAAAGCATTACACCACTGGTAGGTTCTGATTTGTTATTTACACAATGCTATACTCATAGCTATGCATAATCAAATCTCTGCAGCACTGTAATGAGCAAGGGCAACCTGGTTAGTTAAAGCTGTTTTTTTAATGACTTTTACAAAAATAATTAGAGGCCTAGGGCTTTTTGTTTTCTTGGTGTTCCTAGCATATTTCTCAGCTTTTGGTATTACAGCACACTGGAATAATTTTATAAATGTAATTTTTTAGCTTTTGAGTGTTCCAAAGTAGACTGACCAGGAATATATTATTTACAACACGTGCCTGTTAATCAGCTTTATGAGATGATTCTCTATTCACTCCACACTAACTTCTCTACTAACCTCCCTCTTTCCATTAGCAAAACCAGAGGTTTTCTTTGTAATGAACCTGTACTATAGCCAGAATGCAGGTCTGATGGTACTTTCCTTTTAAAATGATACCAGTTCATCACCTTCAGTAATTTTTAGGTTTCTGATGAATGCTTTTTCTGCAGAGAAGACCTGAGAGTTTCCTAGCTGATTCTTTCCTCCAGTGCATTTTCAGTCCTAACAACTATGGGAGCTAGGTGTTAAAAATCCTTTCTAGAAGAAACCTCCAACATTAAGAGGAGAGGGTGAAAACTCTGCTCATTGTAAGAGAGAGTCTGATACAGATATCCATTTCTTTTGACAACAGTTCCCAGCTGTGACTGTAGACCTTAGGAGACCTCCTTCCATCTTGTTTTGAAAAGAGAGATAAGTGGTGCTGCAATGAATTTTGCCCTTTGAAGGCCAGTGTCCATACTGCACATGAAATGAATCCTTGCCATTCATGTTTTCCAACAACATTGACATTTCGGTTTCAACCATGTGATGAGGCTGCTTAACAAAAATGCCAACTCCTTATCCTCTGTGGGTACTTGTGTCACAAAGCAAATCAGTTTTCCTGTGAGTATGGATCTCCTGAACTTCTGTGAACATCTAGGAACATGGGAACCTGGGGCACTGGAAGCCATTTGCATTACAATGTCATTTAAGTTCCATTCAGAGATGTCTGATCAACTTGATGCTGAAAACAGTTGCTAACACGGATGAGCTACTTACACCAGGGTTGCTGATGTTGCTGAAATTGGCAGCACAGAACTGGTGCACTTTTTAGAGCTCCATAGCACACAAGGCTCAAAGGTCAAACTGCGAGCACTGCTTTGCAGGACTGAGAAATCCAAAGAAACTCTCAGTCCTATATAGAATTTATGAAGCTCGTTAAAATAACACCCAGTCCTAAATGAGCCACAGATTTACATCCTCTCTGTTGTGGCTCTTGAAACTCAGAGAGTGCGATTCCCTCACACAATAGCAGCAAGAAGCCACAGATCGAAAGCAGCTGCCACCATGTTTGCAAAAGGGAACGTGCTCCTAGCAGTCTGCAGTTTCTGTCTGTGAAGTGTGGCAGCTACCAGTTTGCTCCATTCAGAGATGTCTCTCTTTGAGTCAGAGGTTCAAGTAACCTCAGAAATGGAGCTAAAGACTAGTCACTTCAAAAGAAAAAAACAGTAAGGCTGACTGTAACCCAGCCTTGGCTGATCCTGCCTCCCTCAGTTCCACTGCAGAGCCCTGTCACACTGGTGTATCATCAGAGGGGGAATGAACAGGTAGGTCTTCTAGCAGTTCTGCTGCAAGATCTGAGGCTTATCACATCGTTCCTCTGCTAACCCTGAGGCTTACTACTCAAGTACTTTCCGATTCTTAAGTGATATATCAAATACCAAATATCTGTAGGCAATTCCCAGATATTGCCTTGATGCCTGTGTGCATTTAAATACACATCCAAAACATACTTTGTGATTCTCAATACTGAACAACTTCCTCACTGCATAACCTCGCACTCTGAAAGATCAACTGCCATTGGACTGCAACTTTTGATTATCAGAGATGCTCATGATCTTGGAATGGCTGCCTTGGGGTGGTAATAGGAGGAACAGCAGCTGGACATGAAGTAAGAAATGTTTAAGGAAGGTTCTGTTAGAGCTGTTTGGAGCTGCATAAATCCCCAGCATCAGTAAGGGAATCTAGAAATTTTACAGCAACATTGCAGTGAGACAGAAATTAATTAAGTCACCTAAGGAATTCTGCCTTGTGGTTTGGAGATAAAACAGCATTAAAGAATGTTGTCATTGGTTTGTGAATTCTGATTTGAAATGAACTGTAGAAAACCAAGGGGTCTATGCTCTATGAAGTAACAGCAATGCAGATTACACAGCCAAAATAAAAGCATGGTTTACACATCTCAATTGATTAGCAAGCAAGATTTTTTTCCTTGTATAATAGGCTACAAGAACAGCAGGAGAGGTAAACTGCATCACGCATGGTACACATAGAAGGTCCAGTTCAAGTTACAAGGAGACCTGCCTTTGTCTTCTAAACACAACAGGTTGTCTGTGGTGTTTGATGTGAGTGGCTGCAGCACAAAACCCCCCCAGCAGCACAGTTGCAGAACCATTCAAATCACTGCCCACAGTAGCTTGTCAGTAAGTGCACACCCTGCAATATTTGGTTCCACTTCCGAGAGTGAAAAATGTGGCATCACTGGTACTCACTAGAAATGCTATCAGTAATACCATGTCGGAAAGCCAAAGTGCAGGAGGGTCAAACAATGCAGGAAAAAGCTCCAGCATCCTTTGTGGTGGCCACGACAGAGCTAGGAAACTTGCTTTCAGTTGGGTGAAAAAGCAGTCTTCCATCAATTCTCCTAGCAATGCCTTGAAGCTTTCAGAGGCAGCAAGAACTCAGGTTCATACAAGATTATGAACCGCAACAGGCAGTCCATGTGTTGAGCCATGTTGTTCTTCAATGAAAGTGCATTCATTCTATCAGTGTAAGCAAAGATTGATGAGAATAATAATCCAAAGCCTGTGATGTGTACAATGAAAAAAACAAAGGGTGTCTTCTTTGGAGCTTGGAAGTTTTGTAATCTTGACCCACCTGATCAATGCCATATAACACACCATTTGCAGAGGCCTTAGTCAGCAGCGAGAAATGACAAGGCCACCTTGGCACTCCCGCTTTAATCTGTCATCTGATGTCACTGCATGGGAAAGGCACTGGAAGTCATTCACTACTGTAGAGAAGGCAGTGGGGAAGACAACAGCAGAAGACAAGTATCCTTCCAGTGGCCTCTGAATGGTCTATTCTGAGCTAGGACAGGGGAGGAGCAGAGCACTCACATACTACTTAGCTGCCATCGGGTCATGCAGGCACCCTGCTGGTCATGTACTCTGATGGTGCATTTACGCTTCAGCTCCCCTAAAACCACCACATTGGTACTGTGTGCAGAATGCTACAGCAGGTCCTAAACTAAAGGAACGTCACAGGAAGGAGCTGATCCAGATCACCTGGGCTCTGAAGGCACTGTTCAGCTCTATGACACTGAACAATTTTTCTTTGGGAGACCCACAATTCCCACAGTTAATTGACCATTGCCACTGTTGACACCAAGAACCATAAACAAACTGCAGCCATAAAAAACAGCCATGAGCCTCATCCCTTTCATTTTATTAAGAAACATATAAGTTTCTGTGGGTGTAAAGGAGCCACTATTACCCTGGCATATGTAAAAATTCATTATCAAACACAGTTTTCCCCAGTGTTTCTGTTGCACCTTTTGTGTGTCAGCAGCACACCAATGGTAAGGGTTTCTACTGTATATAAAACATCATCAGGCCATAAAGGAAAGTATCAGGAACATTCAGTGCCACTGAGTTTTGCAGCCTGAAAGGTCTATTTTTTATTTAATTGCCTGTCTCACTTTGGTTTTATATATAAAGACAGAAAAGCAGTCAGGCTGCATTTCCACTGTAAAAAATACAACAAAATAAAAAGTTCACCTATTCTGCTGCTGCCAGAGAGCTGAAGCTGATGCCTACTGCTTCCTTCAGCTTCCTGTTACTTCTGTCACTGTTCCCATGCTATGGTGTATTTTGCTGACTATACAAACACTGCATGCTATTATGTATTAATCTGTAGCATAGAGTAGTAATAGGCATATAATAGTCACTACTTGGGTAAAACACTGCCAAGTTCCTCATCATCTCCAGCATTTTTTTTTCTGACCATTATAGCACATCATTTATGATTTTTCAGCACAGAAGAAGATGATGAGACAGTGGTAAGGTTTAATTACATAAGAATGGAAGCTGCTTTTTAACTTTTCACATTCTTGGATTGTGAAATGCTTGAGTTTGTGCACCCAGACCCTCTTGCAGTCATGCTTTCACTTACTGCAGTTGAATCACAGTTTTAATTGCCCCTCATCATTTATTCTGTCAAGAACTTCCAGGTTGTTTCCCCTGGAGTCATGTGAAGGCATTTTAATATGTAAATGTAGTTTCCCTTATAATTCCTAGTACTTAATTTGGGATCCAGAAAGTCTCCATCCTCATCCCTGTATGGATTTTGATACTCGAGTTCTATTCCTATTTAATTTGAAGCTACACTGTTATGTTGTACCACTGCTGAATCTAAAACATTGCTACTTCCTCTGCTTTGGTGAAGATAAGTTCAATCGATTCTTATGCTATGTCATTCCAAATTCATACATTCACATTTGCAAGGGAGTCCACTATTCCTCCCTTACATTAATCATCAAAACTTTGTGATCAACATCTCTGCAGCTTAAGAGTCTCAGAATCCATCTATGAGCCCAGCAAGCGCTGCTATGCATTTTTTCTTCATGTAAATGGCATCAGGAGGAATTCCCCAGCACCAATCCTGTCAGACTCCCTGACACCTATTGCAAAAATTTCTGAAACACAAATTCATCAAGTGTATTACTGTGATGACTTTCTATTCTGCAAAACAGTCCCTTCTCCAGAATGGGAAATTCCAAAGTATTATTAGAGAAAATGTCAATGCACTTAAAGAGTAGTCCATTAGCATAGTCAAACAAATTGTACAAAGCAGTTAAGAAAACCCCTGTGTAGTCTCACACTTTAATTTCTACTATCTACCTAAGTTCTACAACTGATAACACAAGCAAAGCTCTCTCCTTAGTAGCTACCCTGCCATCTGAGAACAGTTTACAGCAGCACTGCTCACTGCAGGGACTGCAAACTGATGTCAAAAAACCCCATTAATTTTATATGTGTGAGAGAAATTGACAAGTTGAGCTGGTTGGTTAGAAATCAGACTAGTTATATTCCCAGAGATCACTAATTACCATTGATGAAAAAATCTAACACAACAGCAGCTTGATGGGATTGTTAACAGTTAGTGGCTTTTTAATGTATATTCAGGTAAGGCCTTTAAAGGTTGATAAATGTGTGTTAGCAGCCCTGTAGAGCATGAAGGAAGCCTATGAATCCAATTAAAAAAAAAATAAATGCAGAATAGTTGTGGATAAACCCTTTTAGATGCTGAAATGGTTATCTCATAGAAGTAGCAGGAAGTTGTTTTCATTAATTAGAAACATTTTATTAATATAACTTTCTAATAACACTGACTTGACCATTTGACTCATTCCACACATTTACTCCAGAAGTTTATCCCTTCTACCCCAGTTATTAGCCACAGCTACTGCAATGAGCCAGAGAACTTTATTAGTTTGTCTGTTTGGCTCAGTATTATTTCTACCACCTGCTGCATTTTGTGAGAAGTCTAAACCATGAAGTCTCTAAACAGAAACTGACCTTACTCTACTGATTTGTCTTTTCGTCTGCAAGGGTACTGATTGACAATGATTGGCAATTGGCGTACAGCTTGTAAGGCAAGTATGTTCATGATCTCTGCAGACCGTATCAACATCTTAGTCAATACCTATGTTTGTTTAATGACTGTAGTAAGTACAAAACTAAGAACTGCCATAGGAAGTCAGACTACAGGTCCACTTAGATCAACATGTATATTCTAATAGAAATTAGTACTTGGTGCTTAGCAAACAGCATCTATAGAATAAACCCTTGCTCTACCCTCCTAGCTTCTGGTGATTAGCAGTTTTAGGATTTTTTTTTTTTTTGTGCTAATAGGCATAAAGAGATCTGTCCTTCAGGAAGTTGTTTCACCATGCTGTACACCCATTTGCAGTTCTGACTTCCACAACATCCCATGGCAATGAGTTCCAAGACTTAAATACTGTGCAGAAGTACTTCCTTTGTCTTGGTCACTTGCCTAGTCATTTAATTTGCTGCATGTCTTTTCTTGTGCAATGAGAAATAGCATTCATCACTGAATAAACTAATCATCCCCCACTCATTTTCTCCATACCATTCATATCTTCCATGAGCACTTCTGCCAGACAGAAACTTGTCCTAAGGTGTCTTTCAACCAATGGCCATTCCGTACTGTGCAGCACCCTGCTGGTCCTTCTCTGCATAATTTCCAGTTCTGTGTTCATCTTGAAGTGGGTGCAGTACTACAGTTGTGGAAGCACAATGGGATTCCCCAGTGACATAAGTATGATAATTTTCATTCTCTTTTTTTAATAACGCAAAAAATTCCTGTTTTCTTGAGGTTTGCCCCTGAGAAAGAGCTGTCTGTTCCTATGGACTGGACACCCATTAGAAGCTGGAACACATTTTCTAGTTCATTTTCATCTGAAGGGAGTGCAGTCACTGCTCTCCAAGACAGTTCTGTGATGCAGATGGCAGTGTGGTAAACGGGGATCACAGGGAGATTCACTTCAAAAGCATGCACCTGATCCACAATAAAATAGTAATGTAGGCACACCCAAAAACTTTCCACAGTGGTTCCAAGATCTCTCTGGAACAGTAATGGATTCTCCAGGGCTCTCTGCAGTGCATGCATAGTCAGGATTACCTTTCCTTTGATCATTAGCTTGCATTTATAAACACTGCATTTCAGCTGCTCTCATCCAGCTCTTCACTGTCAACCTTTCCCTTGACAAAGCTAACAATAACCTATAACTTAGCTTCAGTAAATGCAATGCTTTCCAAGTAACTGATGATTCTGTTGTACAACACAGGTCCCAATACCGATGTTTGGACACTCTACTATAAGTACCCTTCATTGATTCCTCACTGTGAACCAGCTAAGAGATGACCAACCCTTCTGGACCATGGCTTTGTTTCATCAGCAGCCTCCCTGCGGGAACTTATCAGGAGGCCTTTAAAAAACCCAGTTACACCAGCCACAGCCATTCCTATCCACAGATTGACTAAGAGTTCTGTGAGATGTGACTTACTTCTAAGCATTCATGTTAACTCTTCTCCAAACCAAGGCATGTTCACATGTATTTGCTGTTTCTATTTCTTTTTATAGGTGCTACTAATTTGAGTGCAATGGAGCTCAGGCTTAATGATGTGTAGTCCCTTGTATCCCTTCTTAATCCACTGGGTGCTGAGCACACGTAAGTGATTGTATTACTGTAAGATGATTCGAAATCAACCCCACAAAAATCTAAATAAGTACAGCAAAGTGCCTTATGGAAGAAAATATTCTCATTGTTCCTGTTTTGCCTCTCTAAAGGAAATGAATTGTGAGATTTGGAGGTGGTCTGTGAGAAATCTAGCAAAGCCCAAGGCAGGCAACTGCTACTTTCAAAAAAAGTGCCTTCTGACACATTTTCAATACTGTTTTTTGCTTTGGTATTTTGTTGTAGTCTACTGAGCACACTGCTACCATTTACAATTCTATAAGAGTCAACCTATTTCCTCTTCTCTGGTAAGCCACAAGAAGAATACTTTTTTCACTCTCCAGGTCAGTCATATCTCCTCATTGTGAAAGTTTTGAGAGACTAACAGATTTGCAACAATAGTTTATATTACGACTGATAAAGAGATAGCATTGAAATAGGACTGGAATCGACATTTTCTCTGTGTAATAGAAGAAAACAGACTGAAGTGCTATTTTCCTTCAGCTTTGCAATATCACCAATCTAAAGTTTTGATAATAAACTGAGTGTGGCATTGTTATTCAACAGGCCAAAAGGACTGTTTCCCTTTTGTCAAAACCAGAATATTCTTATTTGCATGAATGTAAAGCAAGCCACCATGCACACACCCTACTACTAGTTGCCCTGTGCTGCAAATATTTCACTTTAAATTGTTTGATATATTATATTGTTCTAGTAGTTTAGAATTTTTTCTAATAGTTTAAAAATGAAGAACAGTTAACTATTTAGTTAATCTTTTTTCCAGTGTCAGGATGCCAGCTTCATAAAACAAGCTGCAGAAATTGTCTGGAAAATATATGGGTAAGGAGGAACAACAAAAAGGGATTGCACTGATGAAAACATAGAGAGGCAAGAAACTGTAATGCTGCTAGAAGTCAAATGAATGGACAAAGAAATGCTACTTACAGCATAGCTGGCTATCACAATCACTCCATTGATTAAAAAAAATAATTAGCCAATTTCTTTCAATATTAGACCACATTTAAATTTTGCCATTATTTGAACTGTGTCTCTCTAAATATTTTAACTTTCCTAAACAATTACTAAACAATGAGTTTATTGCTGGATTTTAATTTTGAATCAAAGACCAATCCAAAGTACAACACTGTGTGTGCTGTTCTGACAGCATTACAAAAGTGTGTGTCATCTTCAGCTTCAGATAGGTCTGAACATTGAACTTGGACAACGAAGAGAAGCACATTCAGTTCAGTGTCTTGGTGCTGGGACAGCCTTCACTGCATGTGTTGGATACCGAGGGTTATCTTCAGTAGCCCTTCCAAGCAGGAGTATGCTTGGAGATAAACTACACTTGATCCAGATGAAACACTTCATCAAGATTGTAAGAAAACAGTAACATGCATAAGAAATCCATGGGCTTCAGTATCCCAAAACATGCCAAGCAGTTTACAATGTAATGAGGAAGCTGGAATCGTGGTAACAGAGTGATGATGTAGGTAAACAAGACAGTCATTATATGCTGTGTAAAGTTCCATATGTAGCTTGACACTGGAATTTCTCAGTATGATAATGAATATTGCCCGAGTCAGACAGTTACACTTTTGAAACTCACTATCTGTAAGTTAGAGGACTACAAGACCTGTATGGGAGGGACCTCAAATTAACTCTTTGCTATTGACTTTAAACCTGAGTGTCATCTACTGTCTAGATGATTGCCCTCTTCAGGATTGAAGAACACTGTCTGCACTGCAAATCACACCCAGTCTGGAAAAGAGTCCCGAAAAGTTTCATCAGGCAGCAAGATTTCTAGATCTCTACCAACTATGGGCAATACTGATCACAAGATACTATTTTAAGGACAGCTGTGTCCTAAACACTGATTTTGATAATAGATCAATGACAGTGTATAAAGAAATGTCTGATTCTTCAAAATAGTTGTTAGTAAAGCTTTTCCACTAAAAGACTCAGACGTGTCATTTACAGATGACCAGATGCTTAGGTGGTGGAACAAGCCTGGTATGCTCAAGTCAGCACTGCACCCACACCTTGCCATCCTACAGCAGGAGCAGATGCTTAACTCTGTTCTATAATGCCCAGATCCTACTTCAAGTCACTGTTCTCTGCTTGTGAAATCAGACTGGTTCCTTCAACATGGAGCTGTTGTATCAATAAGAGGTTGATTTGAGAAATAGTAAAGTGTACTTAAATACAGCATCTTCTTGCAAGTCACCCCTTAGAGGATACATATGTGAAATACTTTAAAAATAGATTTCTGCTTTCCAGTTCAATAAGCAGGTTTCAGTATGTCTCTCCCAAAAAGTGACCCCATTGAAAGACTGAGCAAGATGGAAAGCTACAACGCTCAAACACTTTCAATTTCCTCACTTTGTAAAAAAATTTAAAAAAAAAAGGAAAAAGATTATTTTCTAAACTCAGCATCTGCAAACCAAACCTAGCATGCCAAAATTCAGCTGTGTTCTCTCCAATTTGCAGGTCTCCACATGTAATGAAGATTCAGCAGGCTAAACAGTGCCACTATGACCTTCAAATTTTGACTTTGCAGGTACCTGAGTGCAGGTGTGAGAGATACTATATCCCACCTGGATATACATTATCTTATAAACTGGGGCTCATTCTTAGCCAGCTGCGTAAGCAGAATAAGATGTAATTGAAAACTGTCACTATGGTGGACAAACCTCCATGGGCACTGTATCATTTCAGTGAGAAGTGGCCATTTTTGAAAACATCACTCTTCCACAAAGAGCAACACTAATGCAAAACCTGCTGAGTTTCAAAGACTGATTTTATTACTGTGATCCAGAAATACATGCATGTGACAGTCCCCTTCAGAGATTTAGCTAACATCTTTAGATCACTTACCTTGGGTGTTGTAATATAATCTGACACAACAATGAAGCAAGACTCCACATTTAAACATCATCACCCCTGAATGTTCATACAACGTGTTCATCACCCAAAAATTATTAGACTAAAAAACCAAAAAGCATCAAGATCAGTTTCATGAGCATCTCCACGACAATTGATAATTGATTTATATATTCATCAATAAAGTGGAAATTTATCATAGGAAAAAAAGTTATGTGCACTCTTCATAGAAAAATTTTTCCCCACTCTAAAGTCATCTCAGCTACTTCTCCGACCAGAACCTTCGTGAGAACTATTTGGGGTCAGGCAACACGAGAACTAAATTGTACACAGAAAATACAAAATATTCCTTCAAATTATTGACAGTAACTTTAATGTGAATCAACACACTCAGTTTTTAAGAGTAAGTACATTACCCTTTTGGTTTGGTATGAGAATTAACAAGGATTTCCTATCTACACATCAACCAGTGTTACTTGAATCAGAAAGCAAAACACAGCTGCCTTACTGCCTTTTGACTGCCCTTCTGTCAAGTCCTTCACTTTCAGTTTGTTATTCCTAGGGAACATCCACATAGTCCTTTAACAGGTTACCTCTTACCAGGAAGAGCAAACAAAAAACGACACCAAAGAACTATTCCATGGCTCTTTCACCCAGTCAGCAAAACTTGACGTCATGAGCACATGGAAGTCCAGCAAAGCCAAACTAGCATTTTACATAGCTTGAGAATTAGATAAGAATATCTACAGTATTCCACACTGCTAAAGGAAAAAAAAGTATTTACTTAAAAAAACCCCTTCAAAACTAACAGCTACCTTCTATCACAAAAGGGAAACATCTCTCTTTGGATGTAAAATGCCTTGATTCTACTAGGCTAATCTAGAACCGACTACCAGTGAGCACAGAATTCCCAGTGGGTGTTCTTTTGCTTCTAGAATAAATTGGTGCGTGTTTCAGTCCTACAAAATACATAATAGGAGGTATTTCAGGTGATTAGAAGCCATTCTGAACAGAAAAGGGCACCTAGTTAACCAAACATTGAGGTTTTGTCTGTGATCTTCTTTTACTTCAATAGAAAGCTATTAATTGAATTTCTCTTTAGGTTTAAAAGGTTGAAAAGCCTTTTAAAATAAAGCAGCAATAGAAAATGAATGAACTGACAGGACAAACATACACAGCTCTTTCCAAAACTTAAAATTTTATATACTTGCGTTTCTTGAGAAGTTAGTGTGGGAAATACAGATTGTAGTTTCTAATGTGCTTTATCATGGCTCCTAGATCATGGCTGGCTTTAACAAATATAATTTTGCAGCCATAGTAAATGCTCACAACTGCAGAGGTAATGGCTGTTGTATTTGCTGAAGCTGAGTAAGAATTCTTGAAGGACTCATAGAGATTACTACTGGAGTCAAAAGGGAATCAAGAGAGTAGTGTGCATATGGAATGTCACCACAATCCTCAAATGATTTTTTTATACAGATAGCCCCAGTGTACATCAAGCTAAAATCCTGAAACTGTTTAATCCTGCTGTTCACCTGGTCAAGAGGACAGAAAAGAACAATGTATCCAAGCAAGAAGGGACAAATGCTAACTAGTGTGGGACATCACAGCTCTAAGACCTTCTGTCTAAGGAATCCCTTTGATACAGATGGCTTTCTGGGACGGGAAGGAGCAGGGACGCAAATCTGAGTCTTTTTTAAAAGAAGCTACTACCATTTACACACTTGCTGCCTAATAGACATACAAACTCTTCAGATTTCTAGATAGTTCATCTGACCTCCATCATGGAGAACCTCACAGTGAAGATACAAAATGTAGATTGGTGATTGATAATCACAGCGCTGCAATATCCTTTCCCTCATGTGTCCAACATGCAGATGAAGACTTTACAACCTGACCAGCTGAGAAGGTCATATTCTGAACACCTCACACAATAAGGAATGATCAGCCATACTTCCACTTACCTGTTCTGGGGGATACGATTCTTCCATATCATACACTGGTAAGCAAAAGTAGTTCAAATGGAGTACCAAAGAAAGGATGTGGTTCAGAGGCTCTGAACCACAGCACTGAAGAGTTGCATTCATCCAGACAAATGCCGGCAGTGACCGGTCCTAAAATTGATTGCCAACTGGGTTGTAAGTCTGCTCCAGAACATCTCCATTCCAGGTTCCTGCTTGAGCACCATCACCGCATGCCTCACAGTAGTACTCAGTGCCCACATCCAACTGCCTAACATTGTCATCTTATAGTAACACAGAGATTATAAAATAGCAGAATTTTATGACGAGTAGGAGCAAACTCAGCATGGTTACCATTAGCCCAGGAGGTTTATTTGTTTTCAGAAGTAATCCAAACCTCTGAAGGAGACTTAGGCAAGACCAGGCAAAGATCCTGTATGAATCCTAGAAGGTGCAAAATTTTATCACCAACTTTTTTGAGTCAAAATTGCTCTTTGCAGAACTCTCACTGGCTACACCAGGCACAACATCAATACAGTTGGCATGCAATATCCGTCAAATTGCAAAGTAATATCACAGATACCATAAATGGTGGGTAAAAGGTCCATGGTACTGTTCAAATACCCATGTATTTCTGGTACTTTAAGGTCATGTAGGAGAGCATAAGTGCTGTTCACTTGAAAAGAGCTCTGTATCCCATTCAGCAAAATGAAGTCCTCACAAAGCAATGTCATCCCTTAACTGTGACCTTTGCTGAAGACTCTGAAAGACCACGACAAACTAAAACCTGTCTATGCGGAACTTGCCAGATCTTCCATTTCTTGCGCTTAAGACCCTACATCTGATCATCAAGATCTTCAAATGGAGATTAAGTCCATCCATGTTCAACAAACTGCAGGTGCAATTCCACACCCAAGCACACCTTGATAGTTGAGCAGTCAGTGCTCATGATCAGCACACAGTTCCAACTGGAAGGTGATCGTTCTGCCCTAGCCCTTAAACTGTGTGCTCCAGACAACCGCAACACCAATGGCCATTTCACCAGGGCCATGAAGCATGAGGAGGTAGTCTAGACCAACAACCATCTAGGATGTCCAGTCCTGTCTGGTTGGTTGAGGTGGTAGACTTCCACCTTTGTTCCACTTACTGGAGCTGGTTATTTAAAACACTTGGGTCCAGTCTTTCACATTTTTAATTTCTGCTTTCTCCCTTCTTCTCCTCTGGCACTTGGGATGAGCTTCTAGACTTGTTCTCTGTTTGGGCATTAGAACTGGGTGCCTGAGGTCAAAATTTGGCTGCGTCTCAACCACTGCCTGCCAACTGCTTTTCCCCTCGCTCCTCCCGACCTGGAAACCGGGCGACCGTCGCCCGATGCATCGCCGTTCACCCCGCTGCTGCGGCCGGGGCGGGGGGAACCGTATGCCGGGCTTCGGAGGGGCCGGGGCTAGCGCGGCCACGCCACCCACCCCACCTGGCACCTCGGGCCGCCCGGCCCCGCCAGCGCGGGGCCCCGGCCAAACTTCGGAGACCGCCGTGGTGGCGGGGGCGCAGCGCGGCCCCCCGCGCCCGCCCGGCCGCCGCCCCCGCAGCACCCCGGGCGTGAGGTGAAGCAACCTGGCGCCGGCTCCTGCACTTTGCACAGCGGGCGCAGAGCCGCCTCCATCCCTGCGCCTCCCGGCAGCGCTAAGGCGCATTTTTTCGCACTAATCTGCACATTCAGCACGTCCAGAGCGCCTGTGACTTTACCTGGACTTTCTCCACTCTCCGGGCTCATCACACTGCGATCACCTCCCCATCCTACCGCTAACTCTCGCTCTCCTTCACTCCTTCCTCCTCCTCTCTTGCAAGGCCTGCTAAGATCAAGCCCGATGGAAAGTAGAGAGAGAAAGAGAAAGAGAGAGGCAGAGGGAAGGGAGGGTAGCCGCTCCATCCCTCCCTCCCCTCCACCCCGGCACACACGCCAGCCGTTTTCCCCCCACCCCAGTCCTTTCCTCGGCAATTTCCTCCGCTCTTCGGCAACTACGACGGCTCCGCGCAGGGGCTCCCGAACGCGCCACCGCTGCCCTCCGCGGCGCCCCGGCCGGCGCCCCCCCCCGCGCCGCCCTTTCGCCCCGCGGCGCCCCGCGGCCCCCCGCTACCTCGTAAAGGTCCCCTGAAGCCATGCTGGGTTGCGGGACTGGGCTCCTCCGCGCCGTCTCCCTCTCTCCACCTCTCCCGCTCCCCCACTCGCTCTCTCTGTTGAGTAAACTGTGTTTTGCAGAATGACAGGCTTTGGGGCTGGCTGTGCGCAGAATCAGAGGCGAGGAGAGGCAGAGGCAGGCGGCGGGGCTGGCGTAACCAGCAGCAGCAGCTCGGGCACAGCACAGCGCCGGCAGCCGCGTCTCCCCCGCGGCGGCGGTGCCGGCGCCCCCCCACCCCTTCCCCTCCACACGCACCCTGCCCGCCCGCCCGCCCGCCACCCTTCCCGCCCCGGTGGGGAGGGAGACGGGGATGGGGATAGGGACGGGTTCCCCCGCGCCCTCCGACAGAGAAAGTCCCGGGGCCGCTCGGAGGCCTCCTCTTCTTCCTCCCTCCCCCCGCTCCCGCCTCACTCTGAGCCAGGAGCGCTTCAAACTCTTTCCGCGGCCTAAACAAATAAATAAATAAACGCAACATTTAAATAACAAAACAAAAAGGGGGCAGGAGCGGCCGCGCGGCGGGTAGGGCCGCAGCGCCCGCCCAAGGTCACCGCGCGGAGAGGCGGGCGCGGGGCCGGCTCCCTGCCGCCTGCCTCGGGCGGCCCTGCCGGCCACCTTCCCGCTCCTCGGCGCCTCATGGCCGCCCCACCCACCCTTTGGCCATCGCCGAGGAAATGGAAGTGGTGGAAACCCTTCCGTCAACCCCGAGGAGGGGCAGCCTAGGCAGGGCAGCGGGTTTTGGGACCACCTCTCGCCTCCACCGGCTCGCATTCTCCGCCAAGCAAGGAGAGGCCTTGCCCGCTCCCTTGCAGCCATTTTGCAAATTAGCCTTCCCTCTCCAGGAAATGGAAGCCATAGGCCTCCTGCCACCTGGTCTTCACGTGGAGGCAGTGGTGGCAGGCATTTTGAAGTGGGGTGGCAGGAAGCTGTTGGCAGTTGCCACATTGGAGCTTTCTGTGCCTTTCCTGTGAGGAAATGGGTTGGCCCATGGCTACTGGTGTCTTCATGGCTCAGCTTACCCAAGTGAGGCAACCCTGTGAAGATGTCACAAGGCAAGGTGGGCATCATCTTGATCTCCCATCAGTCTTTTTCTGCCATTACCGCCAAACGTCTCCTGCTCTGTGACTCCCAGGCTGAGCTTTTCTCACATGAACTCATGAACTTGGCCATGAGTGAAGACGAACTAGCCCATTGAGAGAAGAAGCCTTGCTGCCCACCAGGTGTAATGGAGTCTTGAGGAGACAGGAGTTGGCATGTGGCAAAGGGTCCTTAGCATGACACTGTGGCCACCATGAAGCAAAAGGCTATACTGTGTAGAGGCCACCTGATTGTCATGTTCCTGCAGCTTCACTCTGAGAAGGATTTGTTTCTCCAGGTAAAGTGTTGATTATCTGTTCAATGTTATCCTTCTTGATACATAAGATACATTAGGATTTGCTCTGACCAGCTCTTCACACCTTGACTTTGTAGCCAGCATACTGAAGTTATTACCAGCTTTTGGACTCCATGTTTTCACCTCATAGCTGACATGTGATAGCCAGCCTTCTTGAGTCTGGGAGTGACATGGAGTGTTGGCTTTGCCATGGTCATGGCTTTTGTTCATATTCATTGTGTTGGCATTTCTCATCGTTTGGTTTCACTCCTTTGTGTAATGTCCCACATCTTAACGTGGGACTTGGCACGGCCCAGTCTGTTAACTGAGCGGCAGGTTGGAGCTGATTTTTCAGTATAATGTGGTAAGTCTTGGCATGATTAATAAGTGTTGCTGGTACTGAGCACTGAACAATTTCTGAAATTTCATTTATGACCAAAAATCCTGGTGTAGTACAAGCAGGGTGAAGTCAAAGACAAGAGGATTCCTGTTTGAGATACTGATATTGAGTATTTTGAATGTTGTCACCTTTATCTTGAAAGTAGGAAATATCGCATGTACATCCGGCTCCTGATTGACCCCAGCTCCTGAACTGTGACTATTACCTCTGGTGATTATGAACTTGCCAGCTAACCAGTTTAGTATTGACTTACAGTTCAATAAAAACTATCTTGTGGCAGTTTGGATGTTTATGGTTTGTGTGGTCTGCTGGGTGGTGTGACAATGTTCAGTTCCTAAGGACAAGCTACTCTGCTTATGTGAAATGTAACTTTTTTAGTCTTAACTGAAGTAACTGGAGGGTTCTCTGCTTTCCAATTTGTCAGTGATGTTTGGATTTGATATTTGAAGAGTTAAATGTTGATTAAGAACTACTGTAAACTACCCATGCCTTTAGCAGTTTTACCAATTAGTGTGGCAAAAATGTCTTAATTCCCAAGAAATGCAGTACTTGATAATCACACCCTATGACTTCTTCTTGATAAATCAATTATTTTGTCTTATTGTAAAGGGACTTTTGTTGTTTACAGTAGTGTATCAGCTCTTTGGAGTGCTCACTGAGCTGAATATTCCATTGATAAGTAGATATTTTAATACATTTCTCCTCAAAGTCTGCTTTATTTGCATGTACTGCTTTGCTGCTCTCCATAGCAGTAAACAAAATGGCAGTCAAATCCAGTGAGTCATCGTTCAGATGCATGCTGAAAGGTTACTCTTCTGAAACTGTTGGCTTTCTTCATGCTATCAGCTATGGACACTAAGACGTCTTGAATGAATTAATAAAATGTCACTTCCCAAGCTGTAGAAGATATATCTTCTCTTTTGAGACAGGTTTACTAATCAGACTGTTCTTTCTGGTCTTTGCTGTTACTCTGCTCTCAGCTTTAATTAGAATAACCCATCCTGCACCACATTGGGAGAAATCTCCATGATGTGGCCTGAAAATTTCATTTACATTGTATAGAGTTTAGATCGCATTAACACTGTCGATATTGTTGCCATAAGATTTACAACCCAAACAAATACGAGTTGGGAAGTTTTGAAAAGACGAATGCTTTAGTGAGGACTTTGAAGAGGGGAAACATCTTTTTCCTGATTACTCATTCCCTTGTTTTAAAGTACACAGTCTCTTGGGATGCAGTGGTCTGTGAGTCAGTAGTGAGGAGCAGAAAGAGGACTCAGGAAAAGTTGATTGTGGTTTTAGCAGAAAGTAAGTGTTTAAGTTTTAAAGAATCCAAGGGACTTTCATTCGCCCAGCAGGTCTCTGTTGTAACTAGCCGAGTCAAGTGCTATACCTCTGAGCCTTCCGGAAGAAATCAAACTATTTCAACTTACTACCATTTTTGGGAAGGTTTCTGATGACAGATTTTCTGGAAATACATGTTTTCCAATTTCAATTGCCTTTAAGTGAAATTGCTGAAAAATCCAGATTTTTATACAAATTATAAACTCTAAACTGAATTTTTTTGCTAAATATGTGATTATTCATTACTCTTATTGTTTTGCTGCCTTCTCCTATTTCCCATCCCAAGAGAGCAATGCAAGCAAGGGAAGCATTCCAAATGTGATACGTCACGTTTGAACGCCTCTGTTGGTTTGGTGGATGCTCTGGTTTCCACTACTTTAATTAGAGGAATTATCTCTCAGACTGAATAAACCTAAACCCCAAACTGTTCTATTTCAGAAAGCTAAAATGCTGCTATCATAGCTCTGCTATTGACTGCTATTGATTGTTCAATCTGTCCAGTGCTGTGCAAATACTGTAGGTACTGTACAGCCAATAATACAGTTCCCCCATGGAGTTTATAGTTGAATAGTGCTTTTTGGCAGGAAGCTCTAAGAAGAGGACTGCATTGTCTCTTGAAGAGGAAGGTGAATGATAAGTAATTTGGTAAATGGAGAAAGTGAGAGAATTCCTATACTAAGGTACCTAATTTAAATGAGAAAAGGGTGATAAAAAGGCACATGTGAGAGGAAGGACAACCAAGCAAAGGTGAACGCTAGGAGAAACTGCTGCAAAGCCGTGGCTGTGGGAAAAAACGAGAGGGGAAAATGAGGTATTTTAGCAGCAGTAACAGAAAGAGGAAGGAGGAAACAAAGGAAACCAAAGTAGGAAGAAATAACCAGAACATGGAAAAAGTCAGCAAGGGTGAGAAAGAAAGCAAGTGTTTTAGTGTGTTCGTAAGATTTGACAGGAAACAGTGAGTAGCCACAGCAGAAGTGGGGAGTCACTTATCACTGTTCTGGCAGGGTGATGGTAAGATAATAGATCTCCTAGGGCTTGGTACCTTGGTGGCTGGGTACTCACCTGTTAGGTCTGAGAAAGCTAAAATACACCAGGAAGCTTGTCAGGAAAATTATCCAAGATAGGAAGTCAAATAGGAGTTGCAAAACAAGATGAGGATGTCCTTAGCATACATAGAGTGTCTAAAAATGAGAGAATGGATCAATGTGAAAGGAAAATGGGAAGGTGCCATTTTTTGGGGAATAACTGATTTACATTATTTTGTGACAAGAAGAAATAGACTTGGGAGAAACCCAATATACTTTACCCTGTGCCTTGTTGTCTTTGAAAGCAAAAAAGTAGTTGTGTTCATTTGATGAAATGAAAGTCTTCCTCCAAACCCTTCTTTGGATCTTATAACATGCAATTACTTGTCATCAAGGGGATGCTTTTGAAAGAGAATCTGAAATGCTACAATGTAATGAAACAAACAATAATATCCAGACAACAAAGTAATGTTTGTTGGTTGGTGTACAGCACATGCCATGGAATATAACCGTTCTAAGGTTGAAAGTATATTTTAATGGCAGCTGTTCTGAGAAGCATTTTTAACTTCTTACAACTTTCTGATTCTCTTTTGTTCTGTGTGGCAAATATAGTTTTGCCTTATTTTGGGAAGAAGGGAAAATGAAACTTTGACCAAGGATACATCAAAATATGGATGCCAACTAAAATACCTGAAAGAAGATATGAATACAGTAATACTTCATAGGGGAATCCAGATGATGCAGTTGTATCTAGACTTAGAAAATTAGGAAGGCCCATTGCTTAGCACATGTATAATGTGTGCCCTGATTGATCTCATCTGTTGATTTTAACCCATCTCCATGCAAGTGTAAGGGTCAACTCATTGCAGACTGATATCAGACTGATATCAAGTGAGAGAGATGGAGAAAAAAAACTGCATTAAAAATTAAAGCATAGAGAGGTGTCATGGAAGAAGGAAACAGAGATGGTGTACACCTCTGCAAGAAGATATGAGTAGAGAAATGAACCTTCCAGAGGAGACTTCACTGTCAAAACAATATTTTCCCAAACCAGTACAAGCAATGTTCCACAAGAGCATTTGCTGAAGAAAACCTGGTAGTGAGTAAGACTTTGTATCAGATAGAAATGGCTCAGAATTGGTTTCTGGTGTGAGTCAGCAAAGTTACCTTTTCTATGTATTGTTATCATGACCATGTAACAGCCATTAAGCCACTGTAGAAGATGCTTTGCCAAGACACATGATTGTTCTGGACCCTAAGTGATTTATGTGGGGCCTCACTCCAACAACCCAGAAATGAGTGGAAGTATTCATTTGACCTCTGTGAATTTAGGTGCCTTCCACAGCTGCCCATATCTCCCTTTTCTAGTTCCTCTTGCTATACAGTAGGATCATTCACCATTTTGTTTTATCAGACTAGAATCATGTGTGACAGCAAGGACTGAAGCTAATCATTATTGCATCTTTTCTTATGTAGAAAATTAAGATAACTTTGTCTGAATGCATGGATTCTTTTGCCAGTACATTGCAGTTGCACCAGCCGTAACATATTTCCATATTCTGCTCCCTCTTGTTTGCAAATGCCATTTCTCCACGTGACATGTTGTCATAGGTAAGAGGAAGGTGCCAAAGCATTCTTGTTGAAAGATTTGTTAACTTTCCCACTAAGGTGAAAGAAATGGGAAAGCGTAGATCACGTAGAAGTCAATTTCACATGGGAACTCTTGTGTATACAGAGCTTTCAAAACTGAGGGCTCAACAGCAGATTTTTAACAGATTTAGGAAATCATGATGTCCATCAAGCAGGAGCAAATGGCACACATTATTTTCTTATATTCCTGTACATCAGGTGAGAGTAGAGTATTAGAGACTTTAGTTTATGGCCTTATTTTTATGTGAGTACAAGTATGAAGTATATAGCTAGGCTGGTTCTGTGAAGCAACAACTGCTGGGGTGTAAACACCTAAGAATGCTCGAAGTAGTAATGCAACATGGGATTTGAAACTTGCCTACTTGTAAATGCTCATTAAAGGAAGTCAAGATAAGTTTTATTCATACTGTCTGGGCAAGATCTATTAGAATAATTGTAAAGAACCCATAAATAACAAGATGATAGAAAACACTTTGAGCTGACTGACTTAAAGATTCTCTTAAGGAAAGACATCTAACCAATTCAGTATGGCTTACACATAGAGCATATGTAATAATCAGAGTGATCACAGTGTATTACAGTGCATTAGTGACCTAATAGTTCCCTGAAACTTTGCTCTATAAAAATGGCACTGAACTGCAGTATCTATTAATACACAAATATGCAGAATTTTAACATCTAGGTGTATAATTTTATATCCTAAGTAATACTGTGCTCTGTGATTTTTAATCCTGGGCTCAGCTTGTATCTCTGTATTTGTATTTGTGACTGACCAAACATCCTCTGCACAGCTAGGCAAGCAGGAGGGTCACAAAATGAGAAGGAACATCACTGCATATAACATGTGCAGCACATAGAACAATCACTCTGAAACTATGCAAAGACTTATTGCAGAAAACTAAAAGAATCGTTCCTTACTAATGAGAGTCAACATGGAGCCAAATCCAACTATGAAAAGAATTACATGATATCAGTACTTGTGAGGATGGAGAGCCTGAAAGCCAGGAGATGCCTCCAAGTCTCTTTTTCTGCAAAGCAAAAACCCAATAACACAATAGAAGGATTTAAGAAATGCATACAATTGACAGAAAAGCACAGAGCAGTAGTGTTTGGAGAAGACCTGTGTAGATCATCTAGCCTAACACTGCAAAAGAGTCATCTAGGTCACATTTTCTCATGACCATCTCCAGTTGGGTTTTGGGTATCTCCAAAAAATGCAGATTCCACACCCTAACTGAGCAACCTGTTGCAGTGTTCTACCACTCTCAAAGTAAAAAAAAAAAAAAAAAAAAGTTTTTATGTGTAAATGGATATTTAGATTCTGAAATTAAAAGCTAAATTCAATCAGTTTGGTTTTGATGAGATTTTTAAAATACAAGACACATGTTGGTATCTCGAATGTGATGACCTGACAACTGAAATATTTCACCTGATGATTCCCAAGATCGTGGCAAATAGTCAGGGATGAAATCCATATCCCAACTCTCAGGCCCTTGCTTTAGCTACTTGAGCTACTAAAGGATTAGCTGCTCCTTGTCTGGAAGTTTAAAACAAAGAGCTTTTAGATCTTGACAAAATGGGAAAAGCCTATTTTAGTCCAGGGAGAAGTGGCATTAATTTTGGCTGGTGAGCATTCAGGATTCTTGCTATGCCTAGTTAGTTGGAGCTATGCTGGCACATGCTTTGACAAGATGTTTATGGTTTCAGGGGTTTTGTTTAGGAGCATAGAAACTTAATTCTGAAGGAATATTTTGATTTTTAAATTTTTTTCTAAGATTTTTTTTGTGTTTTGAAATAATGTTTATATGGAGCCTTATCAGACATATTTAAAAAAATACGTAAATATATCATGCATGTTACCTATTTGTTACTATAGATGCCTTTAAATGCAAGCTGGTGGAACTCTCCTTTTACATAGAAAGACTCTTGATGAGTTTGGTCATGTCTCTAAGAAGAGAATTATACCCACTGTACATGAATATAAAACAGGCTCTGTGTTAACACTACACACTTAGTGCTAATCCTTAGCACTACGTTTTTAGGGTAAGGACTATAAATTAGACCTTATGGGATCTAGGATTTGTCTTGCATTTATCCGCAGAAGTGTACTTTGATAGCATACTTCGGCAATTTTGACAAAGAACTTGCAAAATGGAAACATCTTGTTCTTAGACTTCATCCTAATTTTCTATACTCTCATTTTTATTTTTAAGCATTGTTAAGCATTTAGCCTTCTTTTTTTTTTTTTTTTCCCTTTCTACTGAAGTGACTTTTAAAAATTTTAGATCCATTTGATACACTGGTTTACAAATAATGAACCACATAACTTTTCCTCAGTGTCTCTAACAGAATGTGTAAGTAGAAGTGAGATAGCAGCCAGCCCACTTGTGGTAGGCGTGGACTAGCACACAGTCTTTATAGCAGGGCTTTCTTAAACCAAAATGGACTGACTTAGAATGAGAGTAAAAAGAACTAAATGTAAAAGTCTAGTTTCAATTTGAAAGATAATTAATTTATCAGAGTGAATTGAGAGTGACTTTTGAAAAATTAGGGAACGTAAAACCTAAGATGAGAATCAGGTCTGTACCTTTACAGTTAGCCCCCAAATTCCTACACTCTGGTTAGAACAAAGCAAGTTCTCATTCTAATTCTGGATAATGAAACATATCATTTTCTGTTCTAGTTTTAATAATGCAGTTTCAGAGCACGTGTTGGCTAAGTATCCCTGTGCAAATGGCTGCCCAGTTTCTCATTTCTGGTCTTAGTAATTTTTCCTCTGTAATTCAGAAATCTGACACAAGTTCTTCACCCTGTTAATCCCCTGAACTGGATTTTAGCAGTAAGGGCAGATGTCTTAGGTGAGCACGTGGCCTCTCTGAGGTTGGTACGAATTGTAAATCACCTTAGGGTCTGGGACCTCACACCTGATATTGCTATGCTACGTAGGAATAGTTCTCAACCCTTTCAGCCTTATTGATGCAAAGCAATACAGTGTGTCTGCATGCTAAGGGATATGGTATGATATCAGCTGGGCCATTGAGATGGCTGGGGGACCAAGAACCTCATGGAAGAAGGGGCTGAAGAAGAAAGGTTTGTGTAGCCCAGAGAAGAGAAGCATAAAGTGGATCTAATAGTGATCCTAAGAGGTGGTAACATGGAGGACGTGCCAGACTTTTTGGAGAGATGCATGGCAAAAGAATGAGGGACAACGGTCAAAAGTTTAAAAAGGGAAACTTTGACTAGATAGAAGTCAAAAAAAACCCAAAACATAATGAGGGAGATTAAGTGCCAGAAGAGGTGCCCAGAGAGGTTGTGGAATTTCCATCTTCGGAACTTTTCAAGACTTAAGTGGATAGGGCCCTGGGCTGCCTTATCTAACTTTGAAATTCGCCCTTCTTTGAGAAAGGGTTTGGGCTGGATGACCCCCAGAGGTCTTTTTTTGGTGCACAGCTATTCTGTGGTTCTATAAAACCAGAGGGAAAGATCTGAGATTTTTCTACTTAACCTGTAACTGCAGTTCTAAGGGTTTTACTCCTTGAAATTGCAACTGTTAACATCGTGTCAGTACAGTTATACCAAATAGAAGTGTTCTAATTACCTTGTGTGGGTAGAGGCAATCTCTGCAGCCTTGAACTGCAAATAGTAATTAAAAGGGGTGGTAGTAGAATGTATCGGGTGCTAGAGCTCCTGCTATCTGCATTGCTGTCTGCTCTTTCTGCACTGTGTTATGTACAAGTACAGTGTGGCTTCAGCTGAAGGAAGACAGGAAGCAGGTACACTAAGACAATCATGGACTGCCTGTAGTTGTCATGATACTGATGTATGGTTCAATTATGGGTTTCAGCTAGTAAAATTCACCTGCAGTGGGGCATTTGTCGTTTCTAGGAGGAGAATCTATTTTCTACATCTTTTGAGTTCATTCATGCACCTTTATATTTAGGTTTGGGACTATTTCAAAGTGTCTCTTGAATTTCTCCCGAATGTTAGTGAAACAAGTCTGCTACAAGGCAATGTAACCCAAGGATGTGATTGTTTGGTGGCTACTTGATGATTCTTGTGTGTACCTGCCAACATTTGACATTCAGAAGATGGTACAGCTGGCTGAAGTGCCTGGTCACTCCTTCTACATTAGCATTCTTGACGCTTCTTGACAGCATCAGCATCAATCTGAACAAGAGTTTCCTGAAGGGTTCAGTGCTCAGTACTCCTGCTACAAGAGGTAGTTTCCTTGGATCCTTAAAGCAGCAGAGAGTGCTTGAACTGAGACCTGTATTTTCCCACACAACCTGTACCATATTGTGTGCCACCTTCCCATACGGTTGCTCAAAGGTTGGGGTGTAGTCAGATACCAGGAGCTGGGACTGATTCAGCCATGCCTATGGCAAAGATGCTGCTTTGCTTCTGGGTCAGGGTCATAGCTGTGTGCAGCGTCTAGCAGCAGTGGCCAAAATCATCTTTGTCTCTTCATGCATATACTGTCTGCCCCAAACACCTCCTTTCCTGTCTGCAAGCATCAAGCCCTTGCTGCCCTCTCAGTAAATCCTGCACTGACCCACCCATGATGTCTCACCACAGCCAGCAGTGCTAGCTGCTGTGATGTACTCCTTGAAGGTCATGGACAGACTGGGCCATGGACTTTGCTTAACTCGTGATTGCTTCAGTGGCCCTGCTGTCACGTGGTGATGACAGCAGCAGAGACAGAAGTGCCTTGTCTCCTTCCGGTGCAGCAAGTTATGCTCAGTAGCTGCCTCCTTGCTGGCTGTAGCCATGCAATCAATTGAAAGACTGAAAAAACAGTTAGCCTGGAGGAAGGCTCATAAAGAAAGTAGTCTGCTCCCAACTAGAAAAGGAAAACCAGAAAATATGCCTGTGAAATATGTTTGGAGTCTTGAGTTTCAAGTCTAGATGAACTGTTAGCCATGTCACATAACCTGCTACTTTTTCTGGCAGTCTCAAAAGTCTAATACTAGTGGATATAAACCTCTCTGTCATCTTAAGTGGTGGTCTGCTTAGCCCGAATGTTCTGTATATCAGCTCTCTTGAGAAATCCACTAATATGCCTCAGTCCTTATAGCTGTTAACTGTCACCTGTCTTGGATAGTGAAATTCCTAACAGGACAGATCTTGCCCTTACATTCACAGTATTAATAGGATAGAAGTAATTCAGTTTATGAGCTGCTCAGCTTATGAGTACCGAGAACATGCTGCTGATTTTAACTGTGTTGGAAGGTGGCAGCCTTAAAAGCAGCATTTCTACATGACAGAAAACTTATTTCTACAAAAATGTAGTGAGAAAGACTAACTCTACATATAATATATCCACTGAGCCACCTCCTTTCAGCTCAGAGAATAGTCTTTCATGACTGAAGGCAGACATTTCCTATATGGACAGAGAACACATAAAACTACAAAAATAAACCACATTTCTTGTCAGAGGACAGAGACTACAGATACTGGGAGCCACTGTTGGGGCCTACAGAAAAACTGGGCAATAACACATAAAATTTCTAACTCAGGAGGACTTATAAATCAAATAAGTAATCAGCTACATAAGCAACTGTTCCTTTGACCTGTGATTGGTCTTGAAAGCTGTGTAAGACCTGGTGGCCTTTAAGGCACTTGTTACATACTCTCAGATCTCTTTTCAGTAGAAGTTCATTGCTGCAGATTTCAGGACTACCCAAGGAGGGAAGAAAAGTGGGTATACTTTGAAGAGGTGTATCAACATTATCCATCACCTAGCTTAGTATTTGGAACAAAATATTTAAGAAACAAGTCTCTTCCTAGGTAAAATATATTGCTGTTGTCCTACTGTGACATCTTCAAAATGTATTTTGTAAAGTTAGGCTGAACCACAGCAGTGACACATTGTGCTTGATAAAGCTAAATATGAAGGATTAGTTTTCTAGTTGATGTGTCTTTCTTTGTGTGTGTCCATGATAGATAATATGACAAGAGAGTCCCATGTGCAGTCTGAATTCTAAATCATTCATAAATGCAGTTGATGAGTATTCACCTTTCAAGTTGGCAAATACACTGATTACCTTGATCTCACTTGCCTTCTCCAGTGCTTCACAGCAATGGACTTAGATGAAAAATGGTGGAAGAGTGTTGAGGCTCCTCTCACTGCTCCAGGGCATCAAATGCGTTCACTGTTTGTGAAAGAGATGTGGTGCCTTGCCGAAATTTCTTTCCAGAGGGAAATTCAGGGTAGAATTTGTAAGGAAATATATTGGGTAGAATACAAAGTATCCCAACAAGCCCAAATCCTGAGAAACAGAAGATAGAAGAGATGGAGAATTAGAAATCCTTCTCTCAGCTCCACACTAGTTTGTTCATCCAGAGCTTTGTGTTACTTTCAGATGCTCAGCGTTTTGCCGTTTTCAGGCTCGAGAAAATCAAGAGCTTTTTGTAATACTCAAGCTACTTTTCTTTGTGTAGTTTTTTGCATAAACATCAATGTTGAATTACCAATTGGGATTATACGATTATTTGGTGTTTGTTTTTTACTCCAGCATCAATACTGTATTTTTCCCACTTCTTCTCCCAGAAGTATATTTATTGTATCCATCAGGAAGTCTGTGGGTGATCTAATTAGTCCAATCTTTGTCAGTCTTTGTGTGATATGTTGTTTTATAGACAGGTGCCTCATTCTGTTGTATAGGCTGTCATTTAACTTTTAAAACCTAACCACACCCCCCCCACTGGAGGAGGTTAAAAGTCTTCTGAGAGCTTCTAGAAAATTCAAGCTGATTTCAGTGTTTGCTTTTTTTTTTTTGTTTAAGAACTCTTTTTGATGCTTTCTTGTTTTGTTCTTAGGTCAAATACTTCAAGAGTTATCAATTCCAAAAATACCTGAGAAATAAAACTTCCACCAGTGGCATCCTCCTTCTGTTCCCTGATGGTAGGGAGCTTCAAAACCAGGTGCATCTTTAGTACCTTTGCTTTGTCCTTTTCTTAACTGAAACTGCCCATAAATGGTTGATGATTTGGATTAGGGAAGAGTGAAGTGGCAGATCTGGATTAGTCATGGGTCCCCAGTAGGATTCAGGAGTTCCCAGTGTGTCATATGCCTTTACTTTTACAGTGCTGCAGACCTGGCCCTTTAGGATGCCCATGGACAGTTAATTTTTGCTGTGCTCATTAGGGAAGTGGAGGACAATTTTAGGGTGAGAAAATAAAAACAGACTTGGCTTGTTCAGCACAGGAGGAGAAAAACTGAGAGACAATATGAATACCCAAGGGAATGAATACAAGACGTGGAGAAGAGCTATTGAAGCTAAAGGGCAGTATTTGCTTATTAAAAATTGGGTCTAAACTGGCCATTAATATTTTCTGACTGGAAATTAGAGGAAAGTTTTTTTTTAATAATGTGAGGTTCTGGAACAGCCTACAAATGAAGTAGTGGATTCAGAAAAAGAACAGCTGCTTTTAAGGGGGAGCTTAATACTTTTAGGAGAAAGATTATATAACGTGGTGCTTACAGACTGCATCTGATGACTCAGGAGGTCTCTTCCAGTCCTATGTTCTGATTTTTTTGGGGGCAATTCAAGCCAAAGAAGAAAATGTCAATTTAAAACAATTTGTAACTGAGCTCATTCTTAGTACAATTCAATGGGATAAAGGAGGGCATTTTTTGAGCTTAAGGGCATTCAGCCTTCTGCATTTCAAAGCCCTGTGGCAACCATGGTAGCCTGTCAAAATAGTCACAAAGATTTTTTAAAAGACAAGATTTTGGACATTATAAATCTGGGCCCTGCCAATAGCAATACTGTTTAATGTCTTTTTAAAGCTTTCTGAATCCTCTCTAACCTAGGGGAAGAGGAAGAACAAGCTCCATTTTCATCATGCATAGAGGGAAGGATTGGTATAACCCATTTAAGGGAAAATTATTGTGCTAATGTGAATTATTTGAGGCCCAAGCATGGTCTGTAGTATGTGCAAACTTTGCGGAGACACATAATGGGACAAGAAGTTGAGAGAAACATTCTTCAGTAATTTGTTAGCAAAAAGCTTCATATAGTTTGGGGAGAAATTTTGCTATGTTTACTAGATTCAGACCATTCAGTAACTAAATTCTTTGTGGCCATCATGCAAACTTCCTTTATTGACACATTGAGCTTGTTCTTGATTGCAAATGCCCTAGAACTCTATTGTGAGGCTGAAAACTGGGCGACAGTATAATATGTATTAAATCATGTTTTTGTTTGCAAGCTTTTCTTTCTGTATCTGGGATTTTCTTGTGTACTAGACACTCTTGCTTTGGCTTAGATTAATCCCTGCAACCAGAATAGAAATTTCTTTATGCTTGTAGATTGAGTCAGTTAATGAGAACAGTTGGTACTGCTTCCAGTTTGGCTGAGTTTCTTACAAGCCAGAAGTCTCTCCAAGGTTGCAGTTCTCACCTGCAATCTTAGCAGCAAAACCTATCTGAGAAATAACTCATCAGTGCATTTTTGCCCTGGCCTAATTGTGTTTTGCATGAATTGGCTAAACCCACTCTGGGACTTCAAGCAGCTATTTCTGGGTCCCTGAAGGGAGGTGGGGATTGCAGGAATCTTGGAGCATTGCTCTGCTACAGCTAGCAAATTTATCAGTGTCAATGGTTTCCAGATTCTTAGTCTGAACATTAAAACAAGTAGTTGCAAGTAGGACATTTCTCATCAAAACTTTTTTACTGGAAAGAGAATGGCTCTTCAAGTAAATAGCACTTTTGGAAAAGAAGAGAAGCTTTTGTCAGCACAGTTATTTCTTTATTTAAAATCTGAAAACATACAATCGTTCTCCATTTGGATAATCAAAAACATGTTCTATGGAGACCACCTTCCCAAGTTTAATAAAATAGCTTTTGTCTCTGATTAAAACTTTCAATGAATGAAAAAAAAGTCTTTCCAGCTGCCTCTACTCTATTCTGTTTGCATTTTCGCAGGTGGAGTTTGTCTGGGAGAATTTGGAATCCCTTAAAGCTGCAATAAATAGGGTAAAAAATACTTGTAATAATTGCAGGGTGTCTATCCTTGCTCAGCATTAGCCGACACTTCCAAAGTTGTATTCCAAAAAGAGTAGGAATGGAATGTTTCCATTGTTCTGTGGTATGGTACCGGCACTGTCTGTAGTGACAGTTACCTTCTGTGCACTTTACGCTTCTCTGGGAACCACTTTCAAATTTTCAGCTAAAATTGCTGAAAGAGCTCTGGCTTGTCTTTTAACATCCGTTACTAAGTATTGGAATTCTCCAAAGTGCAGGAGGATACTTTATGCTGCTAATGACTGACTGACCTTTATATTAGCACCACTTCCAAGACAGTTTAGTAGCTTACCCCTTTAGCAAAATTATTAAATGCAGAGGTTCTGATAATAAATATTTTGATTCATAGTTCTGCTTTAAAACATAATTATATTTTACTCGTAATGTTTCTTATACTCCGCTGTATTCTCTCTTCATTCAAAAGCTGGCCTGTGATGTAGTTGCATTTCTATTCTTTTATCCCTAAAGCCACATCTTGAAATCAGTGTGGCCACATCATTGCAACAGAGAAGCATTTGGCACTGCATCATCTCAGATTCTCATCTCTCAACATGTTGTTCTTATAGGATCTGGAAAACATATGTCCCATTAATTCTGTTGTGGAACTATCAAGTAAGATGTAGAACAGCAACTACAGTTGTTGGGGAAGAGTATAATAGCTGGGGAAGCCTTAAATAAATGCTGGAACCTGAAGAGCAACTCTGGGGAAGCCTTAAATAAATGCTGGAACCTGAAGAGCAACTCTCTGCATTGCTTCCTCCAGCTTTCCAAATGGTGGTAAATTTCTGAGTCCTGATATGTGGTAGATACAAAAGTAGCACTTTGCTTTGTAAAACTGAGATTTGTCTTACCTTTTCTTTTTAGAAGGCTGTTGTTTGAGAGTGTGCTGAATATCTTTCCTTCCCCCCCGCCTTCTGTTAGCAAGTACATCTCTCATTGAGCTTTCAAGCAGACAAGAAGGCAGATATGCACTTAAATCTTACAATTATTTTCATGAAGTTTATTACATAGTCATTATTTTAGTAGTACTGTCGTGGAAAGTTGTAGTTCAGCTGCAGCCATGTAATGAAAACAATTTCTGTCAGACCTTTATTTCCTACAACTAAACTGAGACAGTCATGAGTCAGCAGTGCATCCTGAATGAGTCAGCAGTTTATCCGATTAAGGGCATTCTAGCATAAATGGTGCAATTAAAAAGAAAAGGCAGCAGAAAACAAAGAATATGACTTCATTACTAGCACTTATTTCGTAGTGCAGGCAAAACATGTTACATCCTCTGCATTCACAAAATAATGACAGGAATCAGTTATTTGGGTGTTTCCAGCTCCCATCTCACCACACTAGATCTCTGATTTCAGTCTGCCATGTTATATCTCTAGTGACACCTCCTGCAGCACTGATTTCTGCCAAACAGCTCAGCTTGGTTCACAGACACACAATTTCTCCCAAACGAGTATCAGTTGTGTATTTGTGAGCATTATCTTTCATTTGTCTGCCCAGGATGGGAAGATGCACACACCCAAATGGATTTCGTGCCTGTCAGTTTAATCACTTGTGTGTGAGGTTCCGGCACTCCTGGCTATGAGATGGCTACGTACTGGAACGTGTTTGTGTGTGGTGTATACAATCTGGGTATCGCCTTGCTTCAAGTTGAAAACTAATGTAATGACTAATTTAATGTATTTTAATCACTGTTTCTACCAAAGATAATTTATTTTAGATGTATCCTGGTATTTTTTAAGTAGGGTCAGTTCTCGTTACACAGGCTAAACCCTTGATTCCCATCCCTGGTGTCTCTTGCCTTCTGTGCTTGTGGCGATTGCAATGCTTGGCGTCCAGCATTTCAAAAACTTGCTCTGGAAGCTGTAACAGTGTCACAAGAAAGGCCAGCTGTATTAATCTGTTATGGAACAAAGTTTTTGTTTGAATCCACACCTTTTCATTTTAAAGGTCACCTGATGACATCAAAGATCAATAAATGGTTAATGTGTTATATTTCTGTGGTGAGGAAAGAGCCGATTAGGAGCTGCTATAAAAAGCAGTTGTGCTTTTTCAAGGGTTACAGCTTTGTGTTTTGACTTGGGCTGTTATTTATGCAATTGCCATATTCCCATGGCTCCATCATAAACGAATTGTGAAATCCAATAGTGTGTCCTGGCCAGGTAAATAAATGGGGACGAAATATTATAATGGCCTTCACATTTTGTATCCTATGTGTTTTATCTCAGATAAATAGACTCAATAAATGTTACAGTATACACATTTGTGCCACAAATATTGCATTTGATTCCTAATGGGTCATAAAGTGCTTTTTGCAAACCTTCAAAGAAATGTCAGTCTGTTCAATGAAAAATGTATTTCAGTGCTAAATTTACTTTATACTGTTTTGCCCTGCTGAACTTACTCCCTGGCTAATGTTTGTAAACTAGATAGTAAAGCTTATGTTTTGGGTTTGATCTGCCTCTTGGTTACACAAAGATTTTAGTTCCACTGAAGTGGTACAAGCTGGGCTCTTTGCATCCTGTTGCATTTTAATGTGTTCAGTATTGTATTGACATAAGGCTAATAATATCAAACCCTGATATAAGATACATGATTTTTTTTATTTGAAAATATAAAACTGATGTAATTTACTATATTGCATCAGAGGAAGTCTAAACTATGTTACAGAGGTCTGCATTATGTAGAATGGATTCTCCATCACGTTTAACGTTTTGACCTCAAGTGATGTGACTGATGGCAGGATCTGAAAAGATGATGCTAAAATAGAGGATGGATGCAGCATCACCTGTTGTCTTGTGGCTTTTTGATGGCTTGAATGAGAACTCAGTTAAAATTTTGTGTTAATATGAGAGTAATCTCTAGCTAAAATAGGTTTAGATCAATTATGTGACCATAGTTATAATTTAATGCATTAATGCTTAAGTCAGTTTGGGAAGCTGAAAAATCTAACTTTGTAAAGTAATATGCCATAATCAATCACTTTCAAATAAGCTTGTTTCATCTAAACCCAAAATTTTACAGTTGGGGCTCATGGAAGACAAAGAAATGTTTATTCTAAGGAGAGTGTAGCACCTGCTGATACAGCCAAATGTAGTTTTACATCTAGATGGTAGTGTTAGATCCACATTTATTGTAGCATTTAGGATGATGCAGTCCCAGATGGTTCCATTTAAGAGTAAAGGGAAGTTCTTGTATGTTGCAGAGGCAAGGCTAATATGGCTAATATATAATTTCTCTTAGTTGTTCCATACATGCTAGTGCAAGAATAACTAGTTAGTGGTTGCAAGACGTCAGTAAATCTTGACCACAGAATATTAAAATTGTAGAATCTAAGTTAATTAGGTTTAATCATATTTATATTATTAAATATATGTTGCTGATGATGAACTTGTGTATTGTAACAATGATTAATTGGGAGGATTATAGAGATGTAGCCAGAGAATGTAGAGATGCAACAAGGAAAGCCAAGGCCCTCCTGGAACTGAATCTCACCAGAGGGGTGAAGGAGAACAAGAAGAGTTTTTTCAAATATATCAATGATAAAAGGAAGAGCAGGCAAAAGATGGACCCACTGCTGAAGGAGATGGGAGATACAGTAACTGATGATGCAGAGATGGCAGAGTTGCTGAATGCCTTCTTTGCCTCAGTCTTCACTCGTAAGACCAGCCCTCAGGAAGCTCAGTCTCTAGAAGCAAGGGAGCAGAACTGGAGAGATGTGGACCTTCAGCTGGTCAGTCAGGACAGGTTAGAGATCTCTTATACCATCTGAAGACACACAGATCCATGGGCCCTGATGGGATGCATCCACAAGTGCTGAGAGAGCTGCTGATACTGTTGCTGAACCTCTCTCCATCATCTTTGAAAAGTCATGGAGAACAGGAGAGGTGCCTGACGACTGGAAGAAAGCAAATGTCACTCCAGTCTTCAAAAAAGGCAAGAAGGAGGAGCCAGGCAAGTACACACCAGTCAGCCTCACCTCCATCCCTGGAAAGATGATGGAGCAGCTCATCCTGGAGGTCATCTCTAACCACATGGAAGACAAGAAGGTTATCAGGAGTAGCCAACATGGATTTACCAAGGGGAAATCTTGGCTAACTAATCTGATAGCCTTCTGTGAAGTTATGACCAAGTGGGTAGATGAGGGAATAGCAGTGGATGTCATATATCTTGACTTCAGTAATGCTTTTGATACTGTCTCCCATAACATCCTCATAGAAAGGCTCAGGAGATGTGGCATAGATGGTTGGTCAGTGAGGTGGATTGCAAACTGGCTCCACAACAGAGTTCAGAGGGTTGTCATCAATGGCACAGAGTCAACTTGGAGGCCTGTGGCAAGTGGTGTCCCCCAGGGATCGGTACTGGGTCCAGTTTTGTTCAATATCTTTATCAACGACCTGGGTAAGGGCATTGAGAGTACCCTCATCAGGTTTGCTGACAATACAAAACTGGGGGGTTGGCTGACACCCCTCTGGCTGTGCAGCCATCCAACATGACCTGGACAGGCTGAGAGCTGGGTGCAGGCAAACCTCATGAAGTTTAATAAGGACAAGTGCAGGCTTCTACATCTGGGTAGAAATAACAACAGGAACAGTACAGGTTAGGGGCTGCCCTGCTGGAAAGCAGCTCCACAGAGAAAGACCTTGGAGTGCTGGTGGACAGCAAGTTCTCCATGGAACAACAATGTGCTCTTGTGGCCAAGAGAGCCAATGGGATCCTGGGATGCATCAAGAAAGGTGTGGTATAGGAGGTCTAGGGAAGTCCTTCTACCTCTCTACTCTGCCCTGCTGAGACCACACCTGGAATATTGCGTCCAGTTTTGGGCTCCCCAGTTCAAGAGAGACAGAGACCTGCTGGGGAGAATCCAATGGAGAGCCATGAGGACGATTAGGGGACTTGAGCATCTTCCCTATGAAGAGAGACTGGGATCCCTGGGGCTGTTTAGTCTTGAGGAGACTGAGAGGAGATCTGATCAATGTCTATAAGTATCTGAGGGGTTGGTGTCAAGTGGAGGGGGTCAGGCTCTTTTTGGTGGTTCACAGTAATAAGACAAGAAGCAATGGGTTCAAACTAGAACATAGAAGATTTCATAGAATCATAGAATCAGTCAGGGTTGGAAGGGACCACAAGGGATCATCTAGTTCCAACCCCCTGCCATGGGCAGGGACACCTCACACTAGATCAGGCTGGCCAGTTTCTCCTCATTTCACCTTGACATGAGGAGAAACTTCTTTACAGTGAGGATGATGGAGCACTGGAACAGGCTTCCCAGGGTGGTTGTGGAGTCTCCTTCTCTGGAGACTTTCAAACCCCACCTGGATGCGTTCCTGTGTGGACTATCCTAAGTGATCCTGCTCTGGCAGGGGAGTTGGAGCTGATGATCTCTTGAGGTCCCTTCCAACTGTGAGACTGTGATTATAGCTGTGGTCTTTGAATCATTTCTGATCATCATCTATCTTTGGGTTAAAGAAATCAAATAGCTAAAATGGCAGCATAGTGCAGCTGGAGCTGAAGGCTTTGGCTGTACTCCATCCAGAATACCAGGAAACTCCAAGGAAGTTTTCTTTAATTTGTATTAGTTTGTAAAGAGTTAATGTTTGGGATTTGTTGACACTAAGGAAGAGTATAAAACATGATTCTTGGCTAAATATAAGTTAAAAAAAAAAAGACAGTCAGTCAGCATTCCATCAGCTGCCTCTTAGATCTGGTGTTAGTTCAGGGAACCATTAGGAACCCATCCACTTTCAGAAAAGTCTCTGAAAGACTTCTCATCAAATGAGATGGGGTTGAACCAGATGCTCTGGCTGAAATACTGAAGCATATTCTTCGAGCAATAAATTTCAGTAAGTGTCAGGAGTATTAAATAGAAAAAAGGCATGGGAATGCATTTGGGCAGGTAAGTGTATTCACCTTCAAATTAAAATATTTGATCAGAAAACTAATGTCTAAGTGAGAGAATTATCCTGTTAAATCAGCTCAGGTATCCAAAACACTCTCATACTAAATCTGTTGAGCAATACAATTAAAACAGTTTGAAAGATCCATAAGCAAACACCAACAACTGACCCTGCTTTGGATCTGTTCACCCATTTTCTATTTCCCAGGAGCTCTTCAGAGGTTTACAAGGTAGCTGCCATTGTTGGTGATTTACTGGATTGGCTGTTGCTAGATGTGACCTCTTCCACCACACAAGAGTCATTTGTTTCAAGCCTGTCAGAAGTTCACTATCTTAATAAGAGGGATATTCCTGTAAACTGCAATAATAGTAATTAAAGATTTAATTGTTACACACTTTTTTATGTCTTACATACACATTCTAGAAATAATTTACGTACAGGAAAGTGTCTCAGACTGACTCTCCTGGGGCTGGCAATCTATGTCTCATTCCCATAGTGAGGTTAAGACTTGCTAAGAGAGAGTGATTAAAATCAGAATTTAAATGTGAGTTGTTGGGAGAGTTGTGTCCTCTCTGGAGATAATGTGGCAACCATTGGTCTGTGATAGGATGAGTAAAGTCATCCCCAGAGACACTGATATTTTTCTAGAAAGTGGAAGTAACAATTCTTTTTATTCCTGTTTAAAAATAAGTTGTTTTTTTTTTCTAGTTATGAAGTATTGGAGAGACTTGGTTGCTTTTTCTGCAGAAAGCAAACAGGTCTCTGACCTTAGTCTATGTACCTTTGCGTGTGGTGCTCCACAACACATCACGTGTGTGTGTCCAAATGGACACTGTGCCCAGGAAAAAGAGGAGCTCTAAACAAAGCTGTTTATAGTAGACATGAGCTATCTGAGTGGAGTGGCAGACCTTTCATCACAGCAACAATCAGAGGACATGCTTTTATGTTCTTAGCAAGTCATGAAAATCCAGTGACTCAAGATCTTTTGTGTAGAATACTCTGACTAAAAGAGTTTATGAGGTGTATAATGCCCCATGCTCTCTACTTCCTAACTGCTGGATTGACTTCTGCAGCTCAAATAAAATCTGACATTCTGTCTCCTGGCAGCAGCTAAATATCTCAGGGCTGAGACCAATAGGTTTCCACACTTTGCTCCAACTTGTAGATCTTAAATGCATAATGAACAGCAAGGTCAGAGAACACAAAGCCTGTTCCGTTTGGTTAGTTTGATTGCACTTTTACTTCTGTTTTAATAGGCAAAATATAAGCCATTGTCATAAGTTTTCTGACCTGATAGACAAGCAATTTGTTTGCCCTTCCAGTCATTAATAAGGGAGTTTGTGTGAGATAATAGAACTGTTGCGGCTTTAGCACTGTAAACATTTGTCACATCTCCTTAGAAAGATTTAGCAACTGTAATTTCTGAGTTGTTAATTGCTTTTTCCAAGAGCTGTGTTTTCTGGGCTTGCTTTTCTCTTCAGTGTAGACAGTTCTGAGAGTTTTGAGGTTCCTCCTTATTAAATTATTGCTAGTTTTATCCAGAGTTGGTGGAAAGCCTATCACTTTGTTGCTCTAGCTAATAGTTTCAAACTGCATGTGTTGCATTTGAGATAGACAAGGATGGAGACATTTCAAAAGTGTCATAATCCATTACAGTGTGAAATTTCATGAAAGGTAAAGCGCACTGAAAAATTGTGTTGTCTTCCCCTTCATTTAGTTTCAGGAAAGAAAGAACTCACAAAAATGTCAAAACTCAGTAAACTCCATAATAAATATAACGAGCTTCTGGCATTGGTGCTGCCAGAATCACTGACAGATGGAAATGTTTAAAATCCATAGAATCTTTGTTGTATTTCCTAGCTCGATTTTTTTTTTTCAAGAGTGGTTAATACACCTGGACAGTTTGTTGTTAATTCACTGCTGTCATATAGTTTAAATAGGCGTTCACCGCTTTTAACTCTCTAATGTAGTTCAGACATCAATCATAAAGCTTTTCAGTCTTCAATCTGCTAGACTGAATCTAAGTTCATTTAGTTTTCTTGTGGAAGATAAGCTCTGCCTTTCCCATTCATCTTAGTAATGATTTTCTGCACTTGATCCAGTTTGCGTTCATTTTTCTTGCATGAGGGTTGCTGAGGCTATGCATAACACTGGGGCAGAAGTGATTCCAGTATCTTGTACAGTGCCAAAACAGAAATATTTCACCTGCTGTCCCTTAAGCTTGACTCACAGGCTCACTGAATTGTTTGAAATTGGAAGAGATGTCTGGAGAAATTATACTCCAACCCCATTGCTCAAAGCAGGGTCAGAATATCAGTCAGTTGAATATCAGTCAGCTCATCGTGTCAGCTTAATACTTAATAGTGGTCCAAAAAGGAAAAAGAAAAGAAGAAAATTGGATATTGAGAAAAATCAGGAAAAATATAAACAAACCAGAAAATATTATAATGTCACTGCACGTTGTGCACATTAAGCCACAACAGCGTGCATGAAGTTCTGGTTCTGTGCCTCAGGGAAAATCCCTGTAAACGAAGGTTACAATAGAAATCCATAAAATCAGAGAGGCATGGTAAAAGTGAGGAGGAGATTGCTCATTGTCTTCCAACAAGATCTGGGGCATGAACTGAAAGTAGCAGGAAGCAGGTTCAGAAAAACAAAAGAAGACACTCCTTTAAACCTGTGAGATTGAGCTGTGGAACCCTCTGCCACAGGGTGCCATGGGTAACAATAGTTTTCAGAAGTTCAAAAAGCAGCTGGACAGAATTATGAAAGGAAAATCAATTAACAGTGATTTCATAAGAAGCACAATCTCTGGCTTAGGAGTCTGAAAGAGCATTGTGGGAAGTATCATTGCCTCCTTGTTCTTTGCACTCTTTCTGTGGTGGTGTGCACAGCTTCTAAAAGATTTCGATTTTAATTTAGAATGAATTTACATTTCAAAATCTTGAAATCCTCTGTAAATATTATTTCTTCTTAGAGCTTTAATGTCTAGAGACCAGTTAAATTGTAAAGTTGAAGAATACCACTTCTATCTAATGCTAGAGCATACTGAGCCTGTTACTTGTTCTCTTTCACCACTATTATTTTATTAAGAAGGGTACTTCTAATTTACATAAGGGAAAAGGAGACTGCTATTTTCTCTTTAAGAGGGTGAAATTATAGAGACATCAGCAGGCACAAGAAATGTGTATTTCCACCAAAAGATATATGTTTTCTGAGATGCTTCAGTTTGCTCAGATCTGTGTCATCCATAATAAATTGGAAAATTGTACGTGCTGGTAGTGTTCTGAGTTGGCTTGAAAAAAACAGAATAAAAGCTAATTAAGTTAATGGCTGAGAGCTAAATTCTCCTTCACTTGAGTGTGTCTTCATGGGTGTTACAAAGGCTGAGTACTGTAATATTTAATGACCACCCAGAAGTCAGGCTTGACAAGAGTGAGAACTGAATGTTTTTATGAATCACAGAAGTGGGCAGATAAAGCTCTGGTCACCCAGGGCTTTGAAAGAGAGTCCTCTCAGAGCACACTCTGAGACTGGGCAGGAGCGCTGGCTTCCTCGTCCCCATTGCAATAGCTCCTACTCACAGCCATTTTCCTAGCAATAGCTTACTGTCTAACCTCACAGACATGATATATTCAGCAAAAGCAGTAATAATACCATCTAATCCTCCTGCTCTTTCTCAAAGAAATACCCTACTCAACTGTGCTTATCAAGCTAAGGAAATAGCTACATCTGTTTAGAGACACTTATTCTAAAAGTCTGTCTTTAAAGCTACTAGGAATATTTCTTGATTTTATTTTTTTTGGGGGGGGAAGTGAACTGAAAACCTGCAAATGTTCAGTTGAAAGCTTTTGTTTTAAAACCTGGAGTTTCAAATTGGAAATGCTTCCAGGGTACCTTATTTCTGCTATCACCTTTTTAGGGTTATGCTTCAGTTTTCCTTTCATGGAAGTAAAAGACTCTCAGAATACAGCTCTGATCCAAACCCATCATAATACTTAAAGCCCTCTGCTCATATAAGTTTTGTTTTGTTTTGTTTGTTTTGTTGTTGTTTTGTTTTTAAATGAATCATCATTTTTCCAAGGAAAGCCAACAATTTATGGAAAATGTTTTGGGTTTTGTGTTGTTTTTTTTTTTCCTTAGTAGGAACCCCCTCCTTTTAAAACCAGTCGCAGCCATCCACTTTACGGAATGGAATGTTCTAGATATTTGAATGTCACCATTGACTCAGGCAGATTCATTCTTACCAAGTTAATTTGTGGTTCTTTGGGTGCAGTGTTTCCTGTAGCTTATCAGATCAGACGATTCCATCTCACAATGAACAGGGGTCTGTTCCTTATTTCCTGTTTTCAATGTTTTCTCTTAACCTGCATCATCAATGGAAATTGTCCACAACCAGTCCAGCAGCTTCAACCAAGTCATCTTGCTTGTACCCAGCTGAGGGTCTTAAAATGATGGCTTTTCACTGTTTGTCTGTTCCAGCAATTGTTTCCTGGTTTCTAGCCAAACAGTGATTCACACATCTTATAAAGGTTTCATTCCACTTCTGTTTTCAGTTTCCAGCTTTCTGGTGTTTTCCTGCAATTTCACTTCCAGAAGACCTGCTGCCTTTTTTTCTTCCATTGTAACCTCCTGCTTCGTTCCACTTAGCATCATCTGCCTCCTTCTCCACCTCTTCCTTTCATGCAGTTGGAGCAGAGCTTTGCAGGACAGCTTGCATTTAATTGTTTGCTCTTGGAGATTTTTCACATTTATCACAGAGTTTTAATTTTCTCATATTCTTTTCTGTCTGGAAAAGTATCTTCTTCCAGCAGAAGACATTTTGACATTGGGCTGTCCTTTGATGTGTGGTCTGAACTATGCAGAAGAACATGAAGTATAGCTCAGCTTTGCAAGATTTCTTTTGTGAGGCCTTTTACCCAGCAATGAAGGTTGGAACTAGTTTTCTCAATAGCAGTACTACACCTTTTTACTTCTTCCCTCTATTTAAGAAGCAGGACTCACTCTTATGCTAATAGCAACAAGACGTTTTCAAGTAAAAAGCAATGAATAATGATGCTTTTCTGTTCAGGAAACAAAACTGTTTTCTTGAATTGATAATGAGTCACAGAAGATATTTTAATAAACACATCTGCTTTAGTGTAGGGCCAGAGCTTTTAAATGCTATGACCTTGCATTCTAAAGTAACATCTGATTGTCAAATAGGATTTTTCCATGAGCTAATTTTGTCGCATTTTGTTGATGATTCATAAGTGCAATATCCATCTCCCTTCCACAACTTGTGAGAAACACAATATAAGTAAACTACTGAGGAATGCTTATTTATACCAAACCATCTGACACTATATTGCACATTCTTTGGCAAAATAACTGAACCTGACTCATTCTGAGTCTGTAAAACACTGAAAGAGATAGGTAGAGAAACAGCATGAAAACTTTAACCTACAGTTTATATTCAGTGCTGAAAAGACGTTTAAATAAATTAGTAAATGAAGGAGTGACAGTAGCTTATATTGCTGTATTAATAGCAAAAAAGATATGTTAATATTTATGGTACTTGTTGAAATTTTTTTCCACCAAACACAGTATTTTTGTATTTTTCCCCCCTGGTTTAAATTCCACCTACAAATGAAAATGGAAAAGGAAGGAGAGAGGGAAAACTAGCTTTTATTTATGAAAAGATTTTTATATTTGTGTATCTGCTGTCCACATGTGCCCTGATCTGTAGACCAAGTACAAGGACTCAGTTGTAACTGATGTTCAGACATTTAATTGGATTTCCACACTTCCATAAGCATTAGAATTTTTCAAGAAGCCAGATATCTTCCTGGAGATATTAAAAAAGGAAGATTTATTCACTGTCTAGAAGTTTTTGAGTTACAGTTTTTAAAATCCTCTTCAAAGGACTTTTTTTGTAGACTCCCATACCAGTGTGCATGAATGATGGTGTGTAGTTGTTGCCTGTTATTAAACTGGAGTCTCTTTGAGTAGCAGTACTCTTAAAGGCTGCATTCCTTTAGCTTTTTTCACCTGCACAGTAGTGTAATAATATATGTAATAATTTTTCACCCTCTTGCCCAATAAGTATACAATGTGTGTGTACAAATACACATCCACTTCTATATATTATAGGTCATGACTCTTCTCTCCAGTCTTAGAGACAGGATTCGTAGGAAAATCCAGATCCCCAGGAGCCAGCAGTTACCCACTGTGTGATTTCCTGCTGTTTTGTGTCACTGGGAGAGAGGAAATGACAGAATCTTGCTCTGCCCATCACCATTTCTTGAAAGTAGGAGTTCTTAAAACTGGAATCTTGTTCTGGAAGAGGACCATATCTCTGTGATTTCACAGCCATCTGAAGTGACTTGTTACCTCCACTTCAGAATTTTTGGTAGTGGCACTGGCTTACAATGGATCCCACTTCATTGCTTCCCAAATTACTTTTTGGGAGAGGAAGAAGGATCACTAAATCATGTGCCCAAATGAGCACTGCCTCTTCTCAGTGAGCCAGTCACTACTTTGAGTCTTACTTACCAAAGCTCACAGTACTGAGGCCTGTTCTGGTACTCTGGCATTAATCTGAAAAAGGACAACTCCTTACTGCTGGCTCAGTGCCCCTGCATGTCCCATCTCTGTAATGACTCACCTCAGCTCTCCTTGGTGTAGTCAGATGGAATCGCTGACGTGCTGGAATCAGACACTGCAACACGTGAGCTGACTGATAACATGTTAGCCACAATTTACCTACAGTAACTATTACTACTACAGGAGCTACTTACTACTTGTAGCATCTTTGGTGCTTTTGCAGTTACTTCTTTGCAGTAAGTGTTTGTATTTTCAGCTGAATGAGAACCTAATGAAACAACTGATGATGCTGAAAGATTTTGCTTAGGGCTTTGGGAAGCAGTAAGACTTCATCAGACAGAGCAAGTCATAGTGTGAATTCAGTCCGTTGTAGAATGACAGACAGCAAACCAACCACAGGCAAGGGCCCCTCTGACACAGGAGCTCCCCTTCTCTCACTGTGAATATCCTTCCTTTTGCGTGTAGGAGCCTGGACTGAAAATACAGTATTTTATGCATTTTAAAAAAATGTATTTCTTTTTGGATTGAAAAGAGTCATAGAAAAACTGACTTGTGTGTGATGAAAACCAGTGGTATTATTTTCTTCCAAGGGGGATAAAAACAGTGCACAAGTAGAGCCTGTGAGTTTACTGGCATTAATTACATGGTAGTGATATTTTGTGTGTGACAGAAGAGTCAAGTCATGCTTTTATCAGTGACATTTGTATTAGTATTTTTTTTGTTGGAGATACATGGGTGACAAAATGTTGATGTTCCTTAAGCTATTATTGTTTGACTCCAACATTGATGTTCCTAATGTGCCATTGTTATGTTAATGAGTTACTAGGGCTTGTGTCTCAGAGGTTTGTACATGAAACATACACTGAATGGAGAAAATGTATGAAGTACAAAGTTGTTAGGGTCACTTCTGTCTCATATATGTGAGAAGGTGCTTTCATTATACATTGATATATGTACACAGGTAAAAAAATTTAGAAAAGGATTGTGAGGTGCCTACACAACCTGTGAACTTTTCCTGAGAAACAGAAAGAAGAATCCATGTGGGATTTTTCAGTAATAGCCCTTCCTCGAGGTTGCTGTTGCATATTAGTTTGCAGTAAATACAGTTTTTTCCAGCTGCCTTAGACATTAAGGAAAGAAACTGGGCATCAGTAGAAGAATTCTTGAAGTCTTTCCTGATGTAGTGTTCTAAAGGGCCAGACCTTGCAGGGAAGTTACCACTGCAACATCTAGAGAGAACTGGTGTTCCATGTTCTGGTAGACTTCTGCAGATGGTAGATAGAGACATGGGATGTGGCCTGCTATGGGAGTAGTAACTTCAAAAAGATGCTTGCATTGCAGACCGCTTCTTGCTTTGATTTCTTACCACCTTTAGAACTGTGATACTGATACCTGAGGAAGAGTACTGTGAATCAGCTTATTTGAAATATTGACTATATAGTTTCAGTGTCAAAACTCTGTAATTTGTACTACATGTGGTGGCATTCCTGGGTTATTTTGCTGAAGGTGACTGCCTGTCTAGTACCTTAAGGGAGCCTAAAAGAAGGCTGGCAAGGGACTATTTACAAAGGCCTGTAGCAATAGGGCAAGGGGCAATGGTTTTAAACTAAAGAACAGATTTAAACAGATTCAGACTGGACATTTAGGAAGAAGTTCTTTACTCTGAGGGTGTTGGAACTCTGGAACAGGTTGGCGAGGGAGGTGGTGGAGTCATTCAAAGTCAGGCTTGATGGGGCTCTGAGCAACCTGATCCAGCTGGGGATGTCCCTGCGTACTGTAGATGGGTTGGACTAGATGACCTCTACAGGTCACTTCCAACCTAGAGCATGCTATGATTCTCTGACTCTACTTCACTGTTAACATCAGTGATAATGAATGTGTATGGATTTTTTCTTCACTTTTTGAAGAAGTGGTTTAGTTGAAAATGTGAATCCTAAATTGACTTTCATATCCTCTTGCATTATTTTTATAATATCTTCCCACGTGCCATTTGACACTTTTTGATTCAGTCTCCTTATGATGCTTATATGCCAGGGAAGAGATCCTATAAATGCTCTTGAGGCAGGGATGGAACTGACTAAACAATGATTAACAACCTGATCAAAGAGGCTGGAGAAGATTTTAAATACTCTCATCAAGTACACAGCCATCTGCATGAAAGGGAGCAAGCACAGAGGAAATAGGACTTCCCTCATCTGCCACATGTTTCTCAAACATCTCGTAGTCCAGCCTAAGCCCAGTGAATTCCAATCAGCAGTTATACTTTTCTCACTCTTCAAGGAGTCAATTGTGAAGCTGCCTGAAAAGCAAAACAATGGTGATAGAATAATGCTGTAACAGAAATCAAACTCATTCTTTATGCTACATTAGTCTAATTTTTATAATGTCCTCCCATGGGCATAGATCCTTCATAGAGCAATGCTGGCATAAGTTATTAGCTCTCTTCCCAGATTTGTTTGTTCATCCTGGATAGTCATGAAATGTGTTTGTTTCAGACCAAAATCTCTGCTTTCCAGTTAGGAAACAATAAACTATGTTCTGTTTGATTGGTTTGGTGGGGGTTTTGGTGATTTTTGTTTGTTTATTTGTGGTTGGTTTTTTTTTTTTCTCTAAGAATATTTGAGGGTATAAGCTAAGTTGTTTGGACTTTTAAAATTAGCTTTTCAAGAATAAGGGTTTAGGATCCATTGCAAATACATCAGTACAAAATTGTTGAGATTGCTTGTTTGTGATAGCAAACCAGTGAGGTAAAAGACTTGGAGCATGAGCTTCGTGATAGGCATTTCCAAACCCATGGTGATCAGTATTTACTGTTAAGTCTGGTAATGTGTTATAAATTAATGATGACTCCATTTTCTCCTTTACATTCATTCATCAGAACGTCCAAATTAGATTATACTGACTCCAGGCTCTTGCTTTAAGAGACTATGCAAACCCCAGTGAAAAAAAAACGCTATGAAATGTAGTAGGAAGAAGAATAGTGGGACTCTGCAAGAGTTTAATAAAGTCCCACAGAAACTTTTAAAGTTACCCCTAGAACTAAACAGTAAGAGATACCTTAGACTTTTGAAATAGCTCATGAAATTGTATAGCAGTGATATAACTTTCTGGAAAATTATGTGGCATTCTGGGAGGAAAAACCTTCTGAAAGCATCAAAAGACTATGGTTTCTTAATTTCCAAAAGAATGTTTCCACACAGGAAATCTGGAGTCCAACCTATCATTAAGATATCGGATCTATAATGGAAAAAACCCTAGGTAGAATCGAGCGTCTTTTGGTCTGCGTCAGTTATTTTTACATTCCAAGCATTGCCATCTAGTTTAAAATGGGTGCCACACCTTGTGGCCAGCCTCAAATGTTGAACTAGCTTCTGGCTGCACCTGAACCTTCAGAAAAAAAAAATTGATGCTTATCACTTCTGTTTGAGATATTTCCCTGTGTGCAGGAAGATTCCATTGCCCATCCCATCCTTTACATACGATTCATGTAGAAATGGATCAAGGACTAAGAATGTTTCAATAGAAAAGAAAAAAGGAGCTGCACTGTGAAGAAGTTGCTTACCTGGAAAGGGTCAGCTCCAAAGAAGGAAAAATGTTTATACTTTCCTTTGAGGGGCAGCTCATGGTGCAGGTTACACTATGGTGCAGGTTTTGGTTCTGGTGACAGAGCATTCTACTCCTTAGTTGAAATCCAGCTCACTTCTGTCTAGTTGATCATATATTGTCCCTTGTGACGTGAGAAGACTGAAGACATGAATAAGAGAGCAAAACAAAAATCTTGCTGTTGTCTGGTGGAGCTGGGATGAATCACCCAGCTGGGTGTGGAGAGCTGCCTCTGACCTTACACCCAAGCACAATTTCTGATGAACTAAGAAGCTCTGTGAAGTTCTTGCTGTAAGTGAATTACAGAGTTTGATCATGCAAAAGGCTTTCAAAACATGAATAATCATTTTGAACTAAAATTTTGCTTTCAGTGTTCAATGGGAAAGATTGTTAATAGATTTGGGGGTTTGATTTAAGGTCTTTTTGGCGTTAACAGGAATCATAAATGCACTGGGTTTGTTTTGGCTTTGTCTCCTGAGTCTTGCATACAAACATTGCTCATGAGGTGAATTTTGCTATCATGTTTTTAGCTTGTTCTAGAACATGAATGTTATTTATTTTATTCTCATTTCCTTCCATATCCCTACTTTGAAAGGTATTTAAACAACAGTTCCTGAACACTTTTTTTTTTTTTTTTTTAATAACCTTAATCATCCTTTCCTGTCCCTTGATAGGGAATGTGAATGTGTGAATGATTTGGATTCTCAGGAGCTGTTAGTGCATTTGAATTTGCCCATGTTATTTTTATATGGGAGTACTTCAATAGGGCTGTGGTTTTTTGAGTTTTAAATAACAGCTACTTCTATTGTTAATATTCAGAGAAGATGGTTTGACCTATAAGGCTGACTTTTGTGATCATTTCTGGAAACCTGTGAGCCATCTGCTAGGGAATTTAAAGAAGGGGAGATGTCCATAAAACTTAGGGAGACATCATTGATGTCTGTAGCTCCGTTCCTTAATGTTTTTAACTTAAACAACAAGTAATTCAGTATCGGGTATTTCCTAAAAGAGAAGGTATACCTTTGCTTAAAACATAAGTTAAGGCCAAAACTCATGAGGTTCGTTGTGAAAACAGAAGATATTTTGATAAAATCAGTGTGTTGCCAACTGGAATGTGATTGAGTTACTGTAAGAAAGGTCAGCCTTTGGTACAGTTGATTTTACTTTGCAGGCTATGCTAGCATTAAAAGCCTTCTCATGTGTTTTGCCTAATGCTTTTGTACTTTGGAGAACGTTACACCGTAACCATGGTTTATGCAGTAATTGCCTTCTTTGGGATATTCCCAGTATATGAAGCACATTGCTCACAAATAAGGGTTTTCACATGCTGAGAGGAAATTGGCAAAGAGTTTGAATACATAATAGGAAATATACTAAGGTTTCCATTAACTGCTCCAGTAGAAAAATGTTGCAGTGGTCAAATATTTTGCTATTAAAGAGCTGGCTAACAAAAAGGAATGTGATTCTTCTAGATACGACATCTATTTATAACCAATTAAAAAAAAATGAGATGCCCGCTCACCACCAAGTGTAGGGCATGGCATTTTCAAAAAATATTGGTTCTGGTTTAATTTTCCCTATGTCAGTCCGTGGTTGAATAGACAGTGACTTCAGTGTTAGCAGAATGCATCCAGACATGGAATTCCTTAAAAAAAAGTTACCAAGAAAACCACATCAACTCCCTCAAAAGATGCAGCTAGTCTAAAATTACTTTTAATATTAGACTAATTTTGTGAGGAAAAAATTTGAGAAAAAGAATGTCTTTTGTAGATAATCCATTAATTATATAAGGTCACAATAAATTTGTATTATTAAAAATATCCCTAACAGGTTACTCTAAGTAAAACACTCAAGAAAAAAGTGGCGAAATAGTCAAGTTCTTACACATACTGCAAATAATATTATTGGTATTTCTAAAAACTCGGTAAAATGAATATTTAATTATGTATGACCTACTCTACTGCAGTCCTGCTGCTTGGAACTCAGCATCATTGGAGGAAGTTAAGTGGGCTCTTTCAAACTTATTCTCCATCAAAGCCTTCAGATGAATGCCATCAGCATTTATAAGGCATGCAAAAATGAGTGTCCTTGTTAACTGATACCTGGCACAATTCTTGGAATGGATGCTGACATTCTGGTCTGTATGTTCCATTATACAAAGGGCATGGGGTTTGGCCACAGCTGGCTAGAATAGAAATCCTTTACTGTAGGAAGACTACCTGCTGGGGCTTCAAAGCTGGAGCTCAGCCCAGGAGCTCTATCCTTACTAGTATCTGCTCTGTCTTCTGCACCAGGTAGAGCTCTAATGAAGTAGAAGATCTGTTTCTGTTCAATAGCTTCCTTACTGTGTTCCTAGGTCTCCAACACTATTTTAAATCTATAAAAAGGGAAAAACAGGGATCAGAACAGTGTCTCTCCTGTGACCTTATTTGTTTATCCAGTTGTGAGTATTAAATATCTTATCCAATATTCTAATGCCAAGGTTAAAATAATTTCTTCATGAAGTAGTTCACTATGATGAAGTAGAGTTGTTCAGGAGACAGATTGCTCTGAGAGTGGAACATTATTAAGTGCAATTCACTTTGTTAAACTGAGCAATATGCATTGCTCATTTGAGCTTTTCTCAGTGCTGGGTGGTCATTTTTCTAGTTGCTTGGTGAAGTGAGGGTTTTAGAACCAAATTCCATGTTGGTCACAGTTCTTTTGATACAGCCCAGGACGCTGTTGACTTTCTGGGCTGCAAGTGCCCATTGCTGGCTCATGTTAAGCTTCTGCAGCTGAACATGCTTTAGAATTGCTGAATGCACTGTATTTGGGGAGGTAAAGATGCACAATTTACCTTAATATCCTTTATTAGAAATAAATATCAGAGTTTGTTTCATCCTAGTGTTGCCAGAATTAGATGGCTCCACTTGAAGGAGTTCCTCCTTTGGAGTCAGGCTCATCATTTATACCAGCAGAAGATGTGTCCCTTTGTATGGCTTTTTGCCGTTGTAAACATTAACCTGAGAACTTGGCAGCACAATGAGATTGTTCAGCTGACTGATGCAGAACTGATATCCTGCACTGAACATATGGAGAGTCATCCTGTATTTGAGGTACCTCCTGGCTTTTGCTATCATTTAACTTCATCAGCCTTTAAAATAATGAAATCATTTTACTTGCCAGAAAATGTCTGTATGGGCAAAGCTTGCTAACATTTCTAAATGCCTGCCTTCTTTTATGGTTATATATTGGGTCTTCTGGAAGACTGTCTATCCAAAGACTGGGCCCTTTGGATTTATAAACTTATGGAATAACTTCAATCTAATAATATACTAGGTATCTAGGAGCTGAAGAAAAATCAGATTAAATGTTAGAGCTATTTTCTTGTCCTACCACAGGGCCAGTTCTGCCCTTTATATGAAATGCAGGTGACCTCTATGCAGCTGCAGAGGAATTTGACCTTCAAACAGTATCTTTTCGACAATGACTAGGCACTTGCTTTTGTTTGTAATAGACTCACATCAAATTATTGCCTTAATTAAAAGGAAGACTGTAAGCACTTGGCCTTCTGCTTAAATTTGAGGAGCCTTTTTCCCTTGTAGATGGGAGATACCACGTTTGCTCTCATACTGCAGTATACTCTGTTTAGTGACCTTTCCCTTTCCTTCAGACTTGAATTATTCATCTCAATCAGAATTAGGGCTCACTCATCAGTAAAGATGGATTTTATAAATTCATTACACTTTCTTCCTCTACATATGATTGTACACTTCTGTCTTAATGAAGAATTGGCATCAAATTCCATCTATAGAAACTGTTTGAATTGTAATCTGTAACTGACAGCTATATTAAAAAAAGCAACATTTAACCTGATTGTAAAAGTCCCCGGATGCCCTAAATCAGGAACAAATAGTCTTGGGGAAGGTTGGTGCCTACAGAAAAGATACTTTGGGATACTTTTTGATGTCAATAATTACCAGCTTTTCTTGTTGAAATCAGACCTTTCTGTTGCCCTTGTGAGATTAAAGTGTGGTAAATGGACTGAAGTTAAAAGATTAGCTAACAAGAGTAGACTGAATTTTTAGAGCTTAACAAATAAGAGACAGAAAGTGAATTTTATTGACACTATTAACAACGCCATTCTGGACGCTGGCTGCTAAAGAGGTTGTCATTTCTTATTTCAATTTCCTCATAGGAACCTTAAGGAGTTTCCTTCATTCTTAGGTGCTGGTTTCTATATTAATTTTCAGAGCCATCCTCCTCTTTTACAAAATGCTGTCTTCCTAATACAAAATTTAGTTGTTTCACAATTGTATTGCACTGCAGATAACTTTCCTGTAAATTGTCAAACACTGCAGGGCTTTAGTGTAATTTAGAACGTAGCCTGGAAGCCTGAACTTTTAGCCCCTGGGAAGATTTGACTTTTTGTAGATAAAAATTGTTTGTTGACTTTTCCCTTGTTTGGCAATGAAGTGGTCGAGTAGACGGTGTTAAAAGCCCAGCAAGCCTAGAAATAGTTTATTTCATGCATTTGACGGCATTTCTTTAGATGTGTTTTTGAAGAAAGTTTGCATCTGGGGGCTTTGAATAGGGAGAGATTAAAATCATACAGAGTGATCACACAGGTCCCAAATTTATTTTCCTTTTATTTTTTTAACTCGGAGCAGGGGTGCATCAGAACTGTCAACACGGAAAATCAGACATACATGCACCTCCTCTTCTGACGAGGAGAGGAGTAAAGGCCTATGCCAGGTAGAGAGCCTGCCCCAGTGGTAGACTTTCTCCCTCTTCACCACACTGACTCAGCCACAGGCTGGTGTGCCAGAGGAAGCTGGCAGAGCCAGCAGCGTGACCCAGCCTTCTATAATTAGATCCTGATGTAAACCATGGAGTTAAGCCCTAACTACTCAACTTTCATCAAATTGCTTTTGTCACTGCTTGATTCGTGCTGGTCTATTGAGCAAGCAGGTACCAGATCTAATCCTAAAAATGCATTGTTGTTTTTACAGTGACCTTTCTAAGTAACCTGAAAGAGGTGTCGTTTGGATCAAGTCAGAGTTGTTGGCAGTTCATTAGGCTCATGTCACTGTGCATTTGCCTCCAAAACATTTAATCAAATAACCCCAGTCCTTATTTAATGCACTTAATCTAACATAGGACAATTTTCTTTCCCATTGAAAATAAAATCATAATATGTTTTTCCTGTGGCATGAAAAATAAAATGAAAGGAAATGTTTAACTATTCTGATTTTTTAAGGGTTGAAATGACAAGGTCTGTCTTCATGGGAATTGGAAAATCACCATTTAGTTGTCACTTAAATTTTATCCTTCAGATTTTAAATATCCTAGTAATACTTTTTTTCTGATGCTGTAGTTCTTTTGAAATTATTTTTGTGGGAGTTGAGAAACATGTAGTAAAAAACATGTATTAGTTACAGGCGTAGCTTAAAACTAACAGTATCCTGAAACTAACCCCAAGCTATCCTGCATTTGAAAGCAGTTTGATGATTAAACTGAAGAATTTAAAAAGTTGAAAAAATGCAAAGCAATTCAGAAAGGAAGTTATTTGTATAACTAGCAAATATTTAAATAGAACAGGACTATTTCCTGCAGTGTAGGATTCTTTGCAGAGTGTTTCAAACAGTTGAACTCACAACAGGAAGTAATTTGCTGTTGAAAATAAGATCACATGAAACTCAGTGCTTATAGTGATAAAAAGGAAGTACTTAGCTTGGTAAAACTGCTGGTTGGTGTGAGGGCATCAGGGCAGTTTAATGACGCTCTGTGTTTTAAATTAGTTTGGAATGTTAGAAAGAGGAGGCGAGAAGACATGACAATCACATGTAGCAAGCATTAAATGACCACAGGTCTCCCTGAACAGCAGATTACATGAAATGGCTGTTTGGAAACATCAAAATCTTTATCATAGGTACCTGAAAGTGTGAAACCAATTAAAGAAGGATGTTTTAGACCTCTGCACTGTCATACACAGAAGTAATTGATGACAGTGAATAAAATATTTTCTAAATTTCTGTGCAGGCCAAAATATGGACCTCTAAGTAAAAAATTAAGCACCTTGAAAATCAATTTGTGTATTTCCTCTGCAGTGACCATGGGAAGGATGATGCTTGATGATATCTGATTATGCACTTGGAGGCAGTAAAGTGTACTTTCTACTTTGAAGTATTGCCCTTTCAGGTGGCAATGGGGAAATCTTTTTCTGAGGTTGGGGAAAAAATTAAATTCTTAGTGTTAGACAATGCAGGATTAAAAATTTTCTGAGGCTGATGCCCAATGTCACTCCTGTCAGCTGTATGAGCTACTACCTCTGTCCAGTTTATGAACCACTTTGCTAAACCAGGGTATTATTATAGACTTCTTTATATTTGACTCTGTATCTGTTTTGGGGGGATTTTTATGATATTGTCACCCTTGAAGGACCTCTGAAAGTTTAAAGACTGAATCCCCAGTTTGATCCACTGCCCTTTATATTCCTAAAATACTTAAAGCAAGATCACTACTTCTCCAAAGTAACTCCTTTTCTTAGGGCCTAAGGCTAAAATTAATAGGAATCATTCAGCTGACTTTGGTAGCCCTTGCATCTTCATTTTATCGTAGAACCATAGAATCATTAAGGCTGGAAAAGACCTTTAAGATCATCAAGTCCAACTGTAACTCAACTACCATGACCACTAAACTATATCCTGAAGTGTCACATCTCTATATCCTGAAGTGTCACATCTCTACGCTTCTTGTACACCTCCAAAGAAGGTGACTCAACCACCTCCCTGGGCAGCCTGTTCCAACACTTCACCACTCTCTCAGTAAAGAAGTTTTTCCTAATGTCCAATCTAAACCTTCCCTGGCACAACCTAAACCCACTTCCTCTCATCCTATCACTAGTTACTTGGAGAAGAGACCAACACCAGCCTCACTCCAACCTTCTTTCAGGTAGTTGTAGAGAGCTATAAGAGCTTCTCTCAGCCTTTTGCAGATTAAACAATCCCAGCTTCCTCATCTGCTCCTCGTGTGACAACCTTCCAAACCCCTCAGCAGCCTCACTGCTCTTCTATGGACACGCTCGAGGACCTCAATGTTTTTCTATACTGTGGTGCCCAGAATTGAGCCCAGTACTCAAAATGTAGCCTCACCAGGGCCAGGTACAGGGACACAATCACTTCTCTACTCCTGCTGGACAAACTAGTTTCGATATAGACCAGGATGCCATTGGCATTCTTGGCCACCTGAGCCATTGCTGGCTCATGTAAATTAGTTTAAATGGATAATGTTAGAATCTGTTGAGTACATCTTTTTAAGGAACAATTCCTAGAAAATATTTACCTCTACATTTTCACTCTCTGGTACTGCCAGGCAGCATTCACTGGTTTTGGATGGTATCTTGGCCATTCAATAGCTCTTCTGCGCTAATCTGCACTTAATTCACAAATAAGACAGTATGGCATTTTCCTGACACATGTATCTGTGCTCACCTACCCTTTCAAATTTATAACAGAAGAAATTTAGTTCAAAGCTTCAGTGTTAAATTACTATTATAATCTTTACTATATAAACATGGCATTTTAATGCTTTCAGTAATAAAAGAGTATTTTATTTTAAGTAAGTCACTAGAAAGATGTTCTAATAGTTGAGCTCAAATATATTTGCACACATTCCAGGGGGGAGAAATTACCTAGTTTTCAGGTATAACACAGTGTTGTGATTTGTCAGATTTTCTGTACTATTCCCAAATACGACCATAGATAGGCAAAAATAATTTGCATTTCTTAATTAGTCATCTGTGCATTCTCAATGGAATTGTTGTTGCTTTATTGTCACTTGCTCTGTTTTGCCAGGTGTCACACAGTGTCTTCCTTCCTCTCACCAAGGTCAGTTGGGCTTTGGCAATGAAGTCGGTTGGAATTACTTGACCCTTGATTTGAGTTTCTTAGGAGCTGGCTGTACCTGTGCAGGGTGCTATGAGTGGTGGGAAATTCTTCTGCTTTCTTGGGATATTGCAGTTCCAATATCCTGTGTACCTAGTGCAGTGAAGCATTACACTGCTAGGATCCGAGACCAGTCCAAAAGATGAGAATGTTAGTGAACTGCAACCCAGGCATGGATAGTTTGTGCACTTCAAGAAGTTCAGCTCTTTTTGTTGCTTTGTCCCAGAATCACAAAGCAACAGGCTGAAAAAAATATACATGATGTAATTGTTTAATTCCCCAACTTCCTGTACAGTGGGACTCTCATTAAGGTGAGGATTACCAGCAAAATGAATCTAGCTGAAGTTCTGTTTCCCACAACACTTGCTAATTTTGCAGTTTCTGCTCAAAATCGTAGTTTTCCAGATAACCTCCTTTAATCACAACATGCCATGTTGACACGAGTTATTCACTTATTAAGCATGCCTTACCTCAACATTTATGCATATTCATGGAAACACAGAAAAAATGTGGTGTAAAAGTTACTTCAGACCCAATGCAATCACATACCCACTGATAATTACACAGCTATTTATTCAGCTTTTAAAAGGGGGGGAAAAATCAGTTACCAAAGCAACTGCTATATTATGTGTTACTAATGCTATTTTTAAGATCAGGAGCGTTGGTGAGGCACACACATATCAGTATCTTTTAGGACCAAGTACACACTTTGTGAAGGGGAGAAAACACTGGAGCTATTATAATCACTGGATTTGTAAAAATAGAAGATCAGATCAGTTTGCTAAGCATTTCCTCAGAGTTGAGTTTTATCACCATTTTTAGGGCATTGTAAAATACCTCCCATGACTTTTAGGTAATGGTAAGAAAAGGCCCAAAAGGATGTAATGATTGGTGGCAGCAAGGTCTCCATGAAATACGTTTGTATTCTTGTAGATCAAGCAGCATTTACAATCCGAAGCATGCAGCCGGATGCCCAACGTTTATATCATCGCAGAAGAAGACTCAATATAAATACAAGCTCCTGATGATAGCTTTCTTCCTTTCTTTTCTGCTCAGCCACTAGAACACTCCCCTGTTGCTGCTCTGAGAGTTGAGAACATAATGTGCTCTGTATTCCTTGCCACAGAGCAAATGCTTGGGGCAGAAGATGTTTGCATTATCACTGTTGTGGGCTGGACAACTATGATTCTGTGTCGTAGTGGAAAATAATAGCACATGACATAAGCTTCATAAATCATTTTTTGTCCTAAGTGCACTCATAACCAAGTTACAGATGTTTTAAATGCCTGTATTTTTTCCTGGCAGTCCAAAATAATATAGTCAGTTTAGGAAGAGCTGAGTTTTATTAATCATACTTTTGCTTTTTCTGTTCATGAATGGGCTAATATTTCCTTGATTGTAGTTACACTTCGGAGTTATTTACAAGATAATAGTTTCCAAAAGAATCCTGATCCATAGCTCACTGTAACTAACCACTGCATTGTGAATGCCTAATGCTGGTCAAAGTCCTTCAGATAAGCCAAATGTTCCTGTCCTGAATATTATGATATAATTCAAATGCTTTTTATAAACCTGTTGGGTTATGGGTGTGAATGTAGCTTTCTGTCACTGTTAGCTAAAGATCTGGTTTTAGAAACCCTGCAAAACTTAATATGAAGAATGCCTGAAACATCATTGTTCCAGGCAAAACCTCATGCCTTTGACCAGCCAAGAGAAAAGGGTAGTCAGACTAGAAGATACTAGAGCTACTCTGATAATCTAAATGATAATTAAGATATCCTAGAACCAGTACTTTGCTTATGGGGGAAAAAAAGGAGTCATACATGATTTGCTCAAAGTCAGTCCTTCTTCCTGCCTTCAGAAAGTGTGGATGCAACCTTTTTGAAAGACCAGACCATTGCATTACTCATTCATGTGATTTAGTAATTCAAGGAAAGGGACCAAAATGATCACTTAAGAAATATTGAAGTGATGCAGTGTAGGAACCATCCCCCTGCCCAGAAGAAGTTTTCTGGATTTTTTTTTGGTAAAAGAGCATTTTCCCAGCTCTGGGTCAGATATTTAGAGCTGTGTAAATAAGACAACATGCAATGAAAGAAGTGCAGCTAAGTTTTCATACAACTCATAGTGATTAGTCTGTTCACTTAGAAAAAGAGCTGATTTATGTGATGTTGTTAATGTATCCAGTAACTTTTCCAGTCATTTATGTTGCTGGCTAAATAAGGCTTCAAGTTGTCTGCTGTCCTATTTGAAGAATAACAGTAATATCTGTGTCCATTGCTAATCCAGTGTTACTCATTTCACCACTCAGGTGCACTATCAGTGTCTCAGATCCTTGATTCAGGGGGGATTGTCTATGGGATAGGCGTTTTGGGAGAAGCATGAGCCATGGATTGGTGCATGCATCCTCGTTGTGGCTCAGCTCTGCAAAATACTGCAAGAGAACTTTTCTCTCTGAAATCAGGACTGAAGTGCACAGCAGGCAAGTCATCCAAGTCCATGCAGAACTCTCCATTTTCTCTATAAATTGTATAAATCCTGTTGGTCTCTGATGGAAAGTAAGTCTGAAACATTTACAGGCACTTCATTGCATTTAGTATGCCTCTGCTGCAGTGGAAATGGATAATCTGTAGCAGGAACCCCAGGAGTGCAGCACTTCCAACAAAGAGATGAAGATGAGAGAAAAGATGTGAAGAAAGATGAGCCTGTTTTACTTTGTCTTTCTTCTCACTCTCTGGATACTAACGGCTTTTCCTGGCTCCCTCTGCTGGCTATGAAGCTGGCTTAGCTTTCCCCCCTTCCCCCCCCTCCAGTATTATTTTTGCTGATTAAAATAGCTATGGCAGCTTCATGTCTACCTCAGCCTCCCACCCCCCACTATCCCCACTATCTACGTGTTCTTCTGTGCTTAAATACACAATCATGTTTATGACTAATTCCTCTTCTCCCTTGTAAGACTACTGTGTGATTCATACTTAAAACTGAATCCATCCTTTAAAAAAACAAATAATAAGCAAAAAAGGAAAAAAAAAGGTGAAACCCCATGAAGTTCCTAAAATATTAAGCAGTAATTTCCAGTATGTACTTTTTTATTGACACTGGATTTAAATAATGAAAGAAAATAGTAACAACAGCTCAGCAGCAAAAGCCCCAACCAGGAAATGTTTATATTATGCTTTATACATGTGTTTCTTACGCAGCCACTCGAGATTTTAAATGCTGCACCTGCTTTATAGTACTCAAGCAACAGTAGTACTTTGGCCTGACATAGAGTTTCTATCTCCAGAACATTTAAGTATGAACTGATTACATCTGACAGTTCTCCTATAGAGCAGGTAACAACGACTACTGCAGATAGATCCCAGAAGATCCCCAGTTCACAGAAGGGGAAGCTAATCTGTTAAGATTAAGCAAAATATCAGGACAAAGCAAAGAACAACCCTTGCTGAGATATTCCCTTTTAACTTCGAATTCCACCATCTAGATCTAGTTTTCTAGATTGGTCACAGCTGGTCAGTAGCACACCTAGAGTCATGAAAAGTATGCATGATTTTGGTATCTGAATGAACAAAATAAGAGATCCATTTGTAAGGGCTGTTGAAAGAGCAACTACATCAGCTGATCTTGCTTCCAGGCATTGAAAAACAATGAACACAGAGGCCACTGCAGGAAGAACTGTGTTAGTTGAGCAGGACAAGGCAGCTGAATACACCAACTGCCTCTCTGCTCCTTATGGAACAGGCCAAGGGTAGCTTTCAGTCAATCCAAGCCTTTCTCCTCTGAGAGTCACCACTTCCCTCCCATGAGACCTACTCCTGCCTATCTCTGTCTTTTCTGGGCTGGAACCCAGCGGAAGTCCTTTGTGTAGGAAACAAGCTTCTAGGCTAAATGTTTTGGTATGCAATTTTTAATATGCCTTAGTGGCTCAGCCCAAATCCTGTAGGAATTCCTAATGAAACTATTGCCCTGTACCTGCATTCCCAGAGTTAATGGGTAAATGTGGTGGTGGTAGGCAGAACATTTTATTAAGTTTCTTGCATCTCTGTTGCTGTTACAATATGTGGATGCTTCAGGATCTTGTCTGTTTCTGGCCTCTCAGCTTCCTGCTGAGATGGTGTTATTGCTTTGGGTTAAAAGCTAAGTGGCTTTGTGCATGTACACACTCCAGTCAAATATACGATTGCTAATAATCTGTGAGACATGGATGAAAAAGCATTTCAGATGTGCTAATGCAGAACTTTACCTAAGCTGGTAACTGACATCTGGGCAGAGGAAAGCTGCTGCAATCTGGGTTAAAATTTGCACTTTCTTATTACATTTAGTTTGTTGTTCTCCTAGGACTTTTTAGGTTGTTTTTATCCTCATTAACAAATACAATAAATTGGTAAATAAAAACTTAACCTTGAAAGTGCTTCCTGAAAATCTGATGCAAAAAATTTTACTAGATTTGCTTTTTAATTAAGTGAAAATGTCAAGTTTTCAATACAGTAAAATAATTGTAATCTAAATTATCAAAATGTGAAAAATTAAGGGCATAACCTGAGAATTCTGTTTTTTTCTTTTTACATTTTTGTAAAAAGACTTTTGTCTACATTTGTAGTGATCAGGGTTGAGAGAGAGAAGACAGCAATTCTGACATGTTCTAACTAATTTCTCTTTGAAGAATACTTAATATTCTGAACTGTAAATTCTCATGATATTATCAGCCATGTGAACTGATACATGTGGTTTGGACCAGTCATAAAATGTGAGATCTTGATCTGATCCTGCAGCCCATGGTTAAAGAGCTGGAGTGGAGTCAGCTATGGACTGCAGGCCAAATTCACTCAAGAAGAGTTTTGAAAATATGTGTGGTAGTGCTGAGACCTTTACAAATTTGACTGTCAAAAAAAGAACTTGATCTCTAGATTTTCAACCAAGAGGACAGTGCCACCAGATCTGAATAATCACAGTCCTTCTTAACTGACTCTAAGCTTTCCTTATCTAACCTTTCCCAAGAACAGATCACATAGCAGAGGAGATGACTTTATACAGTAGGTTCCTAAATGTGGAATAAATATCCCAAATTCACTGTTGCTTGCACACAAGGACTGATTTTAACAGCTCATTTGGAACTTCATAATAATCCATCTATATCACACCACAAATCAGTTTTAAAATATCAAAACAAACCCAAACTTAAATCAGTGAAGTTACTTAGATGAGTTGTTACTGCTATACAAATACTCATCCTTTAATAATGTGTCCACCACCCTCCCTGGTTTCCTTTACCTGTTGATTTCAGATATTTGCTGCAATGACTTTTTGCTAGAAGAGCTCTTGTGTTTCCAGAGCCTATGGTAATAGCAACTTAGGTAATGAAAAGCTACAACTTAATGGCAATTAACATATAGGCCATTGACACCAGTCTGTTTGGATAAAGCATCATAAATGGTGTGCCCTCCATTCAATTTCTTTCCTCAAATGTGAATAAAGAGAGACTTTATATTCAAATTTCATAGAGTGCTTCTAATGCATCCTTCCTCGACTGTGCTTACAGACTTTCAAACCCTTATCATTTCATTTTCTGCTCAAACCAATGTAAGGAGCACAACCTGTCAGTTGGTTGAAGATTTGCCTCTGGTTCCTTGCATTTTTTGAGCTTTTTATCATATTAAGAGCATTTCTGATGGAAACAAGATGGCTGATAGAGATCAAGGGTAAGAAGAGGCCATCTCTTAGTAAAGTCACTTCATCTATATGCATGTGTTTGATTTTGCCTTGTAATTCATCTTCACTCAGAGGGGGATCTCTTAAATATTAAAATACAGTTCCTCCAGCTGCTGAACCTTTTCTGCTCTTCAGGGTTTTTGTGTGTGATAGAGTTGTCCTTTCACCAAGGCTTCTCATGTGACAGATGATCTCCATGTGTGGCCCTACTGTTTAATGTGAAGCAAATGGGATAGCTTTCCTAGTGTGACAGGTACAGTTGTCTCTTGTTAAAGCTGTGACAGTACTCACCAGGATTATGTGGATGAGTGGTCGTCTTGATGTTGCAGCATGGAAAGTGTTGGCCTCTTGGATAAACTGCAACAGTGCAATGATATACATGGCTGCTGAAGTGGAAAAGATGAGGGAAGGAAATGCTAATGTGATATATAAAGACATCAGGAGCTGATGAGTAAAATTAGGATGAAGGTTGTAGGGATGTAGGTAAGTGTAGTGGGGGATGTATGAAATCCATACCTCTTTGAAAATCTGGTAGACGTTATCTGCAATAAAATAGGATGTAAGTTATTTTTTGTGCTTAGTTATGTTTATGTTAGGTAGAGGTCTGTACCAATTGTTACTCAGCATTATTTGTGAATCAATGGAGAATTCTCCTAGTGCTCAGACTAATAAAGTGTAGAGGCAAGTGATTGAGCAGCCAGCTGTATGAGATATTTTCCTAAATATAATTGTGAGCAAATGATCCAAGCATGCCAATAGTTTAAAAGTTGGTTTATTACGTGGCTACAAGGAATGCAGCATTGTCCAACATGAAATGAGAGTGCCATTACAGGAGCTCTGATGGAACATTGCATTTTGCCATTACAGCTGCGAGTTTCACAGGGGCCTACAAGTGCTGCATGTGTGGACATTCCTTGGGGAATTAGCTATTATAGGAAAGGCAGGGCCTAAATAGTGTCAGAGCTTTAAAATGCCCAAATACTGAACCTCAATGGGTAATTTGTAAAACGTGTATGTGGGTGCAAACCAATAGAATTTTTAATTTGTATGATGAATGAGCTTTTCAATCACACAAAAGGCAACTGGTGACTTGCTTCCAGTAAGATGGTTAAATAGAAACAGAAAATCATCAGTGATCTGTTTTCAACAAGAGAAATCAGCAGAAAGAGCGAGCTGAACATGTTGATACATGTACTGCTGCACAGCAGAAGACACTCTGTGCAAGCACAACAACCCAGCAAGGTGCAAGTTTTATCAGGTGTTTCACAGTGTTTTCTTAAGTCCTGATCATCTAAAGTCACACAGAAATACAAACTCCAAAGCTTTTGTCTACAGGTAAGTTACCTAAATTCTTCTGTAGAAAAACATGCCGTGTTCAATCCATCAGATGTCTTTCATGAGACTTAAGTGAGTCCAGTGATCCTGGCAGCCTGTCTCACGCTTTTTCCTGTGGGTAAGATTGGCAGTGCTGCTGTGGTTGGAAAAGTACTTCCAAAGAGCATCACTAGATAACACTGTAGAGGCATTCATGCATTGTAAAATGGAAAAGTGCGTGTGGGGTATTCAGAGAAATGGTATTTCTGCCTGACCTGACAAGAATCACAAGCTGCTCGACTTTTCCTGGGAGAAGGCGGCCTAAAAAGGAGCCCCAGGTTCTATCCTAGTGCTTCTCCCTCAGCCTGATCAAGCCTTGCTTGTCTTTAGCAGCTGCTGTTTCACTGTAGGCAAGGTCCTGGGCAGTAGGAAAATGTGGGTTGCAGGCACTGCCAGCTTGCTGTTCTGCTAGTTAACTAATCTTACAGTAAAAGCAATGTCATCATTAAATACAACTTCCTTATACCTTAGTGACTAGAACAATGTCAGTGAGCTGTGACTGTATAGAGGAGCATCTGTGGGGTCTGAGAAAGAGAGATAAGATCTCTCTACTATTTTTGGCACTGATTCTTGGTATTTCTTCCATTTGCAGACCCTCTGTGCCATTTTCTGATGGCAGAACTGATCCTGAGGGCACAATTGATATTAATGAGAAGTAAATGACAAATGAGGTGACATATGACAGTGTCATCAACCAAAGAAATAAAGAACAGTATCCTGAGTAAGCACAAAATATTCACGGGATATGTAGTATTGTTGAAGAGGTTTTGTTTTTTTTTTTAAAGGTAATGCATTGGAAAAAAGATAATCAGAGCATGAAATACTAGCATGAAATGGCTCTGACTCTTTTAACTCTTAGCAAACGTTTTTTTTCAGGGTATCTATTGTAGAGGATTGAGGAAGAGAAAGATGATTCATTTATTTATTTAAGAGTGACAGTGGAAGAAGATGTGTGGCAATGGAAAGCAGGTATTATGCACTTGTTGTTTATGACAGGTTTATTGCTTTCATGGGTCACCATGTGAATAAAGGAAGAGAATGAAACATGGTATTTAGCAAAGGTCATGAAAGCTTCATTCTGGAAGCCTGTAACATACGTCTTGCTATGTTAAATAATCTTGAAACCTGGTAGTATGTAAGACTTTCACCAGGATTTTTTGTTGATGTTTGCAGACTAATTAATTCTAATTTTTTAATCACTAAAACATGTAAAAGCTGCTCTCCAACTTACTAGTGCCTGTAGGAACCCAGACTTGATGAGATGAGCTTGTGAGAATTGGCACATGGATAATTAATTTCCCCCCTCATTCTGGCCTAGATTTTCCACACATTTTGTCACAGTGGTTTTTGATCTTTTTTGTGGCTGATAGCCCTTTGGGTTTCTTTTGGCTTCAACTCTGTGTGGCTGGAGTTGCTGTTAACCCTCCCTCCTCTCCTCACCATTGTACTGCTGTCTGCAGAGAGCCTCATTTTGGAAGCACAGCTGCAAAAACTATCAGAAATTTAAGTTGCTTTATTTAAAAATGTGCTGTTCTGCCTCACTGGAGGATGAGAGTCACTTCTCCAGAGGGATGTGGAGCAGGGATTACCAGCTGAGCATAACCTTTGCAAGAACAGCTCCATGGCTTTGGCTTGAAAGCAGGTTTAAATCTGAGCTGTTCAGAGCATAGGTGTGGTTGCTCATATGTGTCTATTAGCATCTTCATAAGATGCCCTTAACTATAGGTGCCACCAACAACAGCAGTGTCTGATGGGACTGTGATTCATCTGAGATCATCAGTAAGTTCCCAGTGGCTGTAGTAGGATTCTTGCTCCCCTCCCATTACATGGAAATCTACTCTGTAGTTAAAACTCGAGAGCAAAAATAAATTAGTAAAAGTAAAAAAAAAAACTAAAAAAGGATTCTTGAGTGCTTCCCATGAGTGATGCAGTAGCTTTGTGGTCTTGGCTGTGCATGCTAAAACAGTAAGCTGTTATTACTAACAGGAGCAGCATCAAGCTCGTAAGATGTTCTCGTATCAATTGCACAATGTATGGAAATATCATTACATTCTGCACACGTCTTAATTATTTTCTTAATCAGTAATGACTGTCTTTGGTGCCTCATAGACACTTTTGGAACAGCTCCCTGGTTTTAGATGCTTAGCATTCTTTATTAAATTCTTCTTCAGCTGAAACTTCTGCATGGTATAAGTTCATGTGAATTGTTTGGGAAGTACCAAGCAACATCTAGTTTCTATATATTTTTTGTAGTGTATGAGACACAATAGTTTTCTGTTGCAAAAAACAACTTGCAAAGTTCAAAATGGGGAAAAAATGATACAGTTGCTATCATGTAAGTTTATGACTCAGTAGGATTTATTAAGGCCTAGTGAAGTTTGGACACCATTTGTGGCTCAGCAGAATGAAAAAAATCTCTGTTACTGGATTTAGCCAAGGAGCTGCAGTTCTGTTCTTTCTCCAAGAACACTATCAGCTGGATCCCCCTCCTCTTCAGTCAGCTGGCTTGAATCAGCTGGATCAACTTTTGCTGTAGGTAGGAGTTAGAGTGGGTTGGAGTTGCATAAATTGCTACATGTGGATGACAGTGGAGGATAGAATTTTAATTCTCTGTATTTTTTTTCTTTTGAAAACTAAATAAAAAGATTAAAAAATACTCTGCCATTAAAATTCAAATATTTTAGTGTCAGGAAAAATGTAAACCATGGCTCATTAGTTCTTGGTCTGCTGCTTGTCTTGATTCATTGTTCTTATTTGGCACGAATTTAAATCTGTATTACTTGCACTCACAGGTCACACCAAACGTATCTCTGATTGGACGACTGGAAACTTTTAGAGACTTGTTTCTGATGTGAATACTTAAATTAAAAATTCATAGCTCACTTTCCTTGGATCCTGTGCAACATTCCTTTAGAATTCAGTGTTCCAGTGAGCAATCGTCGTTTGATACAATATTCATGGGAAGTAATCACAGAAGGTTGCAACGCAGTCAGAGCAGATTTGTTTGAAAGTTCAGTGGCATTTGTTTGGGAGTCTTTGCTGAGTGCTTGTTCCTCACTCAGCACTGCACTGTGGTAAATCCCCCCCCTTCTGCTATTCCTTGGCAGGTTGAGCTACTCTTAGTTTGCTTATTCTGCTGTTAGCGTGTTACTCAGTATCCTCAAAACCAGTCTTTTAAAACTTGCAGGCTGAAGTAGCTTGGCTTTTCTTGCAGTGTATGTGGTAAAACCTGTTTGCTTTGATTTGCTAGCACAATGTTTCACTGGATAATCCCTGATTCAGTCCATGCATCTGTCACTCTGTGTGGATAGCAAAATGACTTGATTTAGTTGTCAGGGGTTGGGTTAATTCTGCAGGCTTTGGTATTTAGTAATCAATTCAGGTGCAACTATTTATCTAACTTGGTGTTCTCTGGAATTCTCTTTTGGCACAAGTGGAGAGAGAAGAATACAGCAAAGGGATGGCTTTTCAAAACATCCCTTGATCTTATGATCTGACAACATTATTTTTGAGAGAGTTTTGTTGTGAGCCTACAGAATGAAATTGGCAACTCATCCTCAATTCCCTTAGGGTGATATCTTTAGTGATTTATGTAAAAGTCTGTGCAGCTGAATATATGGGGAGATTATTTTTGATGTTCCTGGCTAGGAGAAATGATGCATTTTGAATGGCTGGATACAGCAGTTCTCATGTGGCACTGATTTTTCCCACATAAAAAATAATGATAGCTAATACATGTTTTCACATTTCATTATTTAAATTGTATTGCAATTTAGTTTTCTAATCAGAAGTATCATATTCTTGCTACTTGAATTTAAGTGATTGTGAGGAGTTTCAATCACAGGTGTGTAAAGAACTGAGTGAGGTTGAAACAGATTAATAAAATGGAAAGATTTATTCTGTTTTTCCTTCTCTTCTGTAGGAACTCACTTGCCTCACGTGGTGGAGCCACAGAAATTCGTCTGGGAAAGCCTGGGAGGACATTCAGGTAAAACCTGCTAAGTATCTAGAAATCATAGTATGGTTGCCTAAGCCAAAGCTGAACTCAAGGGCATATTTATCTGTAGATGTGTGTTTGTCTCTGAAACTATGAACAAATTATTTATTTGAAGCCAATATTTAACCATAGTCCAGTTCTATTATTTTTTAAAATTAGTTATTCCTTTTGTTTTTCCTTTTGAAATAAGTAGCATGGGACTTCCACCTTGACCATCAGAGATGATTCAACACAACATGTGGTACACACACAGGCATCTAGAAACTCTTACTACTCTGCCTATTCTCTTTTGGATTTATCTCAGAGCCTTTTTTTACTGGCTTGCTTGCTACATCAGCTCTGTCCCTGATTATTCAGAGACTCCTGTGTCTCATTGTGTTGATTTCTTGATCCCATTCACTTGGTGGAATTTCTAATAATTTCATTGAATTTTGGGTCCCCATAGCATGTTTCTTTCCCTCTGACACTTGTTTGATTTCCTTTTCACCACTTTATCATGAAAGGGGTCTTGTAGCTGAGGAGCAACCCATTTCCTGCCTGCAGTGTGAATTCATGATAGCTCTTTGGTTTTCATTGACACCCACCTACTAATCCCACTCCTTCACTGTGCTTCCTTCATCATGCAAATGTCTCCTTGAACTGGATACTCAAATGTGCTCCAGGAGCTCTGCTCTCATGGATGAAAATAGCTGTAGCAGGGCCATGAATAAAACAGGCTCTGAGTTGAATGGAGTGGCTGCTTTTAGGAGAAAGCAGCATTGTGGTGCACTGCAGAGCAGCACAATTTGGATGAGGTATAAATGAGTCATTTAAAGCTATTCCTTGTTTGTTTTTTTTTTTTTTCTGTGAATTGAATGTGTTTCTGAGCTGAGAGAAGAAATGTGACATAAACCTGGAGAGTCCTGATCATTGTGGCATTGCAGAGTTTTGTGCATGTGGCAGACTGCTTAGGATATGGTTGCTTGACAGTTAGGAATAGGGTTTTCTTGGTTTGCCTACACATTTGAAACTGAACCAAGTGACTTCCCTGTTTTCTTCACACATGATCAGCAAACATAACTCTTGTTACACTACAGACGTAATTCCCATAATATTGTCAGTTGTGCCCTGACATGATGTGTAAAGACACAGAGGATCATTTCTTCAGTAGATGTAAGCTGGTGAGAATGGAGAGGTATTCTAACAAGCCTGGCACGGGCATACCAGATCTCTTTTCCTCACTCTTCAAACAGAAGAAGCTATGATTGTAGGAGTGTTCTGGATGAGTAGTTTTTAGGTAGGGTAGAATATGAGAAGAGATTCTGTTCTGTGTATTGGAAGAGAGAAAGTATGGAGGGAACAGAGAGACTTCCAAGGAAATGCTTCAGACGGAGTCGCTTAATACCTAATTATTGGGGAGAAAGAAGTCCTAATGTTTCTTGCTCTTTCTCTTCAGTTGGGATCGTTTTAGCTTTCCAGTATCAACTGCCCTGACCAAAAAGAGAGTAATGGATCAGCATTAGTGTAGCTGTCAGAGGAGTGCGGGATACAGGCAGCATTTGCTAGATGGACTAGAGCAATTTATACAGATAATAAGAACAGTCACAAGAGTCTCTAGCCATAATTGTGCTAGGCACTGCACAAATGACCAAGTGGAAGGAAACCAGGCTGTTTCAGATAACATGCCAAGGACACAACTGCAAGGAGGAGGCAGCCTTCTCAGCTCACATCTCCCCTGAACCACACTTGCCTGTGAACAGTGGCTGCAGAAATAAATGTCTGGAAATGATATGGTTCCCATACTTTCATCTTTAGAACTGTTTGCAAAATAAATATTTTGAGATTCTAGTAGGGCACACTCTTAATTTAAAAAAAACCAGCAGTTAAGGCTCATTTTGTTGGCAGATTATTTGAGGGGATGACTTCACTATGAGCATCCTGGTTAGCAATGAGGGCTGCAGCAATGCCTTTGAGCTCTGTTGGGATGTGTGTGTGTGTGCTGGTTGGACAGCTCAGTCGCGGTCTGTTGGCTTTTTGTGAGTGTATATAAAGTCCTAAACCACTCACCATGATTGGTTTGTTTATGTAGTGTCTGGAATATATAAATCCATTACACCACACTGATTATTTATTGATTTTTTAAAAAAATATTAGGATCCTGGTATTCCCTTGCTTGTAATGTACAAGAAGGGATAATGTGCACTTCTGACACTGGTTTCTAGTTTTTAGAAAAGAGGTTAATGAGAATGCGTGGTATCTGGTGATAACAGAAATATTAGTGTGCTGTTCAAGACAAGTTAAAACAGGGAAAGGGAAATGATAGCAGTGAGTCAGCCTTTCAGAGCAAATAACTAGTACAGACCTTTACTCTGGGTGACACTATCACACACTCGACTAGAAAAGTACTCAACCAGAGGCCTTTTCTGAAGATGTCGGAGAGACAAGAATACTAAATGTGGTAGCCATGTGTACTGAGAAGAATCAAGAGAAGAGTTAGGAAAAAGTAAAGAGCTGAAAATCTAATTTCAGATGTGAGGAAAATGTTGGACCCATAAATAAATTATAGCTATGGAGCATTTAGAACTGTGGAATTAATTATAGCCTTAATAGAAGGCTGAGAACAAGAGCCTGCTGTGAAGGCATTGCAGGGCTGATTAAGGCCAGTCTTAGCAACACAACACTTAACCCAAAAAAATATTGGTTTTGAATGACACATGAAAATGCTGTTGCAGAAACCTAGCCTGGAGTTATGCAACCACACATACAAATCAAAGATGTGTGCCAGAGGTCAGGTAGATATCTAACTGGTAACTGATACTTGAATTTTACTTCCTGTGTTAAGATCAGTTAATCACACCAGCTTTATACACAATTGTCTTAAAAATCAGACCTATTTCTAGGGAAATGTTCAGTATTGTTCTTCTGACATGTTTTCATATTTTTACTGTCTTCTCTGTCAAAATTGTTCTCCAGATTGGTCCTTACGAAACTAGTGTGGATTTATGATGTATATGAACAAACTACTTTTGGACTGTACCACCAAAGAGTTGGGGGATAAATTTTAAACCTGATCTGTTCCAACCTGTCTGAAGAATGGAGTCATATTTTTTGAGTTAATTATTTTCTATGAGCAGGGGAAAAAACTATTAAAATAGAAATGACAAAGTGTGAATTCAATGATGGGCTGTAGTAAGGAGTGTGATGTTACAAATCTAATTGATAGGCAATTTGTCAAAGATATAGTATTCATAGATTTGCTCAGAGCTCCTTTCATCCTGCAAGTACAATATGTTCTTATGTAATTTTACTCAAGTGATCAATTTAAATGATAAGATTAGGAGCAAATAGTCATCTGTGGACAGTATTGGTGTGTCATACTCCCAAAGCTGACATCAGGGGTGGGATGGTGGCAATGATGGTTAGTATAATGATGATGCAGTTCTGCTTGTTTATTTGTGAGGAGGTTAAATGACCACAGACTGGCTGGAGTCCAGTGAAACAATGATAGATGAGGGACAGACTCAGCAGTGAATTTAAAAATAAATTTAGGGTTTAGTTTAACTTACTGAAGGTGGCATTAAAGATGATGTAACTCAGTTGTCCTCTTCCAGTATTTAGAAACATCCTGTGTTTGTCTGAAACCATTGTTGTGATGCTGTGACACTCTGACATGCAGAAAACGCAGTAGATTTTGTCTCTGCAGATAACTGGAACCACGCCATAGTGCTTTTTCCTTTCTTTTCGCTTGAGAGTTTAGAACCTCTGTGTCAGGAATAGTAGAATATTTGGATAGCAGTTGCTGAGATTAGTTGCCAGTGCTCACAGCTAAAGCTGATAATGAGTGGAAAACATTTCTGGTTCTAATTGCAGGAGAACACCTACTCTGAGATAGAGTCGTGAGCTCTGCCCTGCTCTGTGCATTTCCCATTTTCTCAGCTCACATCTGTAAATAACTTTCAGCTTGTCCCTACTGATTCCCCAGCTGCTCTATCTCCCTTGATGCTCGTGTCAGATACAGATGAGTCTTGAGAGGAGTGCTAGAAGGCTGGAACAGAGCTACTGCAGACACCCACAGAGCAATTGGGATGTTCCATTTGGTCACCAGCATCTTTCTGGCATCCAGAGAGTCTAGAAGTTCATTGAGGTCATACAGCTTTTATGAGTATCCATCCTGAATATTCGCAGATGAACAGATTTGCTGCATGCTCAATGGTAAATCATCTTCCTCTTCCTTTGATTGCACTGCCTCTCTGAGATTTATCTTCTACTTACTGGCTTCAGTAGCAAAACTCAAACTGGCTTAAGTGGAAGAAGATCAGTTCCCATGACAGGAGAAATTATTACAATAGGGTAATGATAATCTGACATTTGTTGTCTTAGGTAATGATAGAATGGTATGTTCAGGATTGTATTTACCTAGGAGTTCTGTCTGAGGTTATGAAGCTACTGCCTGATAATATTTTACCCTGTGGATGTGGAATCATCCACATGCTACACATTTGCAGGCTAGTGATACTGGTCAGTAACCAGGAGTACCTGTTCCAGTCTGAGCAATGGGCAGTGCAAGAGCTGATGTTAAGTAAACAGGGCTGTTATGCTGGGCCTCAGCTGTTTGGGAAGTGGTCACCACCCTGGTAACTGCATTAAAGGCTGTGCAAGGACTTGGTCGTCAGTACTACAGATGCCTTTTGGGTTGAAATGGAAATTGTTTCTGAGAAAAGGAGCAGACACAGGGGGCTTTACTTTGTTGGTAGAAGGGGTATTTGATGTGTGGGACCAGCTTTAAAAGAGGGGAAATTCCAAACTAAAAAGCAGAGCAAAAGAAAGGAAGAGTTTGCAAATCAGAGATGACAATATATACAGGAGAGGAGGGTCGTGTGCTACAGAAAGGCCAAGGTAAAGTGGTTCTGGAGCCCCCTTAGGCCAAGCAAAGCTTAGACATACCCAGCAACACTGGCAGGTCCAAAATTATTAGGTTCAGTGATGGTTGCTGCACAGCTGATGTATCTGTGCAGAGCAAATCTGACACATCCCAGCTGGGTCAGACATACTGTGCATTTGCACACAGCCTCTGTAACGTATTGCCAATGAATTGATGCAGTGATCTCTGTGCATATGTGATTCAGCATTCTGGTGGAATGGCCATTTGTTTAGGATATCCAGACATCCAGCATTGGGACAAATCTATTCAGTCACTGCTCAAAGCAGCAGAGAGAGAGATTTCCTGCTGTAAGCAACAGACTAGTCTCTGCGCTGGGAAAGCTGGCAGGGCTGCTGGACGTGCCTAGATCCAATGCAGCTGGGACCCAAACACAGATGTGTGTGAGCTCTACCAAGAAGAGACAACAATTTAACAACTCCAAAAGTTTACAATCTGTATAGAATAACAAGGCTGGGTTCACAAAGCCTAGTCCTATTAGCTGGGGAGGTTGGGGGGGGAAACAGACATTTGGATGAAGGTCAAATGGAGTAATAGTCTATTTATCTTTACAGGTGGCTCTTATTCATTCACATTTTCCTCTTTCAGATTTAGTCCTTATCTTCTCTCACAAATTTGTCCATTCATCACTTCTAGCCCACCTGCTCCAGCTTTGCTCTTTCTTACTCCTTTCTTTCTGCTTTCCTCTTCCTCTGTGTATATGTAGACTCTAGCTTCTCCTTTATACTCCTATCCCATGAGGGAGAATTTCTGCAAGCTACATTCCTTACTTAACAGGATTTTTTTTTTCTTAACACCATGCTAGGAAGGTTAGTCCCAGTGCAGTTAGGGATACACATGTCAACAACTGGCTCTCATAAAAACTGCAAAGCTGGAAGTTTGCTGTGTCTGTGTTTTATTTTGAGCATTTTAGTATTTTGTACAAGTTCCTGTGAAAAGTCAGGGTCTCAGTTCTTGTCTTTGAGTTTCATGGACACCTGGAGTTGCCTGTGAGACTGAGCTCTGTAGTCAAAGTTTCTGAGTGAATAAATAATACATCATCTGATAAAAGGTGAAGCAACATGGAGAGTAACCAAAAATAATAGCACAGAGCAATTTCTCTGGCCTTCATCCAATACAGAGTCAATGGGAATTTCTGCAGTGGCTTCAGTGGGCTTTTCAAGTCTATTGAGAATACTGTACAAAAACCCCTCTTCAGACAGCAGGTTCTATCATACATAGTATGTAATGTGAAGTAATAATCATCACAAAAAACACTGGGCTGAAGCCAAAGGCCAATGGAAAGCAGATGTCATGGAAGGCTCAAAGGTTATTCAGGTGTGTAGCTGATGAAGGTACCTGGTTCACATCCCTGTTTAGGTGGGATGGCTTCATTCCACAGAGTACTCCTGGGACTGCAGTATTTCCTCAAGAGTGTCAAGGTGTGATCAGTTCTCCAAATGTGAACTCAAATAGAAGGTGCTTGAAATGACTTTGCACTGACAGTGATATTGAAAACATGCCCTTGTTTTCTGGCTTCAGTGTTCATGTTCATTAATGGAGACAAACCAGAAAATCTGTCAGAGTCATTAGCAACAAATTATTTTGCAAAGCATTTGCAAGATGCTAAATATCTTGAGATGTTTGTAGAGGAAGAAGTAAACACTGAAAGCAAAATAATGGAAATTAAACATTTCCTTGCTCATTCAAGATTAATGATGATGTCAAGGTTAATCACTGCCATATAAATACCCAGATAAATAAAACAGATGAGGCAAGTATTATCTGAGTATTTGCCTGGCTATCTGGCTTCCTCAAGATCATAATTATTGGCTTTTCAAAACTTATTTCTGATTGACTTTAGGTTCGCTGTATCAGAATAATTTCAGTTGAAAAAATGTGTAGCTTTTTTGAATGACTTGCTAACTTTCCACCAGACGCACGTGGCACATCACCCTCAGATCTGACATGCCAGAAATAGGAAGTAAAAAATTGAGAAGTTTGGTTTAGATCAATTAGTTTAGAAGCTCTGCCTCTAAATTACTCTCATATCTTCTCTTGAGAAAAGGTAAGAGTTTAATGCAGGCATCTGCTTTCCCACCTACAAGTTGGAAACCAGCACTGCAAGTATCTAATGTATTGAGCCTGATAAAAAGGGTTAATTACTTTTTGAAAACCAAGAAATAGGCAGTGGTACCCAGAATTCTGCTGAACATTTTGCATACATTTTCTATTTATTTAGCTGAATTTTTCTTCATTTAGCTGAAAGGTTCAATGTTACTATCTGTCTTAACAGAGTGGCTGGAGATGCCTATGTAGCATGATGTTCTACGTAACAAAACCTTCCATGTGTGATTAGTTAGCTCTGCAGATAGCTCAGATCCTAGTCACTTTTTTATTTATACTAATGTTTAAACAACCTTTCTTTTAGCTAGAATCTGATGATGCTTTTGAAAGGTCAGACTGCTGCTGTTGAACAGCTTCTCAGGATATGGAAAAGTGTGCCAAGGAGTTTAAAATATTGCATTTGTTGGAAAGTGCTGATGCTAGGATCTCAACATGCAAGCCATGCTAAAAAACCCTCTTTAGGCGATAAGTGTGTACGTGTGCTTGTGTATACACATGGATATAAAGGAGGCTATTGCTGGTTTGCAGCTGACAAAACTGAAATGCAAACAAAGCTAAATTAATTTCCCACAGTCAGACAATGACTCAGTGACAGAATCGATAAAAGAAACCACCAGTCCTGATCAGATAGAGGGAGCACAAGCTGTGGCTCAGGACTGCTACAGACCAAAGACACCAAAGACAGCAGAGATGCAGATTAAACACACCAGTCTGGTTGCCTCTTCTCCAGCTCCCTTCAGCTGGAGCTGATGAATGCAACAGAAGCTGTTGCTAGCCAAATCTGGTTGCTGCTCTTAGTCATCAGCCTCTGTGGTGGTCTAGAATTGGTATCCACGAGTCACTGAGTCACCACCTCTCTGCATTTGACCTGTCCTGTGCTCCCCTTCCTATATGTGTGCATAACCAGATGATGGGAGAAGGGAAGAGATGGAGGAAGGAATGAGTGTCAAGGACAAGCCTGTCACTGTCTGGAGGAGGTCGGTGCTTGTGCAATATAATTTACCCCCCCTAAACTACTATAGAATTTCTGTAGTTCTTTTAATTATACAAAGCTGCAGTGTTTACAGGTCATTATTCATATTTACATTGAAAGAGGAAATCTTATTTCAAACTCCAGACCAGATTTTGTGGCTCTTAGAGATGACACATTGAAGCGTCAGGTACAATTTTGTAAACACAGCAGATTGGATTTTTGCAGTGATGAGAAGTGATTCACCCTGCACATCTTCTTGCCCTGCAGAGATTTTGCTATAATTCATTTCATGAGGTCTGTAAAAAGTCAGTAATAAAGAACTGGAATGGTAAATTAAAACTGGAATTTCAAAGAATGAACTCAGTAACAATTACTACTACCACTGAATTAATATTTTATTAAAAGAGATTCTCTGCCTCATGGCTCCAGGTAACTTCTGCCATGGTGCTAAGTGGAAATAGCAGATCTTAATCAGCAGATGCAAGTGTTTTTTGTGGCATAAAATTAAACTGTTCAGATAACATGATGAGTGGTAACTTAGGAAATTTTATTCCTCTGACAAGTGGCCTGTATTTAATAAGAAGCTTAAAAAGTTGAACAAGTATCCTCTCTTTTTAATGAAAAAACAATTTCATTTGCTGTTTGGTAGGAGCAGGCCTCCTGAAAACCAGTGTGGATGCTCCTGCAGTAAGATACCAACTCCAGCTCAGTCATGATGGCCAAGTGTTATTGAAGGATCTATCAAATTACCTCCCCATGGACTTTGTAATTTGACTGGTACAATGCAAAATTAATTGTTAAAAGTCCACTTTCTTTCTCTTCCAAAACAAACAAGCATACTGAAAATGAGTACATAGTGATATAGTGGTAGGCTTGCTGCCTCCTTTCATGTGTCGCCAACCCTTGCAGCAAATTGTGCTGTCACCCTCTTAGATGTCTTGTCATGCCTTTCACCCATCTCTTTTGCTCTATCTGCTGGATACCATCTCACCTGTCTTAAACACTTAAGCTGCAGCCTTTCCTGACAATTGTGGCTCCTGCTTTTTGTAATTTCTCTCTGCACATAACTTCAGGACGAATGTCTTCTGTCCTGCAGCAGAGCTGCTGTTTTATACATACTATAACTTTTAAAAAAATGTATCTGTCACTGATTGTCTTTCACACTTCTTCACCCACTTCCATTGCCCCTTTAATGTTTTATTTTTGTCATATTTATGGCAAAATGGCATACAGATGCTCTGTCCTGTGTATATTTTTTGCTCATTCTGTTGCTTCTTTATTGTACTGGATTTAATCAAGTATTGCTCCACTATTCATTCATATTTTTCTCTGGTAAAATATGACTTCCTTTGTAAAAGAACTTTGTTGTTGTTGTTTTGTGCTTGTGGGTTTTTTAATTTTATTTTTTTTTAAAGTCTTGTATTATCCAGCTGAAAAGTCACTTCTTACTTGATGGAGAATTTTCTTGTTTTGTGAACTTTTTGCAGAAAGAAAGAACTTCCATTCTTTAAAGTTACATGGAAAAAAAGATCCAATGCATTTCACTATAAAGAAACTTCTTTTATGGAAAACAATGTGCCTAATTCAGTAACAGTATTCTGTGGCCTCCTGTATAGAAAAGTTTCATGTCAATTCAGTAAATAGATGTTGATTAATTGCACATTGTGAAACCATCCCTTTCCCCACAAAGTTTAAATTAAGAATGGCTGCTTGGATCAGCAAGTTTAATCTCCTGCATAACACAGGTCATACAACTCCCTTCTATTTTGCTTCATATCCACTGACTTTACCTATTGTTGGAAGGAGACCATATACCTTAGAAAAACAGTGCATGTTGTTTTTTGAATTATCCAGTGTTGGGAAATCCACCACAACATGGGTATGTTTCTCCCATGATTAATTAACCTCACTCTTAATACTGTGTGCCTTATTTCTAATCTGAATTTATATAGCTTCAGCTTTAACAATTGGTTCTTTCTTTTCCTCCTCCTTTTAACGTAAAACCCTTGACAAAAGTCTGCCTTGGACAGCTGGAAATCTCTTTGTGACTGTCCGGTGTTTTGTAAGTCAGCCTGAGCAGCCATCCCCAAGAACATTTTAGCATTTTCCGTTTTGTTACAATAGCTGGACCTTCTGAGCTGTTACCTCTCATTGTGCTGAGAGCTGACGTTCCTGGCAGGATGGAACTGCAGCTCCTCTTTTCTGAGCACTCAAACCTGTGCACTCTTGGTGTCTTCAGTCATCTGAGTGCCAGCAGATCCCTTGCCTTGGGTAACAGCTGCCTGTCCATCCTGTTCCCTTCCTCCCCTCTCTGCAGCTCTGGAGTGGCACATTTCTTTGTTGAATATGGACTGGCCAAGCTTAAAAGAATGACATTCTCAAAATGGTTTTCAGTGCTTCAAATACAGGTCTCAGTCAGAATGGTGGAGAATGGTAGCAGATCGATCAGTCTCTCCTCATTTGGCTTGGGACCAGCATCATGCCGGAAGCTGGTAGACCCTTCCTCAGAGAGAGGAAACTATGGAAGGCAGCAGCCATCCACAAGCCTCCAAGTGGCTCAGGCTTTGAGCTTCTTTGTAGCTGCTGTAATACATGTGTATAAGTGCCCCTGTAGGATGGATGTGTTTTACTTACCTGTGTGTTATACACATATATACAGGTGTGTGTTAGATGTGCACACGTTTGCATACCTATACATGTCAAAATAGCCAGTTATGGTAAAAATAGGTTAAAAACCAGACTGATTTCTCTGAACAGCTCATACTTAAAATCTTTGGGGATTGATTATTCATGGAAAACAGACATGCTCTGTACTGCTGGATCATAGAATCACAGAATGCATTGGGCTAGAAAGGACCTTGAAAGGTCATCTAGTCCAATTCCCCTGCAGTAAGCAGGGATATCCCCAACTAGATTGGGTTGCTCAGAGCCCCATCAAGCCTGACCTTTAATGTCTCCAGGCATGGGGCCTCCTCCTCGTCCAGTGTTCTACCACCCTCATAGAAAAGAACTTCCTAAAGTCTAATCTAAATCTACGCTTTGGTTTAAAACCATTGCCCCTTGTCCTAGTGCTATATGCCCTTGTAAACAGTCCCTCCCTGCTTTCTTGTAGGTTCCTTTCAGGTACTGGGAAGAGCTAGAAAGGCCTCATTTTTGTGAACTATGGACAGTGGAGAGGTGGCTGGTTGGGAAATCTGTGGCCGGATATTTGATTGGTCTTTGATATCATGGATATATAATAATTACACTTGAGAAGAAACTAACCTACAACAAAAATTGTCAAAAGCAAACACACAGAGGTACACCTTCCTTAGTACTGAATGGCATCATTTACATTTGTTTTTATACTTAACTACATGACAAAAGTGGGAGGGTGTGTTTAAAACAGTACTTTTAGTAGTAGTAATATGTAAGCATACTACTACAAATACTGTCTTTTAAAATATTGGACAAAAAATTCCTGAAAACTACTTTTCCAATAAAAAATGCCTTTAGAAATACAGGTCTAAATTAATAAACCCCCCTCATGAACAGTCTCTTAGTTAGGCAACGTGGATAAAATAATTTAAAGGCAATCATGGCAAAAACAGCAGCTTAAACATGAATAAACTGCGTAGAACTGCTGGAGAATTTTAAGCAAAGTTTTCTATTGAAAACCTCTCCAAACTCTCAACTTTATACCTAAGATAATTAAGGAAAATTAAATTTACCCTTAGGACTATTTGTAGGAAACAATTCTAATGAGGTTTGTATTTAGCAGATAATAGTACAGTTATGGTGGTCTCAGCCTGCCTAATAGAGCTGTAATAGATAGATTTTGTGTTAAATCAATATCGATGACTAATAGCTTCTCTTTATTAACTCTAATGGCACTGTGGCTAGTGGTAGCTTGTACTGTAGGCATAGCTGTGTCTCATTTGACAAAGATAAAGTATTTATTTTTAAATAATGTGCTGTATCTGTTTTTATCAAGACTCTTTGAAGGTTTAGTGATGGCTTATTACACAGAATCACAGAATTCCATCTTTCTACTTTCTGGCTTCTTGGATGTTTGGTGCTCTGGAGATGCTGCAGAGGCTGATGAGGAGTAAGTATCTTGGTAAGCCCAGCAGTTTGCTTGCCATGCTGCTACATGGCTGAGCACATAGGTGTGCAGGAGTCTGGACAGGCTTCTGACAGAATGCAAAACCTCCTTGGCTGTCATCAGGGCTGCACTGAATTTATGGCTCTGAAACATTTCAAGGTGGATGACTTGGTGCGGTCCAAGGCGATGGTTTTAGAGCAGCATTGAGCAGAACTTGTTGAAAACTATGGAAAAACTCAGTAAATTTTAAATAGGAAGAGTCTTCCTCTAAAAAATTCAGCACAAGACTTTGCTCACACAAGCATGCTCTAAAACACTGACATATTTTTAATACTTTTAAATACCGTACTTTATTTTAGCCTGCCAGTGGAATTTTTGTCCAATAGAGATTTTCTTTCTCAGAGTCCTTATTCACACTGGCAGTGCTGTCTCCAAGAAGCAATACTTTCTGTGGGCGTGAGGCATTCACAGGCTGACGAGGAGTAGCTGCCTTACTTAGCCTATTGTTGTTGGGTTTTATTCCCACCATTAAATAGGAGGCAAACATTGTTGATTTACCATTTACCATTTCTAGAGTAGTGAAGTATCCCTGTCTGATCCCTGTCCTGAGAACACTTGCACCAGAGATGGAGTCAGCTGGCAGATCCAGAGATATGATGGAGTCAGCTGGCAGATCCAGAGATACTGGAGAACATGAAGCTGCTGGAAATCTGCCAGTGTTAATGTCAGACCCATTCCTCTGTCTGAGTCTCAGCTGATTCTTCATTGATAGTGTGAGGATCAGGACAGCCAAATTTATATCCATAGTTGTAAATTACTGCAATTCCTATGATCTATTCCTTGGTCTCCAATTTAACTGTAATAATTGATATACATTCTTCTTTCCACTAAATTATGCTTAATTTAGTGGAGGATAAAAGAGGCCTTTAAAACAAACTGAGGAACTCTTTGAGATTCCAGTTTCATAATCAGTTGAAGTGATGCTGTTAGCTGTCCTTCTAGCCTGGCCTCACCCAGCTTATGGAAGTCAAGCCTGTGATGTGCTGCTTTTCTGCTTCCTAGATTCCTCTTCAAGGCAGTCCTTTGTATGACCAAAATGGCAGTTATCTGACTCACCTCTTGAGCTGATATTCTTGCCCATCACTGTTAGCAGCTACCACATCAGTGGAAGGGGAAGCATTACATGGGTGAAATGTGAATGTCAGAAGAATAGGCTGTATCAGACCATCTTCTAGTTCACAGTTTTAGTATTCAGATGACATCGCAGCAGAAGGCAGGTGTCTTCCCTAACAGAGCTGTTCCAGTTGAAGCAGAGGTGCTGATGTGCTAGTGATGTTCCAAGGTTGTTTAAACTCACATTCTGTTATATTTGAACTTGGATTTCCTGTTTGGTTCAAAGGCAAATCAGCGCTGAAGTTTTTGCTTAAGATATTGCTGAAACTCCCCATCATTTCCAGTGCTCAGTTTGTTCTGAAAATGACATAAAGCTCGTGGCCTCAGTGATGAGCTGCTTCTTATTAGATTATTAAAGAACCAGATAAATCTGGTGTCATTTTATTTAGAACCTGTAAGAAATAACTTTGCTAAAACACTTTTCATTGAAGACCGGAGATAGTGCTAAGTCAACGTGCTATTAACCCATTCGTGCTTAGCTCTGTACAGTACAATAATGCACTCTGAGATGAAGTAAGATTGAAGAGCCTGGGGTTTAATTCCTTGTTTCTCACAGATTTCCCATGTGGCTTTGAGGAAATCACCTACTCTTTTGATTCTGTCTGGAAAGTGGTGAGAGCAGGATTTTCTAGCCTCACAGGCATACTGTAAGCATATCAGACACTGTGGTGGTAGGGCTACAGAAGAATGTAAAGCAGACAGGTGTGTTACTGCTCCTCAGCATCAGCTTTAGCAGAGAATAGCATGCTCAGGCTTTCTATAGGACTGTGTGAATGTATTTTCTGCCTCCCCCTTTAATAATGAAAAAAAAAGAGAGAGAAATAATGAACAATAGCTGTACTGAATCTGTATATTTATTTGCATGCATTTGCAAAGTGGTTGCAGCTTGAAGTATAAAGCTGTGAGAAGATGTAAGATTTAATGTAATTTGAATTTTGATAAAAGTGGACATGCCTCACATTGTCCTTCACCTCACTCCCAGTTGTCTCCTGTGGCAGTCTCCTAGCATTGAAATCTGTTGATGAGAAGCACTGATATAGAGGCATATTAACAGATAAATTACAAGCCATAGCACAGCACAGAGCATAATAACCAAACATTAAGCCTCTTGCTAAGGAAAAGAATTCAACAAGAGCTAACTCTTAACAGTCAGTTTTAACAATCAAGATGGGACAATTTTACACAAAAAATGGGTGGGTTTCACTTTATGCTGTATGATATATAACTAGTTGTTTTACTCAAGCATGTTGTTTTGGAACTAGTTGTTTTACTCATACCATGATCTCCCAATCAGGAGGTTTCTCACACCACTGCACTCTTAATTTTACAGAGCAGTGGATCGCTGCCTCTGTCTCCTTAGCTGCCTTGCACCACTGCTTTTCTGTGGTGTGCAAAGTGTCGTAGTACAAGCGTTAGTTTTGCAGCGTTAGTTTTACCGTTCTTGGTAAAACTATGGTAAAGAAGAGTAACTGTACACTTATATGGTATTTAGATGAACACTGTTACTGCAAGAAATACATGGAGAAGAAAAAATATAGAAAACATTCCAAATCTTGCTAATACTAGCTTAAACTGTTAATACAAATGACCTAAAAATTGTGTGTAGTTTTCCACTTCTTATATAGCAGCTTGTGAAAAGCATGATCTTACGTTCAGCCATGGTTTTCCTGGAAGGCATCGTCCTATTGGTCTGATCCTACAGTATCACAGTACATTAGAGGTTGGAAGGAACCTCCAGAGATCATTGAGTCCAACCCCCCTGACAAAGCAGGATCACCTAGGGTAGTCTGCACAGGAATGCATCCAGATGGGTTTTGAATGTATCCAGAGAAGGAGACTCCGCTACCTCTCTGGGCACCCTGCCAGTGCTGTAGTGGTGTGGAGGACTCCCATGATTGATACGGAAGTGGGAGAAGGTTACTTTTTTCCTTATTAGCAAGTTTGAGGGACCTCAATATGTTTCTTTATCAAGGAGGTTGGATCCTAGATCATCCAACCCCTGGCTTCTCAGGTTACTTTAAGTTGCAGATCATCCCTTAACAAAAGGTCCTGTGAGGTAAGCTACTTTTGTGCTTGTGGTTTTGACCCCCACGTCTGGAAATCCGAGGTCCATAGATGTTCTATTTGCTCTCTGCAGGGAAAAATTGTGATGCCTTCATCCACCAAGTGTCTTTACTTGGCTTTGATGTGCAGAAGATACAGCCATGTGCAACAGCCAGCTCCTGCAGTGGCAGCTGGTTTGAGTAGGATGCTGTTTAGGGTTGGCTAGGGGTCCTTGGGGATATGGAGGCAATCACTGGGAAGAACAATTTGTGCATCTGCTGAAAAGCTTGCTGCCATCGCTTTCAACCGTTTGCTGTTAAACCTCTCCTTCTGTACTCCTGTGATACTCCTGTATGTGTTGCACTGTGTATCCAAATATCTCCCTTTCTCACAGGTACTAGACCTATCTTGCTGAAAGCTGCCTTGGCTTTTTGTACTTATCTTTGGTGTTCAGTCATCAGGCTAGAGCCTAATGAGTAAGCATTCTCTCTCCGCTGTGCTTTTTCTCATCTGATGTTATTAGTAAATATTTGTATTAATAGGAATATTTGTCCCTGTGTTATCAAACCAAGGTGTGCTGGTGAGTGCTGGACCACCCAGACATGAAGTATGCTATCTGCGTGTGGCAGCAGTGACAGCCATGTCAAGAGCTGCAGATTTCATTTTGGTGAAGTAATGCAAATTTACCTTATTTTTGTGTGAGATTACACAGAAAGATTGGGGTGTTTTATTACACTGTCAATCAGCTGGCAGCACAGCTCTCATCTGAGTAGCAAGCCCTCTCCCCTCTCTCGCTGCAAACAAAGCAAACAGAAAGCCACACAGTTTTTGAAGGTGTTTATCATGAAATGTATAGAGCATGGTGACACCTCCAAATAGAACAGAAAAGACATGCCAAATCAGTTCTATTGTGAAGTGAAGAGAGCAGGTGGATTTCATGAATATATCTGTATATTTACAGGGCATGCATGGCAGAGTTTTTTAAAAATGAGGATGGGAGTAAATCAGTACAAAACAGGTGGCAGTTGAATGGATTTCTTCAGAACAGAAGTTTTTATTGGAGAAACATACTAATTAGTTTCCCTAACCCATAGCTGCAGACACTCACTCTTCTGCTTGTGGAATGTACTGCAGATACTGCCTGAAAAAGAATACAGAAAGATTACAGTCACTGGCAAAAGGGTGTGTTTTTCATTGACTAACTTTTCTTCTCTGAATATTCTCTTGAGTTACCTTGTTTTGTTTACAAGTGATTCTGGGGGCGGGGGAGGGTGGTGCATGGCATGCATGGGCAATTACTTTACATACTCATTTCAATCATAATCCATTCAGAATGATAAAAATGAAATCAAACGTAATTTATAATCTAGAACACTGCAACTAGAGCTTTTTAAATATTACAGCTGCAATATGATTTGACATAATCCCTTACAATCATCCAGGCTCTTTGAAAACCAAAACACATTTATCCATAAGTGAAAATTACATCTCTGTTTTTCCTCCTGAAAAGTTTGTACATTGTTGTAGTTTGTAGGAAGGAATCTTATGTAAGTAATGATTGCTCGTTGCACATCAAGCTGGATTATTTTCAGTCCTACACCTATCCTGAATCTGTTCCATGGCCTTTCATTTGCTTAATGCTGCTAATTAATATGAAATAATGTGCCACTGTTAGACAGCTTAAAAGAAAAACTTCAAATGGAGCTTAGCCAGCTGCAGTGCCTGTCTTGTTAATACCATCCTCATGTGCTCTAAAATGACACTAAACAGTTATTCCACTATGTAAGTATTATGATACGAGTGGCATTTCATTCTGTGTTTAGAAATCCCAAACCAGCAGGAGATGATTGTATATCCTTCCTCCACACAGAGAGAGGAATTCCCCTAAACCTGATGTGTAGTGTAATTTCTTAGTTATTGATTGGGTTTATTTCCGAAAAGACAGTTGTGACAGAATCCCAGTAGCCTGATGCTGAAGTACATCTGGAGCATGTTTTGGAGTAAACTACTGGCAATAGTTTCTGGTTTGCCCACAGAAGCTGATCTCTTCTGTGCAGTTAATTGCCATTATCTTCTCTTTATCTCTCACAATCAGCAATCTCTATTTGTGCTTTTCATGGTTTTGTAAAGCACTGCAGCATTATTCTCTTTGGCAAAGAACATCTGGGTGTGCTGAGCCCAAAGTTGACAGTTGTTGGAAAGTCTGGTTTCAGCAGGCTCTGGATCATGCCTAAGCATCTTTCTTTTCATGCTTTACATCACCACATGAAAGGCCTCTTTGCTTCTGGTTGCAGTTTTGTCCCTCTTAAAGCAGCTTCATTTCTGGTCTGGTGTGCTTCTTAGTGTTGTGTGATCATGGCAAAGTCCCTCTTGGAGGTTTTAAGTTTGACTTAGTTGCGTATTGAGGCAAGTTCCCTCTCCCTCCTTCCTCTTTGGCTGTGACTTCTTCATGAAGAAAAATGTTTTGCATTTTATTTGGAGAGAAAAAAAACACTTGACCTTCTTCATGGAGTGAATGATTGCTTTCAGGGACAGAGCAGAGGATCTGAGCTCCCCAGCTGGGCTTCAAAATGCCAGTGTTGATGCAATGAGGAAAGCCCACTAGAGAAGTAAAGCAGAAACTGCAAAGCTGGGGAAATACCACGAAGTAGGAACTCAATAGTAGGTAGAAAAGGGTATGTTCTTGGTATTGCCAGCCTTCAAGAGATTAAAAATCTTGAGTTGGATGTTCCAAAACAACAATCTTTATTTCTGAAAAGACACTGAAACTTTTCTTTGAAGTTTCAGATTTTTGCTGATTTCTAGTTTTCTAATTTTCAGATTTCTAGTGCATCAGAGACATACTGTTAATATTTTCAGATACTTTGAGAAGTGGTTCTGGGTTGCTGGATCTGGTCTCATCTCTCACATCTGCTAATCTGAATGATTCCAAACCAGACCTGTTGCCATGGGTGTTGTATTACATGTGCACAGCCCGTAGACTCTGGGACAGTTCTCTCCTAAACTCTTGCTCCTTCAAGCCTATGGTCATCCACCAGTTCAGTCCTTCTGAGTGTCTTTGGGTTTTGTCTCCAGACTTTGGAAGGTCAGTTACAGAAAGGGTCCTTTTTTTCCCTACTTTTTCCTGGTCTGTTCTTAAAAGAGAGTTTAGGAATAAAGGCTTTGCCTACTGCTTTTGGTGGTTGAGAAAGAGTGGAGTAGAGCTGATGCACTTCTTGTCCCAGGACGTATGGAGAAGTGGAGCAGGCAGACAAAAGGAAGACTTGAGAAGACACGAATAGAGCTGCTGAGTAGCTAACCATACAAAGAAGGCATGGGAAAAACCTGTTATGTCTTTGGATTCACACTGGTCAGCAAACTCAGTTTACAGGAGTGAAAAATAAGAGCTTAACACGAGACAGCCAAGTCAAGAAGTAAAAAGGGGAAAGATCCTGGAGAGTCTAACACAAGACCTGTCAAAATGGAGTTGTTTCAAAACAAAACATTCACATAAAATTGTAATAAAATCAGCCTAACTTTGCAAGCTACTTAAATTTGATGCAATTGTATCTTCTAGTTAGATCCAAGTCTATTCTTAGTGAATTTGATAATATTGACACTAATTTTCTTTCTTTCTTGTATTCGGTTGGCCTGACTGCTGCTTTCTGCTCCATATTTATTGGTTGGTATCTTTGGCAGAATGTAGCACAGCAGGAGACACTAAGAATGACTTAGTAGGAAAGGAGACAGAAATAAACTTCACCAGGTAATGTAAGCCATGTTTTCTAGCTTCCCACATGGTGTGCTTAACTTTCTAATTTGATCAGATATTAGTGTTGTGAATATTGGATGAAGTTGTTTACCTAAAAATAGAATGAGAGCTAAATTAAGTGGAGGTATCATGTAATTTGAACTAGTTCAGTCTAGGTGGGTTCTATTATTTTTAAATGCTTTCTGTAGGAGATCAAGACAAGAGAGTTGGTGAAAATCCTAGGGAAGTTAAGAGCAGCAGGTGTCCATGACTGGATGCAGTTGGGAGAGCCGTATCCCAGTAAGGTGGCAGGATAAACTGAAGATGTCTGCTCAAATGATCTAGGGTTTTTGTGTCAAGGATCTGTAGAACTGCAATTGTTCAAGTGTGGAATTTATAATTTAATCCATTTCCTGATGTGTGTATGAATGAAAGTCACCTTGGGGATTGTAGGCTGCATGCTGAGTGTGAGAGTTTGGTGCTGCAACATGTAGCCATGGTGAAATACTTCAAAACAGGATATTGGGAAGGCTAAAGGAATCTGTGCAAACAAACTTCTGCTCTCCTCTACTGGAAGGTATTGAGACACCCATGTCTTTGCTTTCCTGCTAGGGCAGTATATTACATTTTCTTTTGTTTCTTCCTATGTTTCAAAATCAATATTCTTTCTACAGTTTGTTTTCTTATCTAGTGTATCTTATCTGCTGTCTTTGTGGAGCAGGAAAACAATTTCAGTGCTGACCACTATTTACAATGAAGAGTTTTTTAACAATATAGTTTTGGATGAGTATTTGAAAATAACTGCAGGTCATTTTAATGAGTCAGTTTCAGGGTTCTCAATTTAGTTTTAAAAAACATTTTAAAGCATTGATTTGCTCTACATTTTTTTCATAATACCTTAGTGACAAACACCCACAAAAGGCCATTGAGAAGGGTTTTATTTGTGTTTTTTTCTGTTGTTATCCACTAGAGAAGCCCTAACAACTGCACCTGAGTTACAATAGGTGCTGTATAATCACTCCAAAAAAAGGTAACACAGAGAGGACAAAGGAATGTTATTTTCATGATTTTATGGATGGAAAGACAGTCGCTTTCCATCCATTCCTCTGGGTCATACAAAAAATATGTTGTGGAGTTTGGAAATAGTCTGAGGATGTCCTGAATTACAGCACAGTGCCTCAAACCAGCACTCTGATTATTTGCAGCAAAAATATCAAGTTGAATTCATGTCATTGTTATAAAAAAAAATATTTAAGAGAAAACTCAGACAGAGGATGTATATTAAAGCAAGAACAGAGGCAGAAAGCAGCAGGGGATTACATGCTCTCTCTTAAAATAGAATAGAATCAAGAAGGTTGGAAGAGACCTCAAGGATCATCGAGTCCAACCTGTCACCCTACACCTCATGCCTATCTAAACCATGGCACCAAGTGCCACGTCCAATCCCCTCTTGAACACCTCCAGGGATGGTGACTCCACCACCTCCCTGGGCAGCCCATTCCAATGGCCAACCACTCTCTCTGTGAAGAACTTTCTCCTCACCTCCAGCCTAAACCTCCCCTGGCACAGCTTGAGACTGTGTCCTCTTGTTCTGGTGCTGGTTGCCTGGGAGAAGAGACCAACCCCCTCCTGGCTACAACCTCCCTTCAGGTAGTTGTAGACAGCAATGAGGTCTCCCCTGAGCCTCCTCTTCTCCAGGCTAAACAGTCCCAGCTCCCTCAGCCTCTCCTCATAGGGCTTGTGCTCAAGGCCTCTCCCCAGCCTCGTTGCCCTTCTCTGGACATGCTCCAGCAATTCAACATCTTTCCTAAACTGAGGGGCCCAGAACTGGACACAGTACTCAAGGTGTGGCCTAACCAGTGCTGTGTACAGGGGTACAATGACCTCCCTGCTCCTGCTGGCCACACTATGCCTGATGTAGGCCAGGATGCCATTGGCTCTCCTGGCCACCTGGGCACACTGCTGGCTCATGTTCAGCTGCTGTCAACCAGTACCCCCAGGTCCCTTTCCACCTGGCTGCTCTCCAGCCACTCTGACCCCAGCCTGTAGCTCTGCATGGGGTTGTTGTGGCCAAAGTGCAGCACCTGGCACTTGGATTTGTTGAATGCCATCCTGTTGGACTCTGCCCATCTGTCCAGCCTGTCAAGGTCCCTCTGCAGAGCCCTTCTACCTTCTAACAGATCAACACCTGCTCCCAGCTTGGTGTCATCTGCAAATTTACTGATGATGGACTCAATCCCCTCATCCAGATCATCAATAAAGATATTGAACAGGATGGGGCCCAGCACTGATCCCTGGGGGACACCACTAGTGACAGGCTGCCAGCTGGATGTGGCACCATTCACCACCACTCTCTGGGCTCGGCCCTCCAGCCAGTTCCTAACCCAGCACAGAGCTGCTGTCCAAGCCACAGGCTGACAGCTTGGCCAGGAGTTTGCTGTGGGGGACAGTGTCAAAGGCCTTGCTGAAGTCCAGGCAGACTACATCCACAGCCTTTCCCACGTCCACCAGGTGGGTCACCTGATCATAGAAGGAGATCAGGTTGGTGAGGCAGGACCTGCCCTTCCTAAATCCATGTTGGCTGGGCCTGATTCCTTGGCTATCCTTCAGGTATGCAGTGATTGCCCCCAAGACAATCTGCTCCATGATTTTCCCTGGCACTGAGGTCAGGCTGACAGGCCTGTAGTTCCCAGGTTCTTCTGTTCGTCCCTTCTTGTGGATGGGCGTCACATTGGCCAGTTTCCAGTCTTCTGGGACCTCTCCAGTGAGCCAGGACTGGTGGAAAATGATGGACAGAGGCTTGGCCAGCTCATCTGCCAGCTCTTTCAGCACCCTAGGATGAATCCCATCAGGTCCCATGGACTTGTGAATATCCAAGTGACTCAACAAGTCTCAAACTAATTCCACATGGATTTCAGGAGTACAACACTGCTCCTTGACCCCATCAACCAGTTCAGGAGGCCAGTTATCCTGAAGTCCTCCTGCCTTACTGTTGAAAATGGAGGCAAAGAAGGTATTTAGAATCTCAGCCTTCTCCTCATCCTTAGTTACAATGTTACCCTCCAGGTCCAATAAAGAGTGGAGGCTCCTCTTGCCCCTCTTTTTAGCATTAATATATTTATAAAAATGCTTTTTGTTGTCCTTCACAGAAGCGGCCAGTTTAATTTCTAACTGTGCTTTTGCCTCTCTAATTTTTCTTCTACATGATCTAGCAACATCCTTAAACATATTACTAGTTGCCTCCCCCCCTTTCCAAAGGCGACAAACCCTCTTTTTTTCCCTTAAATCCTTCAGGAGCTCCTTGCTCATCCAGGCCGGTCGTCTTCCCCGCCGGCTCGTCTTACGGCATGTGGGAACTGCCAGTTCCTGTGCCTTTAGGAGCTCCTGTTTGAAGTAGGTCCAACCATCCTGGACCCCTTTGTTCTTAAGGGCTGTTACCCAGGGAACTTTCCGAATAAGTTGCCTGAACAACCTGAAGTTTGCCCTCCGAAAGTCCAAAGTGAGGGTTCTGTTACTGCTCCTCCCTATTTCCCTGCATATTGAGAACTCCACTATCTCATGGTCGCTGCACCCCAGACAGCCTCCAGACAGCCTCCAGACAGCCAGAAACCTAGTTATTAGAAAATACTTCTCACTCATCACAGGTACAGAATTGTGCTCTTTGTATGCATGCCATTTGTTTAGTAAACAGGGAACAAAAAAGGCTTTTTATATGCCTTCAAAAGTAGCATTCCACTGCTTTGCTACCAGTTCCTGTGTTGTATCATCCGGGTAACCAGACACATGTGTGAAGTGGGATGTCTTGGAAGAGATGCCCACAACAGGGGAGCTCATGCAGGTACCACCTATGGAAGTATTTGATTTGAGTCAGAAGCTCTAATTGCAGGCACGTCTATTAGCTTGGGCACAGCATCAGACTGATATGGCTTTTGGATTTGAATCTCCACAACAGCCTTTCAGCAGAGGCTGGTGCCAGTGAGGGCATCTCTGTGCTGTGCTTCATGGTGCAGAGCACACACAGTTGTGGCTTCTTCTCAGCCCATGCTGAGTGAGTGACAGAGAGAGAAATATCCTCCCAGAGGTTAGCTCTAGTTTGGCAGTAAGCTTCTCAGTCCTGGATCATTTTATGTCTCCTAGTTTTGAGGAGATGCTGAGTACTTACACCTTCAGCTGAAGACAATAACAATGCAGGTGCTCAGTGCACCTCAAACCAGTTTATTAATTTAATCAGTTCCTGCCAGTTTTTAGCACTCAGCTTCCCAGGACTGCCTTCCTAGCATGTCTGGACTTATTCACAATCCACACCTTTGAAGATCATTAGCACTACTGACTAGACATGTGGGATTAGAGGTGGGTATTTAATGAGAACGTTCTTGTTTCTCCATGCATTTTGGGGGATGTGAGGAAACATGATTTAGAAACTTGTATTTTGGAAGATGATCTATGTAAAACCAGTCTCTCTACATACATTGGGGGGGTTGGTTGAAGACACTTATGTCTATGTGCCTAAATATAAGACAAATTTAACAGAAAGTGCCACCTTGCTTTAATGTGTTTTGGCTGACTAAAAGCTGACTAAATGTATAGGAGCAAATTTGTTGGGACCTTACTACTTAGGAGTTTTTAGAACCAGTTTAAGCAAGTATGCAAACTGTTTGTCTCTGGCTTTGGGATTAAGCTGGCTAAATCTGCTTTAAGATTTATTAAAATTAGATGGACTAACTCAAGAATGCTAATTTTGAAATGATCTGTGGTTGATATTTCAGGTGTGGCTGAATCAAGACTAGGGTAATTTCTTTAAGGACAATGGGATCTTGCTTATGTAAAAGCACAAGGCACAAGAATCAAGCAGTAGGGAGCAGAGATGCTGAAAGATGGTTCTGTCAGAAGACTCCATTTAACCTAAGCCATTCAGGAGACAAGGCTGAAAATTTTCAGACCTTCCAGACTGCTTCTGTTGTACCTTGCTGTTCAAAAATAGAGATGGTCTTTGAAAGAGTTGTTAGTGAGAAATTCTCTTGAACGTTTTTCTAGTTCGATTTCTTTGAAACTTGCGTTCAGAATGTCTCCTGTCTTCCTTGTCATTAGGAGAGACCATATTGCTGAATAATACCTATGCTGCTTCAAGACAGGCAGACATAGCTGGCAGCAGTCAGATGAATTTAAAGTATCTTTTCATAAATAGGATCAGTTTTATGTCCTATCCCTCCAATGTTTTCAAACACCTATTCTGGAGGTTCCAGACTGACTGTGTTTGGGTTTTGTTTGAGCTTCTACACAGTGAATAAGCTATGGAGCAACCTATGATAAAATTTTAATGAGCAGTAGTCATACTATCCACAGGCATAGATCACACAGCCCACGTTAGTGGTTAGAACTACACACATCTAAAACAGATGCCTTTTTCATCATTGTCTCTGCCTTACTCTTCTCCAGGGATATAAAATAGCATTTAAGAATCCTCCCAAGGGTGCATTCGTGGAGCAGATAAGACAATTTCTTCAGCTAGATTGCAGCTGTAATTCTTTTCAATTGTAATTGCTGGCTGGAGAGGTGCCTGCAGGCCAGAGGGATGCTGTTCTTTAGCTGCTTTGAAATGAAAAGGAAGTATAAACCTGGTGATTGTTTCTAAGATTATTTTTTTTCCAGGTGTCACCGTGTGAGCTCAAAAGACCAAAGCATCTTAGTAAAATAGAAAATAAACAACAATAATAAGGAAGCCACCGTGGCTTACTCCTGTGACAGCCTCTTTAGGGTTACATATTTGTGTTGGGAAAGCTGTCCCACATTTAGATGCCTGTGTGGCATTCAACTGTTCCTCATCACAGTATGCTCTAGGTGAGATGATAGCAGTCTTTTTCCCTTAACTGCTCCTTTATTTCTGTGTTGCTTTGTTTTTATGGTGAAGAATGAAATGTTCTCTCTCCAAACATTCTGCCATTTGGCAGGGACTGAGGAAGGAAGTGCTGTGCCAAAGCAAATCTCTGTGCAAAAGCTGCAGAGGACATAATATTTTTACTTCTTTGTCCTGAGAAAATCTATGAGATGATGGAGTCATGCTGCAAGTTGCTCTTCCAGAAAGTGGCCATTTGTATAATGACAAGTGGAATTCAAGAAATTAATGTGTGATTTAACAATACTTGACTTAGCAAAACTGTGGTGTGCCAGATCTGCACTGCCATAAGTTGACTTGATGCAGCTGCGAAGATCTGTGCCAGTCCTAGGCAGAGCTGAGGCAAGTGAGAGTTTAGTAAAAATATTGCCAGTTATAATATTTATTAATTTTGCACTTGCTTAGGGATAGCTCTGTAGCTTCTTGCTGTGTCACACTGTTTTCAGGCAATCTATACTGGAAGATAACCAGCTGCAAGCTGGAGGACTTGCACTGAAGAGCCTTTTGTAATGTTAGATATTGAAAGGGGAAGGGCGGGACTGGTGTGTAGGCACACAATAGCTCATGAGGACCATGTCCTGACCGAAGGATTGACAATCCTCATGGCTTTTCCTATTGTAAATCAGTGTCTGGTTTCTGGGCTGTATTTGGGCATTTCCCTAGATCACTGGCATGTTGTTAGGTTAGATGTAGGACTTAATGGATGAATTTATGTAGACTATGTTAGGAGCAGATCAAAACTTCTCCCTCTGCTCTTGGAGTGTGAAAGGATGTATGATACTTTCAGAAGTCCGGAAGGAAGCCCAGAATTAGGCTACTTGATAAAAGGCACTTTTTCAAGAAAACCAAGCATTTCTCTTTCCCTTTGCAGTCAGTGAGCACTTCTGGCCATCTGCCCAATCTAAATTTGGGGTTAAAATATTTATATTTCTATTTTTTTTAATAATCTTCATCCTCGTTCTTGTAACAACTTTTACAGTAACTGCAAAAAAAACCTCAAAGCTTTTGAGATCAGTTTAAAATTGCTGATTTGACAAAAACTCTTTCCCCCATAAAGCTGCATGATGTGAGTGCGGTTAAATCCAGTGGCCTCATCCTGGAATGAGAAGATTGCACATGGCACATCCATTTCACTCAAAGCCTGAGGCAGCCAGCCATTGGCTCATTAATCCACAAATACATTTTCCCTGAAAAATGAGTCTATGTAAATTTTAGAACTCCAAAGTACAATTCAACTCTGAAAACAGCCTGAGCAGCTTCAGAAATTCACATCAGTTGCTTGAGGAATGAGGTGAGTCATCGTTCCTTAGGGAAGAGAGGTTTTCTATACTAATGAATTGCAGTGGTGTTTTGATTTTTCATGAAAATCACAAGTCATCTTGTTTCATATATAAGAAACTTCTTCAGGAAAGTTGGTGCTGTGAGATGAGTGTGAATTTAGCTCAAATAATGCTTCTGGATATTCCAGAATGAGGATTTTTTACACCTGACAACATGGAATTGGTTCAATTACATGTTAACTGTAGAAGATGTTTAGGTGCATGATCCCAAAGCAGTGCGCTGGTTTGCTGAGTTTAGTCTGGATTTTGAAAGACTTCTGAGTTAAAAAGATTGATTAGAGGAAGGCCCAGAGAATTAAGAAATGCACAGTGACATGAAACACACTGTGTTTTCATTGACTGTTTTATTCTCAAATCATTGTACATCAGTTAGAACTGCCTTTAGCTGTCCATGTCGTCAGCCAAGCCCCCTGAGAAATGATGCTGTTATACACAGTTAAATGGTGTTCAGTTGGCTTCACAGTTGTCTGGGTGATACTTTAACAGTTATAGAGGATGTCAGTGATACACTGAGGAGCAGATCCAGTCTTAGAACGTAGTGGGTGCCATATGGGTTCCTACAGCCGTCTTTAAATATGACATGAAATTGAGATCCTGGTCCCAATTCTATCAATTTTTCTACTGTAAGAAAAGTCAAAGTTTGAGATGAGGTAGTTGTTGCTTTCTTTAGCTTACACTCTGCATGTATTGCATAACTGATGAGGGGAGAAGGAAATAAAAAAGGATAAAGAATAAAAATATGAAACCACATAAAAACAACTTAACACGGAACTTGTACACTAAATTTTCAAGGAAAAGCATAGCTATAGTCACCAATCCCTATTGTTTTCATTGTGGGCTAAAGGAAATGGAAGGGATAAATTCCATACTGCTCTTTGGAGAACAGTAAGATTTTTATGTCAGTTGGATGTGAGGGGAAAGCTAAAAAGTCTCTACCCGTTTATACCAGCAGACAATGAAAAATGATTCTCCTTCAAACAGATAACAACCTTACCTCATCTCAGCAATGGTCTGGAATGGCTTTTCATTATCTAGCTTACACATCTGAAAAATGAAAGGCAAGAAGAACAGAAACAGGAAACCAGCTCCTTTTGATGGATGCAGTTTCACTTCTAACAGCGCTCTTGAAATTCTCATTCTCAGACACATATGCCCAATAATTTTCAGAGCAAAGTCCTTGGGGGGATTTCCCAAATGACTGCTACATACATTAGGAGGAACCAGTGCTTTTCTCCCTCTTCTCTTTCCTGAGGTACATATTTGTGTGCAGATGCTTTGCCCCAATCCTTAGATGCTAGATAGGCAAATACATACCATAGCTGAAATTTGCCCTGCAGTGACTCTCATCTCTGTGCAAACTGCAAGCACAGCACCTTATGTTGTGGAAGGCCAATTTTAGGTCCTTAATGTGGTTCTTCTGTTGTACATAAGAATTTATGTAGATTGTTCCACTGGGGTAAATTTTCTTTATTTGCAAACAGAACAGATTCTAATTCCATTGCCAATGCAATTGCAAGCCATGCTTAATAAATGCTACACCACATACTCCTTTGATAGTTCATAAAAGACTTGTGTCGTCTTATCTTGCCTTTCCTTATTTCTGTCTTGAATTGAACGCTTGGCTGTGGCTTGGCACTGCCACTCTCCCAGGTTTTGATGACAGACAGTTTGATGGCATGGAGATATGAGGTTCCTAGAAGAGGCTTCTCTCTGCAGTACAGACTCCAGACTAATGGATTATCACTCAGAAAATGTCTAAATAGTCCCATGGTCAAAGTCCAGTGGAAGTCCATCTTCACTCTGTGGGGATAAAAGAGGCAGTCAGAGGTATTCCCAGAAACATGCTCTCTCTATTGGAACAAAGAAGAAGATGGGAAAATAATAAATTAAAAACTAGCTAATAAATTATCTAAGTTTTTTGGGCTGCAAGAATAGCAAATGTGTAAGATTTTAGGGTATTTTCCCCCCCATACTTCTCTACTGTCCTTTGCAGAACTGGACAGAAGTCCTGCAGGACTCGTCCTGCAGATCATTTAACCTAAGTGGACCTTGATCTTGTTTAGGAGCTTGGAGTTCCTATGAGTGCTAAAACTTTGAATTATTGTTAGCTTTCTTGACTTCAGACACAAACCTTTAACATGTTTTCTGTTCCTCCATTCAAACTTAATTATTTAAATGCTTATCTTGTTTATAGCTTGCAAACCCACTGTTCTGGGAACATTTTATTGAATAATAGGGCAAAACAGAGAAGAAGTTTATTTAAAACTGAAGATTTGGACCACATCCAACTTCTGAACTTAGCTTGCTTGCTTAGACAGAGGATCAGCAATAACATGCTTCAGGGTAAAATACTGTGACTTAACTGCATCTGTTGTGTGACTGATGATGCTATAAGGTTTGACAAACATTGGCTCATCGTCCTTTATTTCTTTTAATACTTCATGTGTTTTCCAAATCATGTTAACAAATGATAGTAACTGGAAGTTCAAGGACCACTTTTGTGAAGCCTGTAAGATACCAGTGATATATAGACAGATGTTTAAGGAATGGTGTGGAAATCTTGACATGATCTGAATGGTCAGGAAAATGCTCTCATCAGGAATTTGGATTTGATCTGTGAAAGATATAAATACTGTAATTGCAATAGCAGAGTTCGCTAGGTGTTGTTACTTACAAATGATGCAAAGATAAAACCAGAACCCAACGTGAAGTATGTTGGCACTAACCACTCATGCCCAGATTATTGTTAAAAGGCATAAAACCTGCAATTAATACCACCTTTAGTAGGTTTATTTAATGTTAATATTGTATGTGTGGATCTGGGACAACATTCAGCTTTTAAATCAGAAGTACCATTAGGCATTTTATAGGCTTCTAAGGTCTTCTGCATTCATTTACCAAGCTGTTTTGTGTGTCTGTACCTCCTGTGTTGCTGCCTGTGTTAGATGTGAATGATACTATGAGAGAAAAGCATGAACTGCAAACAGTGAATGCCAGGCTTAATGTTATAGTGGGCGTTGACATAATAGAGAGCAGGCTATTAAGAGAGTCTGGACAAGGTATGCTGAAAAAGCAGAACGAGAAAATGCAAATGGCACAAATGGTGATGTTTCCATGGAGTCATCTAGACTGACAATTACAGATTTGATCTCCAGAGGTAGGATTCAAATGCTTACAAATGTTAAATGTCTCCAATCCTGCAGATATGTATCGTGCCAAGCCTTCCAGATCACGAGAAACTCCTTAAACTTCCAGTGAAGACAGATGGAACCTGCTGACACCTGGAGAAGTTCTGGTGTATTTTGTGGGTGCTATTGAGGGTGGTGAGAAGATGTCTTCACTTCTACTGGTATGTTACAATGTGCCTTACTTTGCTGCTTTCTGTGTTGACAGAGAGAGATCATTAGGGGCAAATGACATATTTCATTATCTCAGACAAGTGAGTGACAAGCTTGTGCAGGGCTTCCTATGAATCTTCCCCTTCCCCACAAACACATAATGCTGGAGTTCTGCCACTGTTTTCAGTTTGAGGAGAATTGTGATTCAGCAGAGGGTACAATCCGTGGGACAGTTGATATGGCAAGTTCTGTAGCAACATTCAGCTTCTATTAGTCTCCTTGGGTGCACAAAGTCTCTAATGGTAGAAGCCTCGGGAGACCTGGCTTTGACATGTGTCTGGAAAGTGACCATAGAAAAGATATATTCCTCAATTTCACCACTTGAAAAATTTCCATTCTTAGGCTCCAAGAGCACAGTTATTGCCAATGTGACAGACATTAGGTGTCAAAACCACAGGCATACTGATCTGTAAGAGAGTAATGTAAAAGGCCCACAAAGAATGCTGACCTTGTTTGCAAGTAATGGAAACGGTCAGTGCCAAAAGCTGCTCAAGTTAGAGTTACAGCAGGAAATAACTGGCAGAGAATCTGCTGACTGTTGTTTTACACTGCTTAGCTAAGAAGCTTGGAGTGATTGAGGATCACTTCCCAACACAATTGCAAGAATAAATGCTGTGGCCACAGGTGATAATATAAATTCCACATCAGTGACAGCAGAGTAAGTCTTCTGCCCTGACTGTATACCTGAAAATCATAAGAACTGAGGAGTCAAGGCTGTACAACTCAAAAATAAATAAACACCACCATGTTTCCACCTAACACAGGTTGAAATCCCATCCACTACTGAAAGTCTCTGTTGGAAGATTGCTGTGGACCTTTCTTTCAGATGGTTGTCGAGCACTCAACTGATATAAATCTGGTCACAATGTTTTTATATCACCTTGCTAAATACAGGTGGGATGTGAATGAACATTCAGTGTTTTTAAAATCTATGATCATTTCTATCACTACAGTGCAGAAGTATCTTCTAATAGTAGTGACAGGACGTCACAACTCCCATACCATGTCATCTTCAGTGCCAGCATATTGTGGGTAGAAACATGTCACAACTGAGTTTCTCTTGGCAGGATTTATGTCACCTGATTTTTAAATACCTGCAGCAGAGATGTCAATGTAAAAGCACATTATCCAACTGCCCCTGTAATCAGTGGAGGGAAATGGGCACTTCTAAGGCTGAGCTAATCAGTAATTCACCAAAGAAGGTGAGGGAAGGTACCTTTTTTCATTTGCAGAGTCTCAGGGAATCAATATGCTGGATGTGAGAGAGTTTCCAGTCTTTGTGATGTATGCCTCAGGTCTCTAATTCACTTGTTAGGTAGATGCAACTCTTTCAATGTCAACGTTAAAGCCCCTCCCCAAAATTAATAACAGTGGTATCATTCTGCCACAAGCAGTAGAACGCATTGTTTATGTTTTCATTGCCTTTAAAAGCAGTGTTTCAAAGTAATGTGGACAAAGCTGTATTATAAAATGAGCTGGTAGCTCTGCTTGTAAATATTTCTTAGGGCTGTTACGCTATTTTTAAGGCTTTGAGTAAATATACACCACTATTAAAATGAAACAGCATAGTTAAAGAGTAGAGCAAAAGGAGGCTTTTATAAATTAAAAAGCGCCTGGCTCAAAATAGGAGATGGAGAAAGAGCATAACCTTGGCTGGTTAAATATAAAGCCAGAGCATATTTTTTATATATATATATATATATATTTATAAACCCATGAGGCAGACCCAAGAAGATTTTGAGGAACAACTTGCTGAAGGCATAAAACGGTTGAAGAAAAAACCCTTTTTCTCCAGAGAAGAGATTCTGACAGAGAAGCTGCACAGCCAGTAGCTGCCTAAAATACACATGCAAGAAAAATGACATGGCAGAGAGGCTAAAGGAATTCTTTGCACTGGTATTTGATTTTTCCTTTATGGGGCCAAAAGTGAAGCCCAGTCTTGTGTTCAGGTGCTGGTAGGAGAGATATTAGAATAAACAGAAATGAGAAGTAGAACAGAGCCGAAATACCTTTTATCATTTTTCATTAGAAAGGGAACTAGTGCTGTCCTCCAGACATCTGGGTTGGGAATCTCTGCTGTTTAATATATTCATAGCTGAACTAAGGAAATGACCAGGAGGAGTGAGCTGATCAGGCTTTCTGGTGATAAATTGTTTTTGAAGATGTTAGTCAAAATTGAAGGTGAGAAAAGCATTTTGAGAAGCGAATATGAACAGTTCCTGTGTTTCACTGTGACTCAGTGAAAAAGGCTAATGAAAGATTGGGAATTGTTAGCAAGAAAACAAAAAAGCAAACAACAAAATTGCTTTAGGCCAGTGTACATTTTGAATATGATGTGCAGTTCTATCAGCTTAATCTTAAAAGCACAATATGGAAGTAGGAAAAGCAGAGATATTGGGAATGGTCAAGTACGAATGGCCACAGAAGAGACCCTAACAGTCTATCACTTTGCAGCAGGGAAAGAGGGTTCCATGAAATGATGGGACAGAGGTTTTCAATGGCAAGGCAAAGGTAGAAATAGCACTGATTGCTCTGAGCACAGCTCCTAGCAGGTGCTGGATGAAGTGGTTGTGCTGCAGGCTGGGGGTGAACAAAAGGAAGTTCTCATTTTGCACAACACACTATTAAGTCATGGGATCCATCGCTACAGGATGTTTTGTATGCCAAAATATATATGAGCTTAAAAAATGATTAGACAATTCATGAAAGAAAGGTCCATTGAGGGCTACTAAACAGGAAGATGCTGATGTAACCTCCAGCTCAGGCAGATTGCCAGGAGCTGTGAAAGTTACTGGGGGAATGCTCTTAGAGTTTTTTTTTCCTGCATCTGTTACTGGTCACTGCCCTCTGGGGAGCAGGGAGCAAGCTGCGGTTATTTTTTGCTGTGGTTGTTGCATGCAGCTGGTGACACACCATGTTTTGGAATCTGTGTCTTAGGATATTAAAACTGAAAGAAGAACTGAATTTAATTTTCTTTGTTCCTGCAGTTTGTCTATTTCCTGCATTTCCCTCAGTTTTGGTGATGAAACTAGACCTCTTGATTCCGTTTCAATGTGTGCAGTTTTCTAGTTCTCCAGTGCTACCAAAATTATACTGGGGGACTGGGGATGTCTGATGTTCCTACCAAAAATATATGGAACCAAACAAAATAATAAGGATTCTATTTCATGCTGAGTTCTGGATTGATCTTCTGCTGGTGGCTGCATTTGAAATGCCAGGAGTTAATTTTGGTTCGTTATTAGTATCTTAACCCAGTGCCTATTTTAAAACAATGCAGATGCCCATTCCCTGGGAATTCAGCACCGTTATGGGAGATCAGTGCCTATGGCCCTTTCTGGCAGGGGTTTTGAACTCTTCAACTGCAATTTCTCATAACAAGCACGATAAGTATTCCTCCTCCCATGTTGGGAATCGCTCCTTAAAGGCAGACTTAGAGCAGGAAAGAGCAATTATAAGAATTCTATTTTAGGGAAAATCAATCAAAATATGAGTTACTCAGAATAAAACAAGTTCCCTTTGGTGGTAATAACCAAGTGTAATCTTTCTATCAGATGGAAATGGAATGGGGAATCAATGACTGGACCACTCTTTGCTCTTTGTATTTTGCTGCCACACTAATGGAATCCCTGAATTTACTAAGCCTATCTGCCAACTGCTATGTCCATGCAGAAGCAATGCAGCTGAGGAAATCTAACCCCAGAAGAGAAATTTCAGATGTGACACACTGGCATTTGCACACTCCATAGCAAGTAGTGTGCTCTAGAGGATGATGTGATCAGTTGAAAAGAAAAGATCCCACCAGCTCATCTTAGCTCCCAAATTTTCTTTTCTTAATAGGTATTTCTATACTTAGATAGTTGAATAAATAAATAAATAAAGTGTTGGTACCTCTTCAGTTCAAATATACATTAAGTTAATATTTCAAGCCCAGGGCTTTTGTATTTGAAAGGAATGGAACTGGAAATACATTTGCTGTAGGAGTAGCTTTTACTCATTGTGCAAAAATAACTATGGAACTCAAGGGAAGTTGTGTCTTTTGATAGTTTTCTTTTTTAATTTTTCACATTGCTGCAATTCTTATACCTTTTTCCTGTGATAGAGCTAACAATAAGTTCATGTTCATTTTGATAAATTAGCAACTACTCTTATTTGTAAAGACAGTATTTTATTGTGCACCTCTTTGCTGCTAAAGTTCTATTTAAAAGCTCTCTAGTCCTCTCCTCTTTCCATTACTCCTGCTAGACATTTGTTTCAGAATTTCACTATTAGAAATGGCCTTCAGATTTCTGCAACACATTTACAATTAATACTAACATTGTCTTTTTGCTTGAGCCTCTTTTCTTCCTTTCTCATATGTGTAGCTGGAAATAGTAGCTGCATGTTCTCAGCATTTGTTTTGCTTAGGTCAAAGAAGTCTTTAAGAATACTTAAAAATATCTGAAGATGGATCATTTGCCACTCCGTCCCTCTAGGCAGATTTTCCTTTCCACCAATGTGTTTTCTTTTTAGAAACAGACAATAGAATTGACCATTGCCTAGATAAATTCTCTTCTTTACTGTGTACCTACAGAGCTGGTATGCTCATCTGACTTGTGTGTAATATATTTCTTCCCATGTTTTTTACAGAAGTGGGTTGAAGTGCCTTCATTGCAGTGCTTTCGAAGTTGTAGTTGAGTGCCCAGATAGTTCCTAGTTAACATGTTTCAGCTTTGTAGCAATTATGTAGTGACAATTAGCATTTCAGATATTTCTGTATAATCCTTTCACAGCCTCTGAAGTTTCTATGGAAAATGATGATTATGAGCCCATCAAAATGGCTTATAATTGCTTTCCTACATCTCTTTTTTTTTTTTTTAAAGAAAAAAATAGAAAACGCACCATGCTGCATTATTCGGGCATACTGCTTCATATTCTAAACATGTTTAGAGTGATGGCCATCCTCTGAACTTCTGTTGTTCTCATAGAATCATAGCATTGTTTTGGTTGGGAAAGACCTTTAAGACCATCAAGTCCAACCATCAACCTACGACCACCATGGCCATTAACCATGTCCAGAAGTGCCATGTCTACACGTGTTTTGGACCCCTCCAGGGACAGCGACTTCAGCCCATCCCTGGGCAGCCTATTCCAATGCCTGACTGCTCTTACAGGAAAGAAATTTTTCCTAATATCCAGTCTAAACCTGCCATGGCAAAATTGCACAGAAAATTGATTTATCTGCAAAGTGTGTCTTGAGGCTCTTCTCAGTCTGTGTACTCAAAAGGTTGACCAATAATCTTCATATCAGTAGCAACATGATCCTGAATCATTTTTACCTCTTCTAGGTCATGCTCAACTCTTGGCTGCACCACCTCATATTGCTGTGAATTGGCCTTTTTCAGAACAGCATGCCTGGCAGGGAGCACTGAATTGTGGGGGTTTGCTGCAGCCATGAAAACTTAGAATACTTCTGTGGATACCAGAGAATCTATCAGTGTCAGGCTAGTCTGCAATAGCCTTACTCAGCTCTGGGCCCTGTGCCAGATTTCATGTCATTTCATGGCTTCTTGTAGTAATAGCACTGCTGTGACCAATTCAGGAGGGGGGTTTACTTTTAAAGTACAGGCTGAAATTCTGCCACAGGATCAGAGACACTTTAGATGGTCAAATTCTGTTATGTTGTGCCAAGTGAGTTACTGGTTGCTTAACCTTACCAGGAATTTTCCCCTACTTGTTAGTTGGTATGAGATCAGTAACAAGTAATGATGAGTTATTTTAATAGTCAATATATAGATAGTCGTATTACTGATTTGCACTTTACTGTGCATAAGCAGAGACCATCTCTTCTTTATTTCAGTGTTTTTGTTGAACTTGTCATGTGTATCAAAATTAAAAAAACCCACAGGTATTTATATGTGAATGTTTGGAGGTTTCCTAGACCAGGTCACAAACATTTCTTAGAAATAAGGTGGGAATATCCAGTGTGAGGCTCTGCATCAATGAGCATGAAGCCTGGCAACATTTCCATCACTTTTGGGGAGGCCAAAGTATGCAAGATTAAATAGTAATCAATATAGTGCATATTTGGATTCCAGAAGAGATATAAATATTTGTTGATAGAGATATTTTAAGGAAAACATTTACTGAATTTTCAAGAAAAGCTATTAACTTTTTAAAAAAATTATTTATCTTTCTTCTGGACTTTTACCCAACATCTCTCCCTGTTACATTTGCTGTAAGGTGTTAAATCCCCTCAAACCCATGAAAAGGAGACTGTTTTCTATCAAGTTACCAGGCTTGTAGTGCTTCCTCTAGACTTGTTGCTGGTAGCCTCGTGGTGTCCCTCCTGTTAACTTCTATGGGACTTTCTCCACGTGAGAACTGGCATTTATCTGAGCTATTTGCTTTTTAATTCTGTTCATCTTTCTTTTATAGTGTTTATTCCTTGGGTAGTTGTCTGAAATTCAGAGCTCCAGAGGGATGTTTGAACCTTTCTTTTAGTGAACTGTCACAGACACTGCATGGGGAAGCTTTCTTGCTGCAAATGAGCAAAGTCTTCTTTCTGTAGCACCACAACAGGTGTCCTGAGCAGGTGAGGGCCCAGTGATGATTTCCACAGTGCACTTTTGCTCTCTGCCAGCTGAGCCAGCAGACAAGTGTCATGCCAGGGACTGCTTTGCTAACTGCATCATGATCCTGGTGTAGCACAGAACAGAGAGATTAAGTCAAGTGGTAGGTGGGGTGTTGCTTTACACCCCAAGGAGGTATTCATCGTTATAATTTGTGGACAGATCTTTAGCAAGATGTTATTTATGGTGTCAGGACTACAAAATGCACGAAGCAGAGCTCTGCAGTAAGGGTTAATATAGCCATACCAAAATCCTTGCTGACCTCGGGACAGTCTCCTTGCACAGTCTGGAGCCACTCTGCTTCCTGAGCCTGCAGGGAAGGGAGGGGAGGGGACCGGAAGGGAACATGACTGCCAGTACCTTCTCCTGGGAGGCTGCCAAGAGGAAGGAGCTTTCATTTCTGTGGAAGGTTTGTCGGTTCTTAACCATTCCAGCCATCTTTCTGGGAACCACCTTATTGCTTCCAGGCAATCTCAGGAGGACAGGCTGTGGAGGTCTTGGTTTGGATTTTCCTTCTTGGGAAACATGGCCAGTAGCTGCATGGAACTGTGTTGGGCTCCAGTGAGAATATCTATACTGGGATGTGTAGCATCTATTTTATTTTTGGCTCTTCTTTTGTCCTTGATTAAATTTTTCCCAAATTCTTGTGGGCCTGTTCAGGGGAGAAAGTGGCCATGTGGTGACTGGAGTGAAATGGAAATCTCAATGGCAGCTTCTTGCTTCCCTGCAGGTGACAAGAAGTAGATCCTTGAGTCCTCATTGTCTGAAGCTGTGGTTTATTAAATTACTTTATTATTATTATTACTATTATTATTTGAGTTATTTATTATTATTAAGCTTTTTCTCAGTTATCAGATTGGAAGCAAGTGGTGGAAGAATTTGCTTTGCATGTAAATGAGAAAGGCTGAAGCTACTTCTCCTCACCATGGCACTTTGTGTAGTTTCTTTAAGCCCACATGGCTAATCCTTCCATAATGAACTTGAGTATGCCTTTTCATACAAGTAGTTTCAGTGACTTTAGTGAGATTTCATGCATTAATAGGCAAGTGAGATTTTACCTCTGAGAACATCACATCCTTTTGGAAAAATCCTATAAATTTTAAGCAGAATAGAACCCAAAGAATTTATAGCAAAATGACTCAAGGCTACAGAACCTAAGGGAAGGTTTTCATAAGTTCTTTTAAACATCTGGTAACATTTTGCATTGATGTTTTGTTTACATGGGGTTAACAAACTGAGCAGCCGTTATAGGGATCACAGGGAAGTAAGCAAAGTTTAGGGGAAGAGGCAGTAGAAATCACCCTTATTAGCAGTCTATTAAGCAGTTGCTCTCAAACAGTTTGTAACACTTGAACAATGTTTGGATGGACATCTTAATAATTATTCCTCTATATAAAATAGTTAAAAATGGAATCTCCATAGAAAGCATGCCATGATCATGTGTCCTGTCACATTTGAGGGCAGGAATAGGATTTTTGTTCTCTGCTTTAGGGTTTCTCCAGTAACATAGGTCCTCTTTCCTATTATATCTGCCAACTGTATCAACCTAAGCAAAAGAATGTGGTGTTTCTCAGGCTATAAATATACTAAATATCTTCTGTAGAACATTATGCAATCATTGATTGGGCAACTATCCTGTAACTCTGGTAGAGAAGGAGGCCCACCGCCTGCTACCCATTTAATTACCTCATCTAGATAATATCAATGAAAAGCTGCTAATTCAATAACAGAGATTATAAGAAAGATTTTTTTTTAATAGTTATATAGTTTTTACTAAGAATAAACCATCACTGCTGGATTTGACCCTTTGTGGTGACACAAATGATGCATCTCAAAATGAGCAAGTGTAAAACAGGATATTTGAGAGGACCATGCTTATAGAAAGTTGTATGTTAGGGGAGGTAACTTTCAGTGATTTATTATTCCGCTTGTACAACTTACAGCACAGAATTACATGAGCCTGTGTGTGAAAGCTGCACAACTGCTGTTGGAAGAGCAGGGCCTTTTTTCCCCCTCTGTGTTACAAGGATGAGCAGATGTTAAGCAGCACTTCTCGATTTTATGATAGAGATTTCTAAGGCTAGCAATATGTATTGAAAAGTCTATAGGCATGTAATATGTTAGAGACTGATAAAGGAAATTAATGACATCTCAAATTATAAAGAAAAGTAAAAAAAAAGCTTCATTTAAAGCAGCAGACATAAGAGGAAAATCAACATGCAGAACATGGATACCTGATTCCTGAAGGGATGCATTTGTGTTGTAAATGGTTATCAGTGTATGGGGAAAGGAGAACTTGGTTTAAAACAACTGAGTGGGGAAACATTGTATGAACCACTAGGAAAAGAGGGAGAAGTTAACTTTATTTTTGAAATGCAGCAATTCAGGCTACAATAATGAGAACTTTTATCAAAAGAATGAAAATTCAGATAACTTACCTTTGATATCCTCTCCTTGAGTAATAATTATGTGTGAGTTTGACAAAAATGCTCTTCTCAGAAGCAGTCTATGAATATAAAACTATGTTACTAATTTTTTCACTCTTTGTAGTGTTTCTAATCATCATTAATGGCCTTCATTATTATTCAGTTATTCCATTTTAGAAAAGCCTGCCAGCTATGCCAAATGATGTAGGAATATATGAGATTCTATGGTTATTTCATTGCCAGATTCTAGAATGCTAAGTGATGCAAAAAATGAATTGTTAGGAGATTCAGACCACTTGACGACTAGCCAGCAACAGCCCAGGCTGTACCTACAAGAATGAACATTGAGTCACAGAATTATGAAATACAGACTCAAAATGATATAAAACACTATTCTGGGGTTTATAAGTTTTTTTTTTTTTTTCCCCCAACTGTTTGGTGTGGTGCCCAAGCAATCTGTCATTAGCTTTGTCATAAAGACTAAATCCATGGGCTTATTTTAAAAATCTCTTTACCACTTTCTAACCAGTGCAGTTGTTACAATTCCTTTATGAGATGAATTTTCATTTTCCCCATTCACAAGCACATACCCTGTCAGAAAAGTGGGGACCTGATTTAAATGGTTATCAGTGTTACTGTAACACACAGTTGGCTTTTTTCTCACTGGCTAAAGATATGCTGCCCTTATTTGCTTAATAAATGGCCAGTTAAGGATCTTCATTTTTTATGCTTGCTGCACATTCATGTTTTATTATTATTTTATTCTTTCTATTTATAGATTTTACATTAACTTTTGAAGAATTTTCCATATAAATGGCGATGCTTGATGTAGTTCATATCACTCTTAATATGTACAATTTGCATATATTATCCCAAGCAATGACCTAGTAAATGAATTAAATAAGCCTTGGTAATAAGAATGACATATCTGAGCCCATTTAGACAACAAAAGCCAGTGCCTCACCAAAGCAGGGCAGTACTGAGCAAACACAGACACCCCCTCAGAACTCACTATATATTCTAATTCATCCCAGCCTCTGTTGCAAAGCCACAAATACCTTCAAAGAATGAACCGGTGACTGAAATAAACTAGTTAAGGGTAATATTTTCAGTTCTTCTGGTGAGCAAAATGTAATTATAACACATTCTTGAAGAACAAATCCTCCAATGAGTTGTATGAGGGTTTTATTAACTTTGAACCTAAAAACATTAATTATATCAATTATATAAAAGCAGCATTGGATGAATTGTAATTGGTTGCATTGTGCAAGCCGTGCTGGCTATTCTTCTTGGAGGAGCTGCCACAAACCAACCATTTAAGGAAAAGAGGCTTGCAGACATTTAGAGTGATGGAGCAGGAGTGTTAAACAGATTCTAGGTAGGTTCCTCTATGTCTGCTTTACCTGATAACATTCCTGTTGCCATCCATTACCCTGGGTAACATTACCCAGCTAGGAAAGATGTATCTTCTGAAAGCTCTGATGGGATCCATTTGGATTGTGTGGCTTCCATAAGATTTGCTGAGACAAGATAAACATTAAGACTTAAACCATTCCTGCAAGAAGCTACCATCATATGACTTGAATATTAGTAGAGAAGTATTTATTCCATTAGTGATCATTCCATTTTAATATTAATTTAAGGTATTATTCCATCTTTCTGTTGTGGTCATGCCTTTTCTTTTTCTTTTCTCAGTGATCTATATTTACTTTATTGGACTCGATTCTGGTTTCTCACAGATTCTTACATTTGCTTCACAGGAGCTATTTGTGATTTACATTAATTTCATGCTATTGGAATTATTCCCAGCTATTTCATTGGGAGGGTTTTTTCCTGTCCTTACAATTGTTCTTTGCTTTCCCTTTGGCAACTATGGAAATCTTAGCCTTGCCTAAACAAATTAATTATTTCAGGCTAAACTTCTTTGTTTGGTGAGAAAGTTGTGCCTGTACAATGAATCCATTATAGCTGCAGTACATGAGAAAATGTATCTGTACATTTATCCCACTATGATTTTATTTGGTGAAGTAACTTCAGTGTGATATGCTATGGTCTATTTCAATCAGACTGCCAAACCTTCCAACACTGCTCTGCACCTTCTCAATTGGATCAGTGACTGGCAAGACACATTTAGTCACTACAAGTTGTATTTGACAGATGTGCCAATCTATTTCCCTGTGTGTTCTTGATAAAACTTAAACCAAAAATACAATCAAGACAAAACAGGTAATAACTCCCTCAGAATTTCAGGGGAACATGCTGAACACCCTTTGAAAGGTAGTAGCTTTTTACTAGTGCTCACTTCCACGTAAAGAGCCAGCCTGCATTTGAATCCAGTTCTTCTCAACCATCTAGATGAAGAGACAGCCTGCTCTGGAAAGGAACAATCCCAATCTATTTTATAGCAAAGGCAGAAGCTTTTTTTACAGCTGAAAACCCCATATGGAGAACACTCTACTGCCAAATTTCTATCTATTAAGTTGAACAGAATCTAGCGTATGTGGCTCCCTTGATTACACTGCTGACCAAAATGTGCAAAGAGAAATGTGTTCTTTTAAACTGACAGCTCCTAAGACAATTTGGGCTTGAAGGCTTTTAAAATTCAAATTCCACCTGAATACATGTAGTCATCTAGGGAAAAAAACCTGAGCTCTACCATTTTCTGCTGCCGGTAGATGCACTACCCACCCAGAGTGTAAAGCATTTGCTGCATTCTGCGTTAGCCAAATTCTCTAGCTCATTTAAAAGTGTAATTTAACCCCCTGTTTTTATCCTTCACTATGCCTCTCTGATGACAAAACCAGTTTTCTAAGTCTCAACTGCTGGTAGGGTACATCCACTGTTCACTCCAGGAGAAAAGCTTGTGTTAGACGTTTGAACCCAATTCACTTGGGTGCAGGTAGCCCCAAATTGCCCCATCAAGGTCAGTTCAATGCAGACTGCAAAACCTACCCAAGAAGCTGAGTGGACACTTGTGGGAAGCTGACCTTGACCCACATGGCAGCTGTACTTTTACTCAGAGGAGGTAGCTTATAGCTGCGTCTGTTCAGTCTCCATGCACGCCTTTGGTCACTGGGCTGAACAGCTGCTGTTACTGGAAAAGCCCAGCTAGTTTTGTCAGCTCTGAACCCTCCTTACAGGATCTTTGAGCTGATGAAGAAAGCAACTCAGAAGCAATGTCTTAACTAGAATTTAACAGAGAGAAGAAATGCAACCAGTTCCAACAGCAGCCTAATGCAATTAGGGGGTCTTTATGGCCAGTTTACTGCTGTCTCTGGTTTGGGAGAAGTCTGTACATGCCCAGCTATGCCAGAGTAACACTGAGTAATCTCTGACAAAATCAGACAATTTGGTAGCTCCAGCAGGGCATTTGGCACCACACTAATGTCACCGTGTGTACATTTTGTTGGTGTCCAGCATTTGATTTAGCAGTTGGTCTCACTCAGGTAACAAACCCTGTCTGAATGGTAGCACCTTGAGGGTTTAAGCTTTGTGTTGATTTTAGGTATTAGTTTGAGACATGGAGAACATTGAGCCAGACAGGTACCTATTTCAGATCAGTGTGTCCGCCAGGAGCAAAGGGGCTGACAGTGCCTAAGGTGTAGTGCTGTTCCAGTGTCCTGGCCAGTATCGAGATAGGGTGACACCATTCTGCTTTATAGCTGCTCCAGTTAGTGTCATGTGTGTGGAAAGTCTTTGAGAATCAGTGAGATGTAGGCATTTAACCTGCTTAAGTGCTTTTGTAAATCCCTTTGGACATCCACCTAAACTGTTAGGCAAAAGAGAGCTTTACATTTTCAAAGTAAGGACATGAAGTAATTAACGCTCATACCATTTCTGTGATCTGTACCATCTACAGGGAAGAGGAGACAAATGAAGGAACTAAGGTTACATGGGGATGTACAGAAAAATGGGATCTCTTCATAAGCAACCCCATGGTTATTTCCTTCCTGTTATTCTGCCTTACTGATGCTGTGGATGATTAAAGTTGGAGCCATAGACTTCCTGCACAGATGAAGTCTCAACTCCGACTCACCTGTCATCCTATTAATAAAATATAATAGAAAATGAGGACATACCCCTTGTGTTTTCTTAGGTTTCAATTGTTTCCAGAGGCCCAGGCAGCATGGAAAAGTGGTTAGTAATGCTCTAACACTGGACAAAATCTTTCACAAATCATGTGTCTTTGAAAGATTGGGTTTTGATGTGATGTGCAAAAAAAAGTTTTTTTAACTTTTTTTTTTAATTTGAATCTGCCTGACTCTGTTGACTAAATTTCTACAATAAGAATGTAAGTTTAAGAATTTAAGTACAAAAAGAAGAGCAGCAGTTACATACCAGATTTTTTTTTTTTGATGGAGAAGTGATTAGACAGATGCCAGTTGGAAACTAGTTTTGAATCCCACAGTATTTCAGATCTGCATTGCAGCCCCAGTCTACTGTCGTCTGCTGGTTTTGGAGAAAGTCTGGAGACAGACAATAGCCATGACTATATCTGTGTGCTCTGAAGAGTGGCTGCCCTGGCCTACGGGAGCTCCATGCATTGAGAGCAGATGATAAAGCCTCTCTCCAGAGTTTGTAAATAAAGATCAACCAATAAGTGCAGAGGTAATAAATGGCTGCATCGTCCATGGTGGATGCCCTCCAGACACCATTAGTGAAGTCACTCAGCAGCATGTGATATTGCTTATCATCCCTGATGTGCCAAGTCACTAGTTAGTGAGTGATGGCTCTGGTCCTCAGTGGAATATGCCAAGTGGCTGGCTAAGCCCTGCACAATGTGGAGTCAAGACTGGTAAATCCTGTGTGCCTCCAAGGCAGGCTTCAGTCACTGTAGGCACCTATGTGGATCAAAACAATGGGAGAAATCCCACTGTAAAATTGTGAAATGTCAGCTGTAGATGCTGTTGCAAACTGTACCAAGAAAGCTGCATGGTGGCATTAAGGGACTGTGGCCATTTCTCAGCTTATAGCCATAAATGGCAGGTCCAGAAACATCCCTAATCACTGTGCAGTCCAGTTTAAAAATAGAGTTGGATCTAAACCAAGTTCATTGCCAGCCTTTACATTAAAAAAAAGTAAGCCGAAGACTATTCACCAGGAGGGAAAATCAGTTTTCTTCCATTTTTGGGATGCATATCAAGATACTTGACAGATTGAAATAACCAAATAAAAGACTTCTCCTTATAGAAGGGACACCAGATTTTAGTTATGTGTTCTGTGTAGTCTTGAGCTCAGCTTTAATAGATGAGTCAGAGCTGCATGAGTATTGAGCAAAGATGAGAGCAAAGCCAGTCTACTTTTGCTGCTCCTTCATCTTGGAAATCAATTTTTCCAAGGACTTTTCCTTTGGACTAATTTCTGGTTCACAAAGCTTAAATTTCAGATTCCTTCTCCCCACCCCCAATTTTTCCCCAATTCCTGTGCTTTTCCTGTTGGACTTGCACTTGCCTAGGAGAACCAGAGAGAGTTGGCTTTCCCTCAGCCCCTGTGCAACAGTAGATAATACTGTCACCAAGACACTCACAGTATTGCATTGCATTTCATCACTTAGACTGTGTCTGTTCGGTGTTCATCCCGGGCTGCACTGTCAGCTCTAGGCACATGACCTTCTTGGACTTTAAACACTTGCAAAATGTGATCAGGAAGTAGCTTTGTGGTTTTCTTGATATGGAAGTCCTCTTTGTAACGTCTGAAAGTGCTCAGCAACTTCCAGTGGTGCATCCTGATAATAACTGTTTGAAGAAGGAGAGCTGCAATGACAGCACATTACTCTCAATTCTTCCTTGTTTTAATGAAACACAAATGGTGCCTTAGATGAAATTCTGGCTTCACTGAAGTGAACTTTACTGAGGCCAGGATATACTGTTTTGATTCTAACCACTTTAATGCTTGACAGCTAGTAAGAACTAACATCATACTATTTCTTAAATGTTAGTAATTTAAATATCAGTAAGTTTTACCATCAAATCTAACATGCAAATACCTCTGATTGAGAAGATCCCTCACACTTAGTTGTGATTTCAAATGAACCTACTTGACTCTATTTCTGTATTTATAAGCAGTGGAACAGAACTTTGAGAAAGTAATGAGCTGGTATCTGAGAGCTGCAACTTTTACAAACATTAAATGAACAAACCCATATATTTTTCTGCTTGCCATTCCAGATTCATGAAACTTATCTGAAAGGTTACAAGGCAAGGGACTTAAAATGAATCTATTACACAATTGCTGCAGGGAATTGTTGAGCACAGTAATTAATTGCTGGTGTATTGGTTTGCAGCAGGAGGAGCAGCAGAAGGAAAATCTCTCATTGAATTTAGAGTTGTATCTATTCATGTATGCACTGTGGTGCTACAGCACAATTATTATCTGACACATTGGAAGCGGACTTGTGCTCTGTTAGTCGCTTGAGCTATGTGCTGTTATTGGGTGATCTGCTACAAAAATGCACAAAACATTTGTTTCAAGAGGTGCATTCAGGATTGTAATTGATGCCTCAGGGATTTCAGCCTGGCAATCTCAAAATCCATCAGGAGACATAGGAAGATCAGCTTAGCATCATGTGTTGTTAGTCTACAGCCCCTAGAATGCTGGTGTGTCCACAGGGGCAGATAGGAGAAAATCCTGAGTTCACAGGTCAGCAGGCTCTAACCAGGAGCTCTGGGGGTTTTTTTATCTGTCTGGAAGGAGACATGGGTGCTAGCCAGCCTGTGCTGCTTTCCAGTTTCCAGTGCAGTGTTGGCACCAATCCACAGGCAGCCACTCATCTAGCATTCCTGGCTAGAGGATCATTTCAGCAGCTATATAATATGTCAGCCAAGAGGAAGCAAGAAGGAAAAGGAAAACAGAGTTATGAAGTTAAAATCAAGAAAATCTAAATTCCAGGCAGCTGTAGTGTGGCAAGGATTGCTGGTGGGGTAATAGTTTATTTGGTGAATCTGCTGCATGATTTCTAATAAAACCTCACCTATCCTTCTGGGAGATTTTTGCCACTGAACTGTATGTAGTTTGCATAAAGCTGACATGGCAGCAGCTGATGTAAAGGTTTATACTTTGGAAGGGTTTTAAAAGAGCAAATATGGATTAAATGGTGACTGTAGGCAGAACCACAATGAGGACATGGTGTGCTAGTGCCACATCCCAAGAATGAGAGAAATACTGTGTGCTTTGCATGCCTTCAACCTGTGCTGGTGTAATCCCAACCCCACCAAGCTCAGGCATGGAGATCATTGCAGAGGACGTGCACCACCTCTACCCAATATGCCAAATGTAATATCCAGGAAGAAATGGAATATAGCCAACCCTGATACTTCGGAGCAGGGTAAGGGAAGAAGGCAATGGGGACCAGACTCTTCCCATGCACACTGTCTGTTCAACATGTCACTGCATCTGCTGAAGAGCTTGGCCCTGTCCTCTTGCTGCAATGAGCAGTGTCCTGCTCTGGAGAAGCCATGCTGATGGCTTGTAGCATAAGGTTGTTCTACACAAAGAGGTAGCAGAATCAAGTTTGGAATAATGACTATTCTGAAGATCTTAAAAATAAACCAACTGCTTCCTCCAGGCCTTTTAAACCGCCTAAATGAATGTGAAATTAACCTCTCTTTCCTATCAGTCTGATGAAAGAAACGAATGGAAGCAATGACAGGATTCTATTACTCTATTAATATGATGGATTCTAATTTGTAAGAAGAAATGAACCTCATTCTGTGCTTTATTACTTCCAGAAATTCTAAAATCAATGCAAGATATGCCATAAACATCATTCTTGGCAGGCACTCATTGAGGTAAACATATAACTCAAAGATAGCTTGATCTGAATTCTGACCAATTTAGCAAGTAATAAGCAAGGCAGTCTGTGATAAGAACATTAAAAAGAAGAGACAGTAACAGAGTTATGAACAGATGGCATCCATAAATAATTTTGAAATAATAATAATATTTTAAATTTATATATGATGTCTTTCAGTCTGGAAAATCCCACAGTGCTTTACAAAACTGAATTTAAAAGGCAAACTTAAACTGGAATGCAGAATTTCTGGTGTGAAATATGGCACTTGTTTGAGAGCCCGAGCAATGCCAAGTCATTTGGGATAAGAAGAGAATAAGAATTTTGGCTCACTGCTACTGCAGCAAGACCCTGGGTTGATTTTTTTTTTTCCTTTTCTTTCCTCTCTTCTAATCTATTTAATCTATCATCGGTGATGGTATCTGGATATTCTGCCATAATACATCACTATTATCCAGAAAGACCACTCTCCCTACTGTTAACGATATCAGATGCAATATTGCTCGTTTATTAAGACTTCAAAATGAGCAGCAATTTGGCTTTATCCTATGAAAAAAACCTTTACATTCTCAGCAAAAATGTCCAAGTAGCAACAGTACTTAATACATCCATGTGTGGGGAATATTAACTCCTATGTCAGCCTAATTCTGAAACCTTTGTCTTTCAATGCAGAACATAATTGCTCTTTCCAAGCACTTATGTAGCTCAGCCTAACTTGAGGATGTCTTCTAATCTCAGATAAACCCAGGCAATCCCTCTGGTTTTAGTGGGATTATGCCAACATAAGTGAAACTAAAATTCACCCCATGGTATATGAGAGCTGATAGGTGCATAAGGCAGTGTGTGACGTCTGAAGGCTGCAATGGTAAAGTGCTGGAGGATGATAGGGAAAAAATCATAGGCTGTGTACACAGGGCAATGGAAACTATTTAAAGCTCTGGCCTTGAATATTCTGTGTAGGCCCTTCAGAAGACAAAGATGTTACATGGTAGCCTGGGTATGTGAGTGGATAGCCTCTGTATTATAGAAATAATATAAACCAGAAAATGCTGGAGTCTTCTGAGTGTTGAACGACACAGTCTGTTTGCAGGAATGCTGAATACAAAACAAGAAGTGGTATTGGGGAAAATTACTTTAATGCTTTCCCATTCAGGTCTGTAGGAATCATAGCCAGCATCTTCCCCTTCCAAGTCACCTCTTGGATAATGGCACCTGCACGGACTCTTGATGTCAGACGAGCTTTATAGCAAGTTTGTGGTAACTGTCCTGGAATGGTAGAACTGGTGCAGGGTACTGAAGTACCTGGAGGGGTTCCTTGTAAAAACAGAAAAAAGAGCTGGTGACAGGGCTTTACCTGAGATTAACTTTTTAACCCTTCTGAAAAGCTCTCCTAGCTTGCACTCGTTAAACATTTGTAGTTTCTAAAAGTGGGCTGGGTGTCCTTATCTTTGATACATAGGATCCCTGTGCTGGCACTCCATGGTGCCTATGATGGAGTCTGTGGTGGTGCAGGCCTCAGATGCAAGCAGATCTGCCACCCATGTATGGAGAATAACAACAGCTTGCCCCGGGAGGTAGCGCGAAACCAGCACCTCTGTGTTGCTATTTTCTGTGGTCAAAACTGCTCTTGGCAGAGCATTCAGCCTGCATTTTGATGCAGATGAAATTTAGATAACAAAATGAGCTAATACATTGCACAGCAGCACTCAAGGCCTGCTGGCATCCCTTCCAGTAAGAGTGAGTTGAAAGGTCAGTGGAGTGGACTTTACTCTCCTACTGGTTTCTCTGGATCCAGGTTCACTTGTACTGCTTTTCAGTCAAACCATGTGTTTTTGGGGTAGAAAGGAAGGAGAGGAATGCAACTACATTGTCACATGCAAAGCAAATATTAGCACAGGGTGTAGCTTCAGGTTGCTGAACAGTTGTCTTGAACATCATAAAAAATTGAGTTTTGTAGTTTATTGTGTGTAAGTTACATATTGAAAAGCCCACTCTTAATCCAGCATGTATCTACTTTTTTGGGAGATATGAACCCTTGGTTTAACTGTGGCAATTTGTGCAGGAATCCTTGGACTGCCAGCTTTGGTGCAGGACACGTCTGTAAGCATGCACATCTCTACCTGCATGGGCTCATTACTGCTACTTGTGAGACACTGGGCAGTCTCATGTTACAGTTGTTTTTCGTTTGCATCTTGGGATTTTACAGCACAGTGGATTTGTTTCCTGATGTTATGTCTGCAGTTGACTATCTGCAGTGCATCAGACTTCGGTTTCAAGGTTAAATTAAAATTAATTTTTAAACACACAGGATTGCATGCATCAGAGTTGACACTCTTGTCAGGCCTTCTGTATCACCACTTCATATCCTCAAAGCTGGTGCCTGCAACTCTTCATGCAGGTTCAGTACAGTAAGCCTGGTGACCTCAGTCTGCCTCCTGATGGGCACATGTCTGTAGCTAAAAAGCCTGTTGCTGTAACTGACATCCTTATCTGTGCTCTGCACAGAGGGCCTGAGTTTGGAGAGGACACTGAGGTACAGCACGTCAGCATGCCACCAGCACAGAAACAGGGAGATGGCACATTGTGACCTGCTCCCAGATCCATCAGGCTTGGGAAATGTGGTCCAGAAAACACCCTCCTGTCCTTCTGGGAGTCGATTTGCATTCAGAAATGGGGAAGCTGCTTTCCCATGGAGTTATGCGTGTGTTAACATAACTGTGCCCTACTGTGGAGCTGTACTACTTCAGGCTGACCCTATGTGCTGTACTCTACTTGGGGATTCTGAATGTTTTGGGGGTAATTTTTTTCTTTTTACCTGAGCTGAAGCAAGAGGAAAACAAAAACGTCTTTAGTTTATCCTTGCTGCTGTCTCTGCTCTACCTTTCAGGCCTGTCAGTGTGGTAAGAGCCTCAAATGCTAAATTAGTATAAAAAAATAATCCCCGAAACCTCCCAATTTAAATCAATTTTAGTCCAACTTATAGGAATTGGGCCACTCAGCAGCCTGTTTCCTGAGTGTTGTGTTACTTGCGTTTTTTCCACAGTCTTATCGTTGCCACACACACTTCCAGTTTTCAGGGCACAGGTTTGCAGGTCTGTCTACAGGTATTTCAATATTTCTGGCTGTCTTAAGAGCTCAATACCAGCTGAAATGAAGAAAAAGGTCTGAACACTAAATATCCATTGATGCCAACTTAACCACTTTACATCTTTTCCCTCTGGATAATTTTTATTTTCTGTCCTCTGGAGGGTGGCATTTTTTTGTCACAATCTGTGGTGAGACCAACAGTGAGCTGGTTGACCACAGTAACTGCTGCACATTGCTCTGCTCACTGCAGTATGGGAGGCATCTCTGGCTTCTTTTTATTTTCTTTTTTTCCCCATTTTTCACTTGCAGAACAACTGAAGAAGGACAAGGTTGAGGTATTTCATGAATGCTGCATTGTGCCTGGCCTTGCATAGTGCACAGAGGAGTCAGGGAGAGAAGTTGAAAAGAGCTGTTGGACTAACTTGACTCTTGTGTCAACCAACTGCTTAGAAAACAGAAGGTTGACAGAGACTAGGGCTTCAAAACAGTGAAGCTGGGGAGGCAGGGCTGTCAACCTTTCCTGAACCAGCCTGCAGAATATTTGCTGCTCCATACGATTTCTGTTTCTGCCTAGAATCGTGCTTTTGACAGTAGGAAAAGTATTCTATAAATACTCTGTATTTCTTATTTTGCTAGAACTTTTTCACTATGCTGAACTTAGATCAATAAAAGGAGAAAAAGGAGGAAAAATATCCAAAGATAAAAGCAACCCAGAGAGCTGTGCATTCCAGAATAAACACAGCACTCCTTCACTTGGTACAAGGCGCTGTTTGTGCCTGCCTTCCCAATAGGGGTTCTTGCACATCCAGTAACTTTGTTTGTATTTTGTAAATTAGCAGATGGTTCTTTGATACAAAGGAGAAAGTGTTCCCACGTCAGATGAGTATCTCTTCCCCCCTGTTCTCATATTAGATAAATCATAGAGGGAGACACAACCGCAGTTCCTAAAAGTAAAGGGGAGATGGAGCAAAGAAAAAACTAGGTGTAGGTAAGCTATAAAGTGCTTTTGACATTGACTATAGTAAATCAAAGAATGTAAGTGGAGATATTCTCAATTCCAACATATCTGAGATATGCTCCAGGAGACCTAGAGTACAACCAGGTTGGTTTGTGTGACCCTTTTCATGTAGAGGCTGCCTAAATCTCATCAACTGAAGGAATTACTCAGAGAAGTGTGTCACTGCTTAAGTGGGGGAAGAATTTTGTGCCTGACATGTAACCATTTTATAGAATCATAGAATCATTTAGGTTGAAAAAGACCCTTAAGATTATCCAGTCCAAGCATTAACCTAGCACTGCCAAACCCACCACTAAAGTGTGTCCCTCAGCACCACTTCTACACGTATTTTAAATACCTCCAGGGGTAATGACTACACCGCTTCCCCTGGCAGCCTATTCCAGTGCTTGACAATCGTTTCAGTGAAGGAATTTTTCCAACTATTGAACCTAAACCTCTGCTGACACAACTTGAAGCTGTTTTTCCTTGTCCCCTTCCTTGTTCCTTGGGAGAAGAGACTGATCCCCACCTCTCTGCAACCTCCTTTCATCCCCTTCAGACTAATTTTCTCCATAGTAAACAAACCCAGTTCCTTCAGCCACTCTGCAGAGGACTTGTTCTCTAGACCCTTCACCAGCTTCACTGCTCTTCTTTGGAAGCGCTCCAGCACCTCAGTGTCAGGGTGGAGCCTGTGTCTCACTCAGTGATAAATCTAAGGCATTGTGCCTATTTACCAGAAGTTGGGCTTGATCTTGGCTGGAGCCTCAAGGCAGTAATTTGAGTAATGCAATAGCAATTAAATAAGACGTTTACAGACTAGATCTGGCTAAAGCATATTCCACATTGCTCCCAAACCCCCTTTTTAATTGCTAGCCTGGAAGTTCTGTGGAAATGTTACTGCTGCAATAGTCAACTCTCCCCTCGTTTACTTGAAACCTTGTCTATACAGATACTACAGTGGTAAACTATCACGGGTTTCTTTCTGCTTGTTTGTGTAAACTGTATAGAAGTGAGAGTGTTCTTTGGGGCAGGCCTTCTCCTTCTGACCTATGTCTGTATAAGACATGGCATTATTTGGTCCCAGTCCATGGCTGAGCCATACAGGCATGACAATTGTGTAAATCTCTGAAGAGAAAGTTCTGTTCACTTGATTTCCAGCATTTTTCCCTACAGGTCTTGGTACCAGAATTCTTGCAAGAAAAGGAAATTCCTCTGTTATTCCCAAGTTTTTTGTGTCCATGTCTGGTCCCATTGACCTGACTGAGAGAGAGTGGAGGATTTGTTACTGGCTGTAGTACAAGCAATGGGTCCAGTACTTGCAATGTTTCAGATCAGAAGAGAAAATGCTTTCTCCCTCTGAAGTTTTGCCTCGAATGTAACCTGTGTCCAAAGGTGGAAAAAATTATGGCTACTTTTCCCTAGGTTGCAATTAAGGAGAAAATTTACTGAAATACTTACGCAGGTGCTCAAAGGGTACGATAAAACCAGAATGGATTTAATGCTCATTAACAACTAGTAATATTCTAAGCAGAAGAAAAAGAAATTAAGAGGAAAATTTGCATTATATATAGGAAAAATACATACCATGGAAAAAATACATACCAAACACTAAACACGGCCACAAACCCAATCCTTCTAATTTTGCAATCACTGAGAGTGCCTCTGTTGACTTCCAGGGAACTTGAACGGAATCCAGTTCCAGATCTGACTTTCTTAACTCATGAATACTCCTCTTGAACTTAATAGTTTTTCTCAAATTGGGCAAGTAAGACAGGTTTGTGGTAGTGCAACTCTCACTCTCAGTAATTCAGCAGAGACATGATTTGAGAGAAAGCCCTTTCAAGGTAATGCCTGTGACTGACATGCATAAATTTATAGTAATGTTTTCTTCTGTTTTCCAAGGATGACAGTCTTAGGACATACACAGGGCGATAGTTAAACCATCAAGAGCAGTTAAGGAGCCACCAATCTACCCTCTAAATGTTCCCAGTGATGTTCAGAGTGTGCACAGGAGATAAATCATACACTGGATCATTTGTTCATTGTGACTGCTTGGTGACTAGCCCATCCATAGGCCCTTCTTTGTATTTATCATCCAAGCATAACTGGGTGGTTATGGGTAGAGGGCAAATCAGGTCTGAAAACTAAGAACACATCTGTGCCCAGCACAGATCCATGTCCTTTGAGCAGTGCTGCTGGTTGAGGCAGGTCACATGGGTGCTATGGTTTTGTTACAGTTTTTTTGTCTGCTGAAGATGTAAGACCTTTTCACTGAATACACTGTGTTCTGAGCTAAAACCTGCTGTCTGACTGTTCTTTTGACATACAACTGTGAAACTCATTTTCTGTCACACAAAAACATGAACTGTGTGGAAAATCTGCATATTCATGAATATTCATTTAATATTTATAATTATTTTAGTCTTGCTTACACACTTCTCTTGTTTTCTGATACTCAAACCAGGTTTTTTTGGTAATTAATTCAAATTTTAGTCCTAATGAGTGGCATCTTCTCTGAAGCCTATTACAGAAACAGCACATTGTTCTAAATTGCATAATAAAATAATTGTTTAGAGCTGTGACACACTCAGCAAAATGGCTCCACTTCTGCTTGACAGGGTGAACGCCTAGAAGCTTTTCAAAGCAACTAGTTTAGCACTCTTCATTTACAAAGAGGGAAGGGAGAGGAGAGAGAAACGCTACTCTGAGAACAGCTTGTCTCATGTTGACCTACTTTCTCCACCAATCTGCGTGCAGCCGGCACTGCTGTTGTGTTGACACTACATATCCAAGCTAGAGCAAACCCAGCAGAATCAGCGGCCTTAGAGACTGGCTCTGGAGAAGACAAAGGGCCTTCTGGGTTTGTTAGGACGTTTGGATGTGCAGGCACTGCAGGGCTGAGATTGAGTGAGCTGATTTTCACCACCAAGTCTCGTGCCTCCCCTTTCCTGGGAGATCTAAAGTAGATTATGCTCACGTAATGAGGCCACTTTGTGTCTAATCTCTCAGGTCAGGTACATTTATGTCTAAAGCAGATGTTATTGGTCCAGGGAGAGTCTCCTCATCTGCACGGGGAACTTGGTCAAAGCGCTGAATTTGCTACTCATCAGCACTTTTTCTCTCCTGCAAGGAAAATCAGGGAAACAAGAGAAAAGGGATGTGCCTAGAAGAAATACTGGGATGCCCATTTGTCATGTCTTTGACTCCCTTTTAGCCCCTAGACATTATATGCAGATGGTGCAAACTGGAGTAGCTATAGAGCAGATCACAATAGCCATGGAGCTAGTTTGCAGAGGAGAGTTTCTTACAGAGCCTGCAGACCAGGAAATGAAAACTTCTTTTTTTTTTTTTTTGCCTGTGTATATCCATGCAAGGGTAAATACTTTGTTATCTGTTCTGTTTGGAGATTACTGGATCCTAAGCTTCAATTCATAATCTTTGGGGTTTGTTTTTCACTTGCTATCATTAATTTTGGAAAGGAAATAATTTTTTGATGTGCTGCACATGTGTAACTCCTGCTGCCTACAGTGGGAGGAGGTACTGTGAGTAAAAAAATACGTTGTGTTGATATTCATCATCACATCAGTTTGACAATTTCAACCAATGTTTTCACAAAAGCTGATCTGTACTTTACAAAGCAATTACTATTCCTCTGCCCCTGAAAGCTTCTTGTCTTTTAACGGAAATGAACACTTTCTGTGTGCTGCAGAAAGCTCCAGTAATGTGACTCCTCACCAAACCCTCCTCTTTATTGACTGGTTTTAACTGAGAGCAAGAACCCTGTTGATTCTGACAAGGAGAAAGACCATAAACCTTTGTTTCCAAAAACATAGCATTTCTTTTACACCATTCTGGAGATTTCCTTTTTTTTTTCATCTTCTCTGATGAGGGTATTGTTGATAGGACAATGGTAAGATGGCTTAAGGTCCATTATATTTGTTTGGGTCCTAAAGAAAGAGAGTTGACCTGAGTTTAGTAGAATGAGTAAAATAATGAATCGAATCTCTAGGCCTTTAAAATAGACCTAAATGAGGTCTAGTGGAAACTATTTACTGTTAGGTGAAATGTTACTGGGACTTTCTTGTGCCCTATTGCTGGAACCCTTGCAGGAAATTACAGCCCAGTGCAGCAGTGTGAGGACATAAAGTGCAGTAACTGCTGCACCCTGCCTTGCTCTGTGGCACTCTCACCCCACATCAAGACTGCCTTGTTGTGAGCTGGCTTGCACTGCTTTCAGAATGGATTAAAACAGGCACTTGTAGGGTGAACTAAGAAAGCCCTGGGATAAAGCCAGCACAGGACCCCAAGTGCAGTTATCACACTGAACTTCTTCCCCACTGAGACTGGGGGGTTTAAAATTTGCTCGATACAGTGGATTCTACTTCTTCTTAGGAGCATGCATGTGGGTGAAAGTTTGGCATCTGCTGTTCTGCAGAATCTGTGCTTCTGGGGCAGAGGTTCCTCTCTCCATCCCAATAGAAATTTTCTGCTGTCATTGCCTATTGCTAAATGTTTCTCAGCTACTTGAATTTGCTCCCTCATAAGCCATGTGGGCCACTATGGCAGGAAGCCTCATGGGCTGCTTTCATTGGCATGCTGCTTGGTTTTCAGAGGCTGGAGTTCAAGGGATTGAGTTTGCATTGAGCCTTTTGCTTTGGGAGCAGTGCTGAACCCCCTCTGCCTTGTGAAATGCCTCATGCATATGCGATGCAAAAGTTCCTACACTTCTGAGCCATGGCAGCCAATGGAGAGCTTACAGGTGGTAAGAGCTGCTATTATTATGGTATTCAAAAACTTGAATATTTTTTATTAAACTGTCTGAACAAGTTGTTTGATCCTCATTTGGCAGAATGCCTGTGTCATATGATTTCAATCAGGCAACAACAGCTTAAGCTACAATTCTTTTTGTGAGGTCACTTCCCATTGATGTCTGATGGGAATTTGGCAAAGCCAGAGTTGAGGCACTGGAAGGAAAATGAGGATGAAATTGTAGGTGTATTGAGTGAGTTTTACATTTCAGAGAGAATCACAGCAAAGTAGATTGATTCCCTACACCTGCCATTTCTTTCCTCTGTGCTACTGCTTTGTATTTCCCTTAAATTAATTTCCTTTTAATCTTTCGATATTTAAAATACTCATGTAAACAACAATGCCACAAACTGAGCCTCATGAATTCTAGTCCTAGCCTTCATTCATATCCATTTGGGGATCTCTGAGCTCAGGGAGCCAGGATCATGTCCAGAGACACCGAGACAAGATCTGGGAGTACACATCTCTCCCTTCTCTATCTTGACATCTGTGGAAACCCACAGCTGTGGAAAATTTTCAGGTTAAGGCAGCCAAACCAAATGGATTTCTGTACTGAATGATCTAACTGCCAGGACTGTACTGCTGATGAGTGCAGATACAGCCTGCAAAAAAATTTGTGAATGTGCTTCATCCTTCTGCTTCAGGTGCTGTGCAAATAGTATTCCTCAGTGACTAGCACGAGGATCAATTCCTTAGCATCCGGAAAGAGATTTGAAAACCTAGAGTAATAATTTCACAATAATGCTTAATCAGTACTGTGCCTCTATAATATTAATGTCATTATACGAATGTTCATTGACAAATCAAGGATGCATTTTAAAACTCCCTTAGAAAAGCCAGTAAATATAAAGTCTTTATTCATCAGTCTGTGGTTTGTAATCCTGCTACAGCAATGTTCTGCTCTGTCTTTTATGGAAGTGTACTGCAGAGATGTGATGCTTTAATGACTTTTCAATAAGCAAAGCTTACAGTCTAGTTCTTTCTTAACTCCACTCCACTTTCGACTTCACTGTGGTGGTTTTACTTCTGCTAAAAGCACAGTCAGTGCCTTGCATTTTCAACACCATAAAGATAAATTAGTGCATTGCATTTTCTTCAGAAGGAGTATCATTTCCAGGAGGAGGAGAGCAAATAGACCTTTCTAGCCATTTACTTTCAAATGTATCCTCTAGGTTCCTTGGGAGTTAAATTTTAAAAACTTTTAAAAATGGAAAACAAAATTGAGTTCATCAGGTGCCTTTTTAAAGTCTTGAATGAAACACAGGCTCCCATTCTGCTGGTCAGGTCAGCTGCTGCATGGTGACTCCATAACCATCACCACCAGCCTGCTACCCTGCCCTGTTGGAAAACTGCACTGTGCTGCCTAAAATTGCCCATGGTCTGCTTGCACTGTCAGGCCTCAGCTCTTGTTTCAAGCAAGGGATATCTGTGTAGAGATCTGGCTTCTGCCCAGAGCCCAGCATCAGGCATTATCAGTCTCTGGTTTTATGATGTTGCACATGAATTACCTGAATTACCCTGCATTGCCCTTCTGCTGTGCTGAAGATGTTTTGGACACTAAAAAGGCTGAGGCCAAGTGCAGCTGTGTGTAGCCACAGCTAAAACCATGCTGGGGATGTGCCTACTGCATCCAAAGTTATTAATTCCCTTAACCTCTCCAGTAAATCTCTTTCTGCCACAAGCACACACTGATTGTTACTCCTCCCAAAAGAGACCTGTGGTAGAGAATCGGTGTCAGCAAGGTTAAGTAACTCAGTCCATAATTGCAGGGACTTGTCCATAATTTCACATTCTCTGTGCAGAAAAGGAAGGCTTTTCTTTCCCTTAGACTGTGTGGTTAAAGACAGGCAGACTCTGGCCATTCTGTGAAAATCTTCTAAGTGTAATAGATTCCTCATTTGACATAGATTTCCAAGCCAAGGTGATTAATGAATCATATATATAATGCTACAGTGATCCTTAAAATAAACAGCATTCCTTGATATGAAAATCCTAGGAGATGAGTTTTAATTTCTTTAACCAATCTGGGAATGTAAAAGATTTTCCTGCAGTGCCTTATTGATATAATTTGACCTTGCTCAGCAGTGAAGCTCCCTGATGGAGGTGTGTGTGGGGAGGAGGGGTGTGGGCACACATGCAAAGTGCTCTTACTATGCCTGTATTCAAATTCTAATTCCATATTCTTGTAGGAAGGATCTCACTGGGAACCAAAAATAGCACAGACAGAAAATATTCTTACAAGATGATTGTCACACAAATAAGAAGAGTTTCTCTTTAACCCATTCTCTTATCAGCTAAGCTCTCTGCAGGTTCCTGATCCTCTGCTGGTGCTTTACTTTAGCTGTTGGCCAAGAATATATTCATGAAAAGCACCAATTTAATAGTAATAAAATAACTGTGGTTGAGAGAGTGCCACTAAGCGGGATTCAATGAAGTGTGCTTACCTTGTTTAAACAAAATAAAAGTATTGCTTCAGCAATGGTAATCTGCCCCCTTTGGAACAGGGGCTGTTCCTCAGTTTTGGTGACTCTTGCTGGGTCCTTTCTAGCTTTAAACATCTCCTAATGCTCTGGTGCTTTCAACGAGATAGCACAAAATGCACGTCTGACCCAAATTCTTCCTTCCAATCACAATTTCCTGTATAGAAAGAGAAGACGAATTAATGGTGATGCCTTTATTTAGTTTTATTACTGCAGCACCCACAAGCCTCAGTTTGGGTCATGCTAGGAATTTTAACTACACAGAACCAAATGGTTTTCCTTTCAGAAATCCTGTCCTCTAAGTAGTGGAGGGGGGTGGCAGAGGATACTGGTAGAGGGTGCAAGGAAACCATGAATGTGCTTCTTTGAAGCTCCAGTGAGTGGTGTGAGCGAGCAAAACCAAAGGTGGAAGCTGATCAGTGCAAGAAATAGTTCCATCAGAGAGGGTGCCCACAGGCTTGAGAAGTGGTGTGTTAGAGAAGGAGCATGGCATTCAGAGAAGAAGAGGCAGAGGAGAGTTGATCCTATGAATCCCCTATTTTTTCTGGGTTATTTTGGGGGAAATACAGCTTGTAGAGTGTTAACAGCAGTGTGCAAATGAGCTGATTGATCAAGTTAGCTTTTCACAGTGGCATGTTAATTCCCCAGCTTCTGTGATAGACAGTTACAGATAAATAAAAGCTATCATCCTGTTCTTTTATTTCAATTTGTTTATAGACCACAGAGAAAAGCTGATGGTTGCGTATTTGCCACACAACAGATGTTCATAGTTCTCAGGCACATCATCTGCCCAATTGCCCATGGCTTTGTCTCTTCCAATTATTTTTTCCCATATGTATATATTGGGTCACATTCCAGCTCTGAGACAAAGAAGGTTTTATTTTTTGTTCCTCTCCACAACTACTGAGGTCCTTTGGGCTCCACACAGAGGCTGTCACATCCTGAAGAAGAGCCCTGAAAACATGCCCATGGCAGTTACCTGTAAGGGAATGATTGACAGGCTCCCATTCAGCTGGTCTGGTGATACCTTTGCTGTGAAGCCTTCCATTTTGTGCATGATCTTGCCCATGTTTCTTTAGCCCAGAAAGGCTGCTCTGCCTTGGATATTCCAGCAAGGCTTCCTCAAACTGACTGTGAGAGAACTGGAAAAACCCAACCCATGAAGTTGCTGTACTGGCTAAAGAGGGTAGAGTGCATAGGCAGAGCCTGAGAGCAGGAACAGTGGAGTGCTCAATTCTGCCCAGACAAGCAAAAATGCTTTTCCTGTTGTAAGTAGTTGAAGAACTGCTGTCCACTCTTGTCTGTCATGATAACCTTAGATGTACTTGGCTTCTCTGTGAACACTGTGAATGCACGCTGAGAATGAGTTGGGAGATGCTCCTCTCTAAGAAAAGATGGTGCTGAGGACCTGCCTGGTGATACCTCAGCTCTTCATGAAGCAGGATGACTGACCTGCCTTCCTGGGACTTGAAAACAGGCTCTACATGTTCTCCTTGCATGCTGAACTAATGTGCTGCTCAGCTTCCCCTTCTGGTTTGGTGTCCTTGGCAGAAACCTGTTCTGAGTAGCACCTGCCTGTGCCATTCCAGAGTGAGCAAGTGAGGCAAGAGGTCTGGGACTTGTAGTTGAACCCTGAGTCACAGCCATGCTGTCCTGTGGGGCACTCGATGTCTCCTGAATGCAGAACAGTGCTGTGACACGTTGTGTGGAGCAGAGAGAACACAACGAGCTGGGAGCAGCCGGCTTTGACATTGGGCAGACTCTCAGCTGGGCACAGCGTAGCCAGCCTGGGATAATCAGCCATGCTGAGAGGCAAGGATAAATAGGCAGTCACAGAGATACCCTGCAGATATCCTTGTGCAGCTCTTAACTATTCTTAGAAAACTTTTCCTAATATATAGCTTCTATATTGCTCCCTCTGAATTAAATGAATTCTCATGTTAGCTGTCACATATTCTTGTTTACTAGGTTGGAAGCTCCTATCATATTCTCCCGAGCCTCCTCTTTCCCAGACCAAACAAATGAAGAAGAAATTCTTTCTTTCTGTAGAGGAGGATGTTTTGCCTCTCAAATTTGTCTGCATTTTTGGTGTTCCAGATTGCACCCTGAAAGAAGTTTAACCGATGCTTAATGAAGAAGCATAATCACTTCTGATGTCTGACAGGCATCAGTCTTATTAATATATCATTGAATGAACTTTAATTTTATTGAATGAGCATTAGTTTTTTGTTGCAGTGTGTCATAGTGCTGAGTCATATTCCACCTGGGGCTCTCCTTAACTCCCAGCACTCATTTTGCAGTACTCTTAGTTAACCACTTCTTTCTTACTTTGTATTTGTTTGATTTCTCCTTCCTTCACTTGGTACTTCACACTTGCCTTTATTGAATGTCTTGGTTTGATTTAAGGCTGTTTATTCAATTTATCAAGGCTGTTCTGAATTCTGAAAGTGTCTTTCAAAGCATTTGTAACCCTCCCCAGCATCTGCACCTTCTGTACCATCCTTTGTATGAGCTGAGTCGTTAGTAAGAATACTGAATCTAGCTGGTTTCAAGATAGATCCTTAGGGGACCTCAGGGGACCTCACTTGATACATCCAGATATGCTCAGTACCCGTGGGAGGAAGAATTGGTGTTTGAGCATAGGCTTTGGTTTTCATTGGGAAACAGCAAGGCATCAGGGCAGTTCATGTAGCCATTTGAAGTGAAGCCTCAGCTTCATAAACCCAGAGAAGCAGGAAAATACCCATGTGCTTCGTCTGCAGAAGCTCCCCCATGCTTCCCCCTGCCCAGCATACCAATGCCAGGCACTGCCTTTGCGCTGTGAATCCAGATGAACAGCATCTCGAAGGGGGTTATAAATATACATCCTCCTGCAGTTGGAGAAGGAAGAAGAGGATGCAGATGGGTGAGAACTGTTCCAGTGAAGCTCGCGCTCTCACCCGGAGCATAATGAGATCAGAATGCAGGCAGGAATGTGTGGAGGAGTGGAGCTGGCAAGGATTCACCAGCCTGAATTATTCTAAGCCTATTCCATCCCTACTCAAACCTTTGTGTGTGTGTGTGTGTATGCCAAGGTGCTTTATGGAGATGTTTCTGTTTGAACATAGAATTGAAGCTCTTTTTACTACATGAGCAAATTCCAATTGACAGGATACTGCTCTTTGCGTGAGTCTTGGGTGCGTCGGCCTTCTTATCATAGCTGCCTTTGCTATGGTTATTTCAGAGCACTTGGCATTTCTCTGCTATGCAGCCTATTTGCTGGATGCTGGAGAGTATGAAATTGGATCTTTAAAAGGATCCCAGATAATTTTTGATGTTAATATAACTAACTAACTAACTAACTAACCAAAACCAAACCAACAAAACCCCAAACAGAAAAGAGAGTGGGCAGAGCAGTATCACATGAGTTATCCAGACTTGTTTACATCCTGATTTGCAAAAGATACAGTTGGCCCCAGTGGTGATTACAACCTTGAAATCTGCACAGGGAAAGGAAATACTATGTAAATGAGAACAGCCAAAACAAAACAGGCAGACAGAAGCTGAGTGTACAGAACAAGCTGGGAAGGCAGGCTTTGCAAACACTTCTCCAAGGAGAAGAAATGTGCATGAGTTCGCTATTTTTTTTCCCTAGGATGTAAATGGCTGTGAAAAAACCCCACTGATAACAAAAATTGGATGGCTGCTTTTACAAGACCACAGCCATTTTCCATAGCATAGGAACAGCAAGTTTTCCCACACCAACCATAATTAGACCTGAGCTTTCAGATGAATCTGCAGTTGTGGGACAGCATGAGATAGAGGATGTAAAGCTGCCGGTTGCTTCTCAAACTGTGCATCACAGACAATACAGAACCAACCGTGACTCTTTGGTGCCCATTCAAAACTTGATTCGTCAGCTGGAGAGTCAGAAGGTCATCAGCAAAACTCATTCACCTTTCAACAGTCCAATCTGGCCTGTGAGAAAGCAGAATGGAGACTGGCGTCTGACAGTTGATTTCCGTGCCTTGAATGAACCATGCTGGAAACTTCCTCAGGAAGTCCTTCCCTAAGGAGGATGGTTCAGAGTGCCCAGGGGTGTGCTCTTGTGCCCAAGATTTTTGGTTGCAATCTAAATGGGTTTAAAAAGATGATGTCTTGGGGACCCTACCACAGGAGTAAAGTAATGCATGCTGCTTGTGAAATACTTATTAGCAGTGAATGGATGCTGGCCTCCTGTGCTAGCCTCCTGTGCTGGATAAAGAGAGGGAGAAGTGTACCAAAGACTGTTGTTCATCCAGAAGCATTTCAGCTATGGTGGGGCCGTGTGGTTCATTGTCTCCAGTTCTGCTCTGGTACACATGTTTGTGTGGCTGAACCATGAAGAGACTCAGAAACAGTTCTAGAGGGAAGATAATGTCATTTTTCCAGTGAGTTAAAAGCTTTCCATCCCACTCAGGTTTTAGTCTGGACTTCATATGCACGCTGTGTTGGCAGAGCAGGATGGGCTGCTGGCAAAAGAGGCTCAGCCTCCTGAGCTGGCAGAGCACAACCTCCCCTTACACTGTGCTCCCACTTCTGAAGTTACAGTTGTGGCTCAGCCTCTCCATGCTCTCAGCACTGCCTGGTTTATGCTCTCATGCCCTGGTGGTGCCATGTTTTAGAGAGCTGAACCACCCAAGGACTTCAGTCTGCTTGGGGTCAAGTGCTATTCAGACAGAATAACGGTGCCAGAATTTGTTGATGGTATTGAGAAATACAAAGTAGATTGTGTGTAATGATGTCTGCTGGATTTGTCACAGTCCTTGCCTGCCTGCTGGCTCCTACTGGTTGTCCACTTACATGTGCAATGTACAGTGTTACTCTCATTTGTCAGAATACAAACCACTATTTAAGTCTAAAATGGCATTTTGCTGTTATAGATATATATTTTTTAAGCAAAATATATTTCTTTTGAACAATAATTGGCGTAAGAGTCTTGCTTTAAGTGCATCCATTGTAATCCTAGCAAGCTTCCTCAGCCACTGCAATGTGTACAGGAGAAATGGGAAAGAAAAAGCAAGTGTGGGAAGAGGAATGAGGAATGAATCTTTTAAAGCAAAGGCAAGGAGAGAAGTTAGGGAGGTATCAAGGCAATCAGTGTTGTCCTTTATTCCATTCCATTGCAGGTCTGTCAGGTTTCAGGAATGAGCAACCAGGCAAAAATACAATTACAGAGGAGTATCGGTGGATAAGCCTAGCTCTCACCTCCAGTACTTCTCTGTAGCAGCACCAAATGTGAAAGGAAGCTAACTGAAAAGCAAACATCTCTCCCCAGTGGAAACCACAAGGTTCAGTTAAGTCTGGAAATGTGGGTTTTTAATTCATTCTGGTTTAGATTTTGACCACATGGGAAATCTTTATTCCTACTTGCACAGAAATTTAGGAAATAAATGGGAAATATAGCTTCTTAATATTTAATTTGCTTGGTGATTACAAGAAATTAGTTTCAACTATTGAGCAATTTAGCAGACCGCCATTAATTCTTATAAGGAAATATTTGTCTGACTTTGTGAATTGGTATGAAAAGAATAATTATTAAATCTTCTCCCATCTGTGTGTTTTTGATAAAGACATCTCTGATGTGAATAATCAGAAACTGAGTCACAGAATCACAGTCACAGAATGGTCTGGCTTGGAAGGAACCTCCAAAGCTCATCCAGTCCAACGCCCCTGCAGTCAGCAGGGACATCCTCAACTAGTCAGGCTGCCCAGAGCCCTGTCAAGCCTTGCCTTGAATATCTCCAGGGATGGGGCCTCAACCACCTCCCTGTACAACCTGTTCCAGTGCTCCACCACCCTTGTGGTAAAGAACTTGTTCCTAACATCCAAACTAAATCTATTCTTCTCTAGTTTGAAGCCACTGCCCCTTGTCCTATCACTGCAGGCCTTTGTAAACAGTCTCTCTCCATCCTTCTTGTAGGCCCCCTTCGGGTACTGGCAGGCTGCTATTAGGTCTCCCCAGAGCCTTCTCTTCCCTAGGCTGAACAACCCCAACTCCCTCAGGCTGTCTTTGTATCATTTTTGCATCCCTCCTAATTGAATGCAAATGCATTAAGTGCAAGGTAGTCATACTTCATAAATAACATGTGGATTGGGGAGTTTAAAGAGTGGAATGACAATGCCCAGGAGCAGTTTGGATAGAAAATTTATTTTCAGCTGTTTTGAGCAACCAGGCAGAATCAGGAACTTAATTCAGAATTTACCTAAGCCTTTAGATGTTTAAGACATGTCAATGTGCAATGCCTTCTGTGCCTTTTGGTTTTTAAACCTTTAGTGAAGAACAGAACTTGTTGCATCTCCTTGGTTTTTTGGCAGTGCTGAGATGACTTGCAGTGATAACGATGTCACTGCAGAGCTAAAACGGAAAGACCTTTCTTTTGACCTGTGTGTAATGAAAAGTGTGCTGTTTTCAAATGCTGAATGACCAATGAATCAATATTTCCCTGATGTTTTTCAGCCACAGTATGTTAAAGTAGACTTTCAGATGACTGATTTCATGTTTGAATTACTTTCATCACACCTTTATCAGTAAGGTTTTTATTACTGCCTTTTTTTTTTTTTTTCCAATACACTGAGCTGGTAATCTGATAGGACTTTTGAGACTTAAGCATCATTCTATGAATACAGATTTGGGCTAAAAATTATTTTCATTTTGGACAGTTTCCATATGATTTTCATTGTTTGTGCCCACCACTAAATTATCTCAAAACACTGTACCGTGGCTGAAGGCTAAATAGGGTCTCTCAGAGAAGTGTTTAATTTTTAGGTGATATTTATTCATATATGATTTAATAAGACAGCACAAGAACTTGATGAATTTGGAAAATGAAAGTGTAAGGAGAAAATTATTTGCTTTCCAGACAGAAGCAAAGGGAGTATCTTTTGACTGCCACTTTCTTTGCTTTCCATGTGGCTCTTCATATATCCTAGTGGAGAAGACATAGTAGTGGTGACTCAGCCACAGACAGTATTCAAAACCACCACCAGAGCAGCTTAGGAGGGGTATTTATTGCTCAGTAGCTGTAGTGCTGAGCTGCAAGGAGACTGCAACTGAAATCAGGACTTTTTGTGGTGCAGCCTGCTCAGACTGCCGCTAAGAGGTACTGGCTGCCTCAAGTGCTAACAGGTGAAATGACATGGTAGTTTATGGGTAGACAGACCTTCTTACCAGATGGTCTAGAAGAGCAGCTGGTCTGGAAGACCCTTCTTAGCAAAGGGTCTAGAAAACTCTTAAAAGAGTCAGAAATGGGGAATTCTAATTTGCAAGCTATTGCTGCAAGACTGTCTTTTCCCCCTAGTAAATCAATGTACTAAGGAGGAGATAAGTTTTGTCTGAACTTCAATGTGTAAACAGGTAAGTAAAGACTATGTAAAAGACCAGAGCTATGTCTACACTACCATACTGACATTCCCCAGAACTGAGCTGGTGCTGAGCCAAGTGATTCAGGTTCTGCCTGGGCTGGAAGTAGAGCAGCATAGGTCACAGTGTGGGCTGCAAGCTCTCTCTGAGATGCCAGTTAAGGATTGTGCTAACAGCCCAGCTCTAACAGTGTAGCACTTCTTGCAGGTGAGACCTACTTAATGGAAAGAAACCTGGAAAAACCATAAACAAACTCTTTACATTGTGCAATGGACCTTGCCTACTTGCAAGGGGCAGGTTTGTGCTGCACTGGGTTTGTCCTGCATGGGTAGTCCTTGCAGTACGTGACTCTCTCTCTGCCAGTAGCATTATTGATGCTTTATATTAGATCACACAGCCTAATTGATTTCTGATTCCCCTGTTGAGAAAGACTTTTAATCTTCCTTTATGTGTCTTGGTTTAGGACTGTAGATGCACCTATGCTTGTGTCCCCAAGACGCTGTGTGCCCAGGATTTGGGTCATGTCTACTCTATCCCTTCCAGGGGGACCTTTCTGTGTGTGTGTATTTCTCTGTAGAGGGACAGCACAAGCAGGCAAACCCACAAAGAATTTAATTAGGTGAAGGATAAGTTCAAAAGAGTTTATATGCCTCTAAAATGTAGACATAAACACAGCTTGCCAAGGGGGATGTATGTCCTTATGCTGCTGCTGAGGACACTGCAGAGGCAGCCATGGGCTTCTGTCTTAAAGACACTGTGGGTCAGTGATCGTAGCTTGCAACAAGCTCTAAACTCTGTTCTGCTCCTTCAGGCTCTACAATTGGGCTTCAGTTGTTTGTGGCAGTTTTTTGTGTTGTTGTTTGGTTGTTTTGCTTTGGTGGTTGGTTTGTTTTGTTTTGTCTTTTTTCTCCCATGAAACAATAAGGTTTCACTTTTACTTTGGACTTCAGCTCAAATTTATGTTGACCATTAGTCATAGCCAGAAATGAATCTATAAATAAAAAACAGACTGAAACTGTGCCCTCTCCTGCCTGCCAGTGTACTACATGCTGCAATAAAATGCTTCTCCAGCAAGCTTTTGCTTCTTGCTAAAGAGTCTGACTCATGTTTTCTGGTTAGGGAAAAGGGAGTGGCATCCTGCAAGGGCAGCGAACCCCAGTGCAGCTCCATGCAGTACAGTGAGTGTGCAGTATGGAAAGGAAAATACAGTTGTTGTTTGCCTAGCTTTATGGTTGAGATGTAATTAGTGTCAAATGGGTCAGAAGTATGGATACTAAAATCATAGTATAAGTGAAATTCATGTGTTAATAAAGAAGTCCTAACATGTCATTTTTTAGGATCAGTGTTATTCCTGCTTAGTAATATTTCCTAAATTTTCTCATAAGCATGATCAAAATATTAAGATACTTAAATTCAGTTAAATATTTCAGTAACTATCTCAAGAAAAAAGGAAAAAAAGCAAGAATTCTGTCAATACATTTTAAGAGTAACAAAAGGACATTTGTGAGAATCCTCCTCCAAAATTATAGTAATGACAAGTGGCTTCTGTTAATTTTGTAATAGTTGTTTTCTTTCTTTAGATTTTTGGTCAAGCTTCTTGCTGCAAGAGAAAGAACCCAGAAATATACAGTTCTTACTTTGGTATTAATATATAAACCAGTTATTTAAAAGAAGAGGAGCCAACCTCTTGCTCTCAGGTTGCCTGATATTATCCACTATGAAGGTCTGAACAGTTCTTTGAGAAGCATTTTCAGCTCCACAGCTTGGAGCAATTCTTATACCTAGCAAGGGAAAACAGCTCAAGAACAAAACAGAAAAGCAAGCCTCCAAGGTTACTAACTGGCCTGTACTGGTCCAGTGCCATTCCATTCAGACTTAACCAAGCTGTGAGATGATTAAAAGTCACCATTTCCCTTCTCTCTCAGGAGATCCTCAGGGAAATTCAGTCAGTCTACTAAAATCACTGAACTCTGCAGAGCCCAGGACATGCTGCCAGCAGTGCAGGAGCAGTGTCCTGAAGATGCCGGGGAGGTCTGAAGAGGAGAGCAGGGTGGCACCATCCTTCCCATCTATCATCCCACATTCATCTTACTCAGAATCTGGTCTTCTTATTTTGTAAGCCCACTTTTGGAGCACTGTATGAGCCCAGCACATGGTGCTAAAAACTCAGTACATTTTTTTAAGATAATAGCCCTCTCCTTTTGGGAGTTGATGTATATTTTGCCCTGCTCCCCAGTGATGGGAACCTGTTTTAGGTAAAAAGGATTCAATACTTGTCCTGGTATTCATTCACAACAGAGAGTGTTTGTTAGAAATTGTATATACACAGATGTCTTCTTTAATTGGAGTGTTTAAAAATTCAGTCTATGAGTTAATCTAAGGGAGATGGTAAAACTCCACCCAGAACTAAGAAGAATTTCAAAACTATGGTGATTATACAAGCTCTATTCATTTCCAAGCATGTAGGTATTGTCATCTTGGACTATATGGTCACATTTTGTCGCTGACAGCCTGCCTGCCACAATGTGCAGGCTGGGTGCACAAGGGAGACAAATTTAGATTGCATGTGCAGCTGTAAATGTGACATTTGGAAAGTCTAAAATGGAATAGAAACACCGTTATTTTAATGTAGCTTTTTGTGTGCATACAAATAAGCTTCTGGCTTACGTTCTTCTCTCAAGTGCTGAAGCACCTCTTGTAGTGAGGTGGAGATTGGCCTCTTCTCCCCAGTATCAGGTGACAGAACGAGTGGAAATGGCCTGAAATTGTGCCAGGGGAGGCTTAGGTTGGATATAAGGAAAAATTTATTTACTGAGGAGTGGAACAGGTTGTCCAGGGAGGTGGTGAAGTCACCATCCCTGGAGGAGTTCAAGAAATGTGTGGACATGGCACTTGGGGACACACTCGAGTGGCCATGGTGGTCTTAGGTTGACAGTTGGACACAATGATCTTAGAGGTCTTTGCCAACCAAAACAATTCTATGATTCTCTGATTCTGTACTTGCCACTTCTTGAAATGGGTGTCAAGCATGGTGGTGGAATGAAGATTAGTTCCTTGGGTTCCTGCACTGCTGAGGAAGCTATTGCATGCTCTAGAGCAGCCATAAATCTGTGCATAATCTGTTACTGCTTTCTTCAACCCCCAGTGCTTCCCCTTCCATATTACTTAATATGACTTCAATCAATACACCACTTTGTTCTACCAAATGTGTTCCTAAAGTGTGTGGTGGAATAATTGTTTTCTTATTTTGATTGCATTAAAAAGCTGCACCTGAAATATCCAGAAAGATACTACAAATATTTTGTGTCCTCTGTTACTGTGACTGTTGCTTAATTCATTAATGAAGATACAAATGGCTTATTACCATGGAAAGGGAAAAGAACATTGTCTGACCATATGGTGTCATCTCCTAACAGGAAGTCTAAAATAGAGTGATACAGTGATATGACAAAGCCCAAAAGCATTTTACCACAAAGTGATGACTTTTTTTTTTTTTGAAGGTGCTCTTTATCCCAGAAACAACATAAGCATGACATGATGTGGCAGTTACCATGGCAACTAATTATTTTTTTATTGAACAACAAGAATAAGCACAATAGCTTCACAAAACCCAGCATATCTTGGCAAGCAAGTTAAAATATCCCAGGGCATTCTCACCATGTGCAGTTGTCATTTTTAGTTTCTTCTATTTTCTTTTTTTTTTTCCCTTTCAGAGGTGGTTTTTTTATTTTATTTTTTGAATACGAACAAATGCATTTGATTGTGGGTCAGGAAAGGTATGTGACTTTCTCATCTGACTTCTTCCTTTACCAAAACCTCCTCTTGACATTGTGGTCATTTAAGTTACAATAGGAGATGTCTGCCTTGGTTATGCACTTGAATTGATGAGCCCCCATTTTCAGAAGCTGCCTGAGTAAGGAGTGAAAGGTTGACAATTTTGCTGACAGAAGAACATGACAAGGAAAAGGGAACAGATGGGGGCCTTGAAAATACCATTCTATAGAAGTATGTGGAATCAATTTAATCCACAATAATAGTACAATGAAGAATCTTATTCTTTAATTACAAGGCTGAAAGAGGGGTGGGTTTGATCCAGATATTATTGATTTAGTAGACTGTGGTTAATAAAGTAATTCAGAAATTGTAGTCTCAGATTCTGGCCTGGCTGAATTCAGCTGCACATTCTTTTATTTAGAGACCCTTTTAATAAATTGGAATGAACTTTAATGAACATCACACTGAATACAGGAGACAATGTATTGATGCTACCAAAGTTGCTTTTGGAACTTTTGCTGTGTTTGCACAGTGTTGCCCGGATAGAGGGGCAAGGAGAAAGACCATGACACACTTCTTCCTTTGATGTTCAGAAGTATGTAGGTTTGGATAGATTACTTCAGAAATACTGATGTTTGTAATAGCAAACACCACAGTGAGTGAAGATTCTCATCCTATGATAGTCTACATGTATATGATTCATTTTTTATAATGCACTATGCTAAATTCATACTCTCACTCCTGTAATTGCAGACCGTCTTGAAGGCAAGTATAATATTAGCCTCAATAGCAGTGTTGCTGCTATAGTTTTAGTTATGCTTTCAGGCTCATCTGAGGACAAATTAGATATACTGCCAAAGCCAAAACATTTCAGGAATTTTTTCCATCTCCATTTGATATATCAGCATGAAAGAAGAAAATCTCCCATCTCAGTTCTACCGTTTACGATGACCTTCTAACTGAATATCACTGATTTAATTCTAGCTTCAATTAGGGGAGAAAATAAAAATCCCTCAGCCACATATTCAACCTCAAAGTCAATATTTTGGTTTGGTTCAGAGCCGGTCCTGTTAAACCAGTTAAAGTCAGATTTAGTCTGAAGAGGTTGCAAAATGACAGGATCAAATGACACGATGAATGAAACTGAATTGCATTAGAGGTTGCACAAACAGGATTAATATTCCTTTATATTGCTTCAGCATCTGAAGCAGTAAGAAATCAGAGTGAACGTGATTGAGAATCTCCATCTGGAGTAAAATACAGTTTTGTGATGGAGAATTGAACAAGACCAGCCAACAAGAGCACCAAGGTGTTCTTGTTCTGGAGGGTCTTGTTCTTTGGGTCATGGCTGAATCAAGAGGCCTGCTTGTGGATTAGGGGAAATGGCCACTGAAAGGAACAGAACAAAATTTCCATTGTTATGCTGTCACTGTTGGCTGTCTTCCTACTGAAACACAAAAGAGAGATTTACTTGTTCACTGCTGTTGAAGATTTTGTGGTTCTGTTGGTAGAGTTGTGTGCCTGTTTAAGTGCCCCGTGCCAGTTCTGATTGAGATGAATTAATTTTGCTGATCCAAAAATGCTCTTGAGAAGATCTGTCAAAGTATTCTGGTAAGAGTGACTAAAATGTAACTTATATACCACTGTCTTTGGTTATGGACGGTATAGCAAGTGTGGCACTTAGTCTCCAGAAAGTTGCAATTTGCTTCTGTGACCCAGATACAGAGGCAGTAACTTCTGGGGAAGGAGAGAGGTGGGGCAGTTTGTAGGGTTTTAGAAATTCTTGTATCCCTTTAGGATGAGTCACTGGAGTTTCCAGTAGTTTTGTCAGTTGTTAGTGAGTATATGTAAGGAGCACTTGAGTTCTTGCTGGTGGTGATGAAGAAACTCCTCATGTCATCTCTGTGTATGAGAAGACCTGGTTATGTGACCATCAAGGGAGAAAGCAAGACTGGGAAATTGTGTCAGCTGGAAAACTAAAATTCTGACTTCCCCTCATCCTGAAAGTACTTTTGCAATGCATGTGAATAGTTGAATTTTCATTTGTAAACACTTGTGTTTAGGTATTGTCTTGATGAAACACTGAATGTTAAAAGGCAGCAATACTTGGTCCCATTGATCTGATTCACTGTAGAAAAGCCTGGAGTGTTAAAAACTGTTTGATGCCCAGTCCCTTCTGAAAACCATAAAGGGGTGGTGGCCTGCACAGAAATACTGCTTCCATTCATGAAAGGCAGAACATTTGGCAAACTGACGTAGAAGCCAGGAGACACAGAGTTCTGAGATGACAAACTATAAAGTGGCCTTTGTGGAGTTTGCAGGGAGAAGGAAATACTTCTTAGAAAGATGCCTGCTTTCTCAAACTTTTTCATTTTCTTTCTGGCACTCTGTACCAGGTCCTCCAGACACTGTGAACACAGCAATGCCTGGAGGAGTCTCCAAAAGCTGCAATTGAGGCACAAGGTGCAGGAGACTGGGCTGAGAGGAGTGGTTTAACTGCAGGGACACACAGATTGATTTGGTCATAACTCAAAAAGAAATTTATTTTTATCGTTGAAATAAAGCCATGCAGGCAGTAGATGCCAATGAGTTCACATTCCTCAGTCATCACTCATGAGAGTAATCCCTATTCATATGGGTGGGCAAGGGAAGGCAGCTCTCAAGTAAGCACAGGCCGTGGGTCAGACTGTCATTGACTTCTTCACTTGCCTAACACAATTATCTTGTATCTAGGAGTGGAATGCTGACAGCATTTTTTCGTTGTTGCTGTTGGAGGACAAGGACAATGGGCTGCAAATTAGAAGTTCAGGGCAAATCAGTTGTTATGTTTAAACAGCATTTTGAAATGGAATAAAATGTGACATAATGTTATAAGGAAAGATATTTGACTGCCCAGTCACCTTTATACCATGCTGGCAGGGATGGGGCCTCAGAGGAATTGCATATTGCATTATGTTTATGCCCAACTCAATATTCTTTTACAGTCTCATAAGTTTAAAGGTGCTTTTGCTGTAAATGAGAATCAGGAATAGAGAATTTTTTTGCTGATGACTTTCTTCATTATTTTCTCCTTTACTGAGAAGAACACAATATCAAGTGCTGTGTTACATACAGCTGACTTCCTTACAGATCGGTACCTGCCTTTGTATCTATCAGAAGGAACACTTGGCTTTGTCACACAGACTTTTGGTGAGAGATTTCATCCTGTAGCTAAGTGGCATGAACTTTATATCACACTTATAATTAGTGTAAGAAAATTTTAAGTGTTTGCCATTGCCTACAATTTTGTAGAGGTCTGTGATACAGTTGCATTTTTCTGATGATAAATATGAAACTATAGAGAGTTATGAAGATCTCTTCCTAAAAGATAAGTGGTGTGTAGGGAATTACTGCACTCCTGCTGTAAGGCAAAAAATATTGTGTCATCATACCACAGTTTTAAATAGAAATGCATCTGAATATGTTGCAACAGAAAAGAAGGAAACTAGAGCAGGGTCATGTAAATTGTAGGTAAAATAATAATACAATACTTCTCAGTGAAACGTATTCCCTTTCCCTCCCAGCCAGGCAATCTTCATTTACCACATACTCCTCTCCCCTTCATTAGATTTTAGATGGGAGGTAGTAATAAGAGATGTAACTGAAGTATACAAAAGAAACAAGTGTGAACTTTGGTGAATAAATGCTCACATCTGCTTGAAAGGTCCCTTCCAACCCCTGCCGCTCTGTGATTCGGTGAAAACCCTGCTGAGTGTTATAGCTTAGACCTGCTCTGTTAAACTGCATTGTGGATATATCTGCAGTGCAGTGTAGTGGAAAATACCCTAGCTAATGTTAACTAGTTGCTCATATACCAGTAGCAGCTTAAGTATGGAGACACTTAGCTCCAAGTACCTAATTAGCTGACACTGAACTCCATGCTGCTTCAGGCAGAGCACTGTGGATGCGCTACGGATGCATTACCTACATCATTTAATGGTAATTCAAAATACTGCATAATTGCAGGAGTAATGGCAGTTGTAGGCTGTATCTTTTGACAGCCGTGTATTTTCTGAAGAAAACCCTCTACTGAACAGGAGTAGAGGAAACTGTTGATTATCCTTGTAGAAGAGGCATTTGCTGCTACGGAAGGAGCTCTTCATGCTCTCAGACTTGAAAGTATCTCCACCAAAGCTTCAGTTTTCTTTAGAGATTTATAAAGTAGTCCTTCTGGGCTCCTGTGTGATGTGAAACTGTACTTCCAGTGGTTACTGATAAAGGCATTGAGTGCCCTCCAGCAAAAGTATGAACTGGCAGACAAATCTCATGTTGTTAGCACTTGCTTTACTTTTCAAGAACAATAATTAGGCACTCAGATACCAGGGTGATGACTATTCCAATCTGAATAAAGCAGCACAATTAATTGCCTCAGCAGCATGTTTTGAAGGAGTAGCTTTCCTTCCTACTCTGAAGTTTGTAGGAGATCCTGTGTAGATTACAGCCAACGTATGGCATGCACTGATTGTGCTGAGGGAATTTTCTCACAGGCAGCCAAAGGGTTCTTATTTCCCAAGTACACTTCTGTGGTGACACGAGGACAAACACGAAAGAAAAGTTTTCCCCTTTCATCTGAATTTGTCTGGAGTCAAAGCAGTGAAAGATGCTGAGCAGCCTTGTTTTAGCCTTGTAGAGCACTTAACCATGTGCATGGGTGGCAAATTTGTGTACAGTCCCCTTGGCATCAGTGGCACTTGTATGTCTGTGCTTTGCAGCCTCTAAGGCTCCTTAAGAACTACCCCTAGATTAATTTTGAAGATGATTATCATAATCTGTAACACTGTTCTTAGACTGCAGAATCTGGCCTGCCATCTGTAGTTTACAGATAGTATAGTATTAAATTGAAATGTCGTTTATTGGAGAAGCTCTCAAAAACAGCTTCTGCAGTTACAATATTTGGAAGAGCAGGAGGCAGTCTAGAGTATTTATGTGGTCCATGCTGTGGATGCAGGCTCAAGGCTGACATGCTAGTCACCCTTCTCATCTAGGCATTCCACAGAGACACACTGCCATAACCACATCTAACTATGGATTGCACACCTCTAGCCTTGTCCTCACATGGCAGTGGCAGTAAGAGATTGCTCCTCCTGCCCTGTGCACTGTACTTGGGATGAACTAGTCTGGAAGGTTAAGAGACACATTCCCTCTGGCAGGCTTTCTCTGGAAATTCCCCATTCCTTGCAGTGGGTTCATAAGGCATATCTGAGTCCTTAGCATTTCCTTGGTCTCTTATGAGCTGGGCAAGAAGGCAGTGATAGTGCATGGACTTGGCTATGCTTAAGCACAGGGTCAAATGCAGAGGAGGTGCTGATTTAGTGTTAATCCTGCAACTGAGTTACAAACCAGAGAACATCCCACAGTTGTTGCACATTTGTAAAAGTTAAGATATATTTAGAAATGCACACATAGACATATAAAAATGCATTATTTATTTCATTAAGGACATTCATTGTCATCTTGAAGTACTGAACATCTAATGCAGAACACTAAAGGAGGTTATGAAAAGGAATGTTTAGTCCTAGTGTTGTTGAAATATTTCTTAGCATCAACTATTTTAAGCATTACAAAGGGTCAATAGAAGAGCTCAGGATCAGCTGTATGCTTAGAATTTTCTTGGCAGGATGGAGTTGACTGAACACTTTAGCTAAGCAAGGAAGGTGGGGGAGTCAACATGAAAAATTGAAAATGACATATCTGGGCAGCCTTAATGAGACACACGAGGCATGGGTCAGTTCTCTTGACGACGTATCAAGCTGAGAGTCACATGGATCTAAACCCCAGTGTATATTGCTTGTGAGTGTGGAGCCTTAAATGGAGTTTAGTTGCAGTTTAGCAACTTTGAGAACATTAAAGAATAAGGCACGTTATTCTGTAAGCCTGGAACTGAAAAAGCAAATGAGTAAGTACGTCATAATATATAGTATACATTATATACAATGGGAATGTGTATATGAATGTGTGTTTTTATGTGTACATGAACACACAGCCAAGGTTACACAGTCGTGCCTAGAACACCTTATTAGATCAGTCTTCCCTTTCATTAGCATATGTGACATGATACAGCAATAACATGTAAAAAAAAATCTCAGAGCATAAAACTTGCACAGATTATAAATTAACAAAAGAAGAAGACATAATTCATTGCTCAGTTTACTCACACCTCTTTTCACACTTTGGAGAAAATAGGCAGAGGATAGTGAGGACAGAAATGTAAACTCTTGGAGGCCACAGTTGTAGTTAATACCTACAAAATCCACACATTTCAGCACCTAGTAAAACGTTACAGGCTACTATGGTTTTTGTCATCAGTGGATTTTATAGAGCATTTTAATGAGTTGAAAACTTTTTACAACAAATAAGCAATTATCAGCCTGTTCAGGGAGTTGCACAACGCTGAGGATAGTTTACTCATTTTGTAGACAAATATGTTGTCAGCCATTAGGTGTAGGTCCTAGAGAGATTCCTTTGGAGTTGCCAGCAAATCAGTACTCAGAACAGTGAAATTCATCCCATTACTGACTGAGATTAAAACCCAACCAAACTATCAGAGATGGAAAGGTACACCTGCTAGTTGAAAGACACAGTTCAGGGCTCCATAAATTCAAACAGCAGCACTCATGTGATCTTTGGAATCAATGTTTGAATAAGCAATTGTCACATCTGCCACTGCCTCATTGAGTAATTGAAAGTTGTTAGTTTTAAAGGGTTCCACTGGCAACAGAGAGTCAATGTGCATTGACATGTTTTCTCTAATCAATAATGTGGCCAACAGTCAATCTTCCTGGCTGATAAGTACATCTGCAAGTTAAAATTAGATTATTTACTTACAAGATCACCTTTTATGGAAACTAGGACTATGTGCAAAGAAGGATAATGATAAAAGCATTAGAGAGACAGGTTCTGTTAACATATTTGCTATTTCTTTTGCCAAGGATAAATTTTACAGGGCAGCAGCAGATCTTCCCTGACACACTATGAGCAATAAAACAATTACTAGAAAGAGTGGCTCTTGTGTAATTCAAAAATAAAATAAGAGCAGATGAAAAAAGCAGCAGGAAACCCCATGTGGGGAAAAATGCCTTGTGTTGTTGATACTCTGAAGTGTTTCCTTCATGCTCTTGTGGAGATATGTTTAATTTGGGAACAGTGTTCCTCAGAATGGGTAAAACCCCTCTGCGGTCCATCTGTGTGCAATGGCAGAGCAGCTCTGCCAGGGGCAGGCCAGGCTCTGCTGTCAGCTTCAGCAGGCCTCCTGGGCTGCAGAGCTGAGCAAGCCTTCCCAGCTGAGCAGTGGCTTGTGAGGTTCTTGGTGATTTGCCTTACCCAGCAGTCAGACGTGGAAATACCTCCAGTTGTTCTTGGCAGTTCAGTGTGCCCCTTGGCTGAAGCTGCAAGTCTCTGTTTTGCTTCTGATGCCCCCCTGACTGGCCTGCCTGGGCTACACTGGCTGTCTATGACCCCTTCTGCAAGTCCTGTTGTACTTGTACCCTGGCTTCCTGACCCTTCTCCTGGCTTCTCATCATGCTTTCGACTTGCCCTTCAGCTCAGTAGCTTTGGGTTTCTTGGCCCAAAGCATGATCATGCCTTCCTGTTTAAACCCTCAACTGGGCCAAACTCTTTTTTGTCTTCTCTGGTTTTGAGCAGAGGTAGGTTTCCTTCTGTATCTGTGCCTGCTTCCAAACCTAGCTCTAGCCTGGCCCTGACCACCCACATCCTGCCTGCCAGTCTGTAAGATCGGAATGGGGACATAAATAAAAAGATTTCTCTCTCTGAAGACGATTTTGAGCTTCTTGTGAAAGTAGGGCATAAAACAATGTACCTCTGGACAGATGTGGCTGCAGCTATGCTGTTGGCTTAAATATTCCCCATATATAAAACATGGTTTATGCATTCCTAACACTGCTAATGCTGCTGCAGTCACTGGTTAGAAATGCACTTATCTCTTGTCAGTAAGGGGGTCAGGTGTAATTTAAAATCAGTCAGTAGCACTTTAGGGAATGTATTTTCAGGTATCTTTCTAAATGAGAAATGATTTCTCATACTGCTCTGTAATTTAAGTCCTAATATAATGTCCTATATTGATATAATACCCTGTAACTCCTCCACTGTTGCATGCATATGCTCACATTTTCTGTAGATCATGGAAAGAAAAGTATCCCAAAAAGCAAGGAATCAGTTGGTCTCAAACAGCATCACTGTCACGTGTTGCAGAGAGCTTCTGAGCAGAGGATTTCTCATCCAGCAGAGTGAATGTCTCCCACCATAATCATAAAACTTCATCACTATTTCAAGTGAGATTCAAGTGACATGTGGGAGTTCTGCAGGTGTTGCCCACAGATGTCTGTTTGTATTCATCTTCCTGAGCACAACCGGAGGTAGAGAAGGAGGAGCTGGCTCTTGGGAAGGCCCTTCTGGTGTGGTGGCAAAGCAGGCTGTCCTTGGCTTGCCTCTAGATGGCAAAGACCTCTCACGAGAGTGCTTTGGCCTCCACACACACTCAGGACAGTGTGGATTTTCTTAAAGTGAAGCTTGCCTGGCTTGCCTGGCTGCATGCCTTGTGCTAGGAAACTCTCCTGTTGCTTTTGATCGTCCAAGATCTTAAGAAGATGTCTATGGAAGTGAGGATTTTTTGGTGTTGGCGGTCTTGATCCTTATGGGTCTCTTCCAATTTAATGTATTTTATGATTTTATGATCTCTGTCATTGACCAAGATGACAGCTGAAGCTGAGGACTGCAAGCAGGGCTATGTTGAATGCATCATGGAGCAGGAGGGCAGCAGCAATCAGAAGCAGTGATCTGCCAGGGATAACACCACTTATATGAAAGTAACCAAAGACTGTGTCTGAAATGAATCATCCATAAGATGAGAGTTTGATGTGCCAAATTTTGAAGGCATAAGATGGGGGAAAACATGTTCCCTATGGACACAAATTAAGCTGCTTCACTCTGGCTCTGTGTTTTTGTTGTGCATTACTTGAGCAAGAGACTGTTCTGACTCAGACTTTAATTTGTGAATGTGTTTTCAGTATTCCCCTGGTGAACATAGCATAGCACATATAGATTGATTCTTGCTGTGAAGCAGAGTACCAACATGTAACCCAAATTCTTGCGTTTAGGCTTTACATCTCATTTTTAGATGTTCATTTTCCCAAGATGGACTTTTTTTTTTTTTTTTCCTAATGGAACAACTTCAAAGTCCAGCCCAATAATTCTGTTATTAACTGTATCTATAGAACTTCACATGCATGCTGAGTACAGGGATTTGGGGGAATGGCATTTGGATTGGGTTGAAGTTTAGTAATACAAAATAATAACTTAAAGCTAAACAATCCTGGAAGTAAAGTAAAAATAGATTACTTTGAAGTGTATTTAGATTACACAAAAATAAAATGCCAGCACTAAGTAACATTCATGAATTAGGTTTACTAGATACAGCAAAATGAACTGGAATTGCATGGCCAACTTCAGAGGTGGATGCAGTTCACAGCTCTGGTGAATTAACTGTGTGCTTTAAAGAACTGTCACTCCTGCTGTCCCACCCACCCTTCCTCAGGTCTCTGTGTATCATCAGCGGTGGTTTAAAGTAACATGCTGGGCAATAAACTGCAGCATCTCAAGCACAACTACATCCCATTTGGCTGACGTTAACCTCTGGCAGAAGGATGAGGCAGAGACCCAGAAACACTAATTTTTAAACTGCCAACTCCTAAATCTACTAGAGCCTGACTGGAAAAGTTCTTTCATCTCCTTCTGACCATTAGAAAGCATCTAGGCACATGTAGGATGACTTGATACAGACGCTTAGGCCTTTGCAGATCAGTCTCAGAATAGATAGATGTGATAGATATGTCAAGAGACAAGAATATGGTGAATGAAATGTGCAGGAGACTTCAGAATTCAATGTTATTGAGGGGCTGTTTTCAGCAGACTGCAGTGGATTTAATATGTAAATATGTAATTTTTTTTCAATGTAAAATGCTCCAGAAAGAAAACAGAGTGTTTTGTCAAAAGCCAGATGTACATATTTGAAAGTGAGGTCAGCATTACCCATACTTATTCATACCACAAAAAGTAGTTAATGCTTTATCCAGGCAAATATTTGAGCTTACCTGTCTATGGAAAGATTTCTTTTATCAGCATAAACTGGATGGAAAAATATCTTACTAAGAAAAAAGGAAAATTCTTACCAGGGATTAGAGATGCTATGAATTGTCATGCTCAGGGTAACACTTCTGTGAACTAACAGATAAACAACCTTGGAAGGCTGAAAGTTAAGAATAAATTAAAAAAAAAATCAATGCTTTAATGCAAAACCTGGTTTTGCATGTTGTTAGAATTAGGCCAGGTTCTCCTATCTTTGGCTTTACAGTACTACTAGCTTTAACACTTCCATTGTGGATGATGAAATGTTGATGTTTGTAGAAGCTCATCCTTTAACTAAAAATCTTACTTTAGAAAACAGAGTTATGGCTGGATTAAAAAAAAACCTTTAAATATTACCAGTGTTTATACAAAAATGAATCAATCAATCTAGAACCACACACTAAAACCTGATCAGTCATATATATTTTTGTAATTAACTAATGATACCAGAATCATATTATTAGATAAGCTAGATCAGAATAAGATCACTAATTTCTGAGGGTTGTGTCCAGGTTCTGTGTTCAAACCATACTTGATAGTGGGAGCAGCTGAACCTAGGAGTGAGTTGGGAATCTAGATGAAGGCTGAGATTTGTAGTCAAGATGAAGAATGGGAGAGTGGAGATGCTAATGTACACAGCAGCCAAACCAGGTGAGCACGAGATCAAAGTCCACATGAAGACAAGGAAATGGAGATGCCTGTGAAATACCCAACCAGTGTGAATGGCAACAGCAGAATGAGAGGCAAGGCCAAAGAGACACACCCAAAATGTCAAAGTTCTCATGATTTTGAAGGGACTGGTTTGTGATTCTTACAGTACATGGCTGACTAGTTATGCTGTCCTCCAAGTAAATGGAAGTGTACATTTTCTTGGGGGACAACATTAAACATTGCACAATAGATTATTTCTACAACAGTTAGATTAGCTCCTACACAAACTATTCTCTGAGGATAATGTCCCTTTTTTGTATTTGCCTCTGACTGCTTTTGAAACAGACATTTCTTGTGCCTAGATGTTTTTATGACTGCTTGTTTTCTGTGTGGTATAATTTGCCTGGAAGATGAGTGTTTATCTTCTGATTGTCCATTGTCAATTTTAAATCTGAATGGCACGTGCAGAGCAATTTGTCCCTGCCTGTGACAGCAAATTGTCGAGAAGGATTGCAGTGTTTTACACGGGAAAAGCTATTCTACTATTTAGGTGCAATTATTTTATTAGCTTAGGAACCTAATAGTTCATAAATAGTTGAAGTCTAAACTCAAGCCTTAAACTGGGTAAGGTTCAACATCATGAGAGATTGTTATATTCTTCAGTTTTGTTGCTGAGGGCTTGAAAATATATGGTGTAGCTATCAAAAGGCTGTCAAGCAAGATTTCTAACAGGCTGAGTGCATTGAGAGAAGAGTTAGTTAAAGTCTAAGCATGAGTGATAGTGTTTGCATAGTAAAGCAGTGATGATGGCACTGCTGGACTGTAAGGATATGACTAATGCTATATCAAGCTAGTAATGCTTATGAAGCTTGAAAAAAATGTACAACACAAATTATTTTTCTCCCCTGAAAATGGCATTTGAAATCTACCCAGAGAAACTGAATTGGTTCTTGCATGAAGCCCTGCAGAGAAAAAAATACATGCCAAAGGCAGACTGGAGGGAAGTAGAGTGGTTCACAAACATATTACTGCTGCTCAGCTTGGCTTCCAGTACATACTGATGGCAGCTGCCAGAGGTTCTACTTGTTGGGTCTTCCAGGCATCCATTTGGCATTTCTGATCTGAACTGCACAGAGAGGTTTCTTGGCATTTGCCATCGCTCCTGAACCCTCAAGGAGTTTTAATCTAGAGGGAGATTAGATAGCAATTTTCAGATGAAAAAGATGAGTTGAAGCCTTCTATTGAGGAAAGGACCTTTTCCTCTCTCTCTCTCTGTGCTATTTATAGATTGCTACCAGTAGTGAAAAGTAAATTTCTTTGTAAGAATTGTAAGCCTTAAAATGATGCTTGAAAAGCATTATGTCTGCATTACTTTCTTTGTTAACAGATTTGAGGTCATTGAGTGAAAGGGAAGCTGAAAATACTAAATAAAGGATCATTTACTGCCAGTCAATATTTTGTCAGCCTTTCCTTTGCTCTGTAGTTTTATAGAAAAGTGGTTGGTTGCTTTGTATTTCCTTCTCCACCTATCCTGATTTTCAAGGACTGTTTAGGTAATTGAGGTAGTTAGTGAGCACCTGCAATAGAAGTACTCTTGTTGTCGGGTAGGTACAGATGAAGATGAGTCCTTTATGAAGGTGACTGGGAAGAAGAAAGGAGGAAATTGTAAAGCTTCACTGGTGAAATGGAACAAGATTTCTCAAGTGTAGTTAATGTAATCTTTTTCCCTTAAAGATCATGACAGAGGAACTTCTTGGGAGGCTGGCCTAGGTCAAAATTCCTCCTCCTGTGAGGAGTGATGATAAGACTTGAATGGGATTTTGAGCAACCTGGTCTAATGGAAGTTGTCCTTGTCCACTATCCCTCTACCCTGAGATCTAATCAAGCAGAAGCTCCTGGTGCACTTTTCCTGAATGGCCTGCAAATCTGTGAGGTGGAAGATAAGACAGTGTCTCAAAGATGTTTATAATCCAGGCATTGCTAGCAAGACTAGAGAAAATGACATATGCAAAGTACTTATGGAGGTGAATTTCCATCTATGTGTGGCTTCTATAAGGAGACCATCCAGGTGGTGCCCTTAGAGAAAAGTTTTGAAATGCCTGGTGTATTAAGGTCTTTCTGGTTTCCTCAGAGGCGCTGATTTCTTGACTACTGATGGCTAGTGTGTTTGTCATGACTTTGAACCTTATAACCAGGAAAGAGAGGAGAAATAGGTTTTGCCTCTGGAATTTTGGTGTTGAAATAAAAATGTATTTTTAAGTCAAGAATTCCTCTTCAGGACATCACAATTTCTGAAAGTCATAATATCATAGACAGCTTGAGTTTGGTACAGATGTTCTTAGCATGTTGCTGATCTGAAAGCCTTCAGTTTATCATGGAGCTGGAGAGTCAGTGCTGAAATTCCCCAACCATCTTTATCAGAAAATTTATTTAAGATAGAGTTGTTAGTACTCTATAGGGGTCCAGTTTTAGACAGCCTTAAAACCTAACTTGTAAAAGGTGCTATTTCAAACATCTTCAGTAATTGTGCCTCAGGAAAGCTTCATTCCTGCATCTGCAGAGTCCTGCATCCTGTGATCATCTCTTTTATTTTGATTTGAAGTTCATTGCCATTTATATGTGTGTGGTTTTGGTTGTCTGATTTCTGTGTTTCCTTGGTAAATGCCCACAATAGTGAAGTGCTCTTCCTTACCTCAGAGTGTTTTGCCATATGCTCACAACCTGGTTACCTGCCCTTGAGTAATAATTGCTCCTTAACCCTTCTGAAAACAAAGATGCTATCAAGAGAGTATTACTGAGGATTCACACACAAATTCTTTTTCCCTCTCTGCATTCGATTTATCTTTGTATTGGTCCTGGACAATTTGAAAACATTTTTTGGGATTGATTATAATTTTTTTTCTTACAGTTTCTTCAACTCTTAATTAAAAATACTAGATGGTGATAGTAATTAAAAGGAGAATCATTATCATAATGAACTATTTTAAATTAGTATATATTCAATTAGGCATTTTGTATTAAGAATAAAGAAGATTTTTTTTTTTTTTAATTCTCAGAAGAAATACATGCCTTTTCACTTGTATTTCTCTTCATGCCAGACATATGTAATCCAATCTCTTCTGGAGTCAGAGCAATTCCTTTCTACAGCCCCTTATTTACTCCCAGATAAAGCAGCATGTAATAGAGTCTTTCCTTCATAGTATATTTAGTGTGCCAAAGATAATGTCGACTTGCAAACACTAGTATCTTTAGAAGGATTACTCAGAAGAAAGAATTAAATATTGGTGCCTTTTAAAACACATTTATGGCAATGCAACCAGTGCAGTAAGACTTACTTTTGTTTTAAAGTTTCAATCTGGAGCTTTACTTCTATTTTTCTCCCAGATTGTACATGTTAGAAATAGAGGAATGTAATAAGGATTTACCCCTACTCTGAGTTTCTTTTGACTTGAGGTAAAGATAAGATGATCATCATCATGCCAGAGACACTGTATGGCATGGGAAGGTCAAAGTAGGAGATAAAAGATGTTAAATATTCCATATGCTTGGAGCATGGAGTTGGATTTGAGACACAGGTTTAAGGCTGTATTAGAGCATGGGGAGCAGCTGCAAAGAGAAAGCTGGTACATGCAGCATGGCTGAGACCTCCCTTGGGAGAAGTTGTGTTCCTCTTACCTACAGCTTTCCCTTGGTGAGATCTCTTCTGCCTTTGAGAGAAAAAGAGACATCTGTGGGGGATTCAAAGGGAACGGGGGAAACCAGAATGGCGAAAATAATCTTCCCTGTGTGTTGTCCTTGAAACCTCATCTAAACAAATCAACCCTACCCTGAGTATCAGGAAAAATACAAGTTAGGTAATCCTTTGGAACACTGTTTTGGAGCTCTCTGTGGGTATCACAGCAGGATCAGATGCTGTGTCTCCATGTCACAACATACTGTTAGTGTCCAGAGAGGTATTTTTGCCCAGAACAAAAATGCCAAGAAGTCTGAAGGAGAATACCATTCCAAACACAGTGTTTTGTCATTAATTCATACAAATCTGCACAGAAAATGAGTGCTGACCTCACTCTGAGGGCCTTGCATCAAGAGTTTTTTGAGAATAGTCAACTACCTGATACACAAACAAAAAAAGCACAATTGTCAATGGTGTCAGACAAAGGGTTTAAAATAATTCGTTTTTCAGGAGCAGATAGCAGCAGTTTTTGTCCTCTTCCTCCCCATGAAAATGAAATATTCTAAATACTGTGTGTAAGGAGGAGGCTGCATTCTACTCAACGAACAGAGATACAAACCTGATATATAGAGGAGCAGACAAGTATCTCAGAAGGTGGCTTCTAATCATCCATAAATGCTTTATAACCTGCATAATGCAAGGCCTATCAGTCTGGACCTTAACAGATGCACTTGAAAGTGTGCACACTTATTGCCATTGCACAATGCCAAACCCCATCTGTGTGCTACTCACTGATAGTAAAGATGAATGTCAGTTAGTTACCCTCTGCACAATCTGACCCATGCAGGACTTCAGCCAGCATCTGCCTGAGAAGAATGATCTACTCATACCAGGCCAGTCTGTAGCACTGGAGCCATGCAGATAATTACTATAAATTAATATAACTACTGCCATATAAAAAAATCAGTCTGAACCCAGGCTATGGCATATTGGAAAGGCCAGATTTGCATAGCATGCTTAATCAGTTTGGCTGATTGATTAATTAGTTAATAGTGATAGGAAGGAAGGATGCAATGGGCCCGTTTTCCATTGGTCCTAGGAGCCATTTATATCTGTTCTTTGGCAGGGAGTTGTTGTTCAAAGTTGTTAAAATCCACTCCAAACGTGTCTCTGTGTTTTCATACAGCTGCTGTTCACTGGCAAGTTAAGCAACTGTTGTAAAAATACCTGCAAATAGTGATTCAGGATTCAAAATTAATTTGATGAGCCATGTTTATACCTCCTTTGCATTCCCTTTTCCAGGAGTACAATTGACATGGTTTATTGTCCCTACTATCAGGTGAGCAAATGGACTGAAATTGTGCCAAGGGAGGTTTAAATTAGATATTAGACCAAATTTGTTTACTGGATGAGTGGTCAGGTATTAGAATAGGTTGCCCAGGGGGCTGGTGGAGTCACCATACCTGGAGGTGTTCAAGAAACAAATGGACATGGCTCTTGGGGATAGGGTTTAACGGCCATGGTGGATATTAGGTTGAAGGTCTCGATCTTAGGCTCATGAAGGTTCATGATCTTGGAGGTCTCTTCCAACCAAAAAAGTTCTATGATCCTGTGATTGTAAGATGCCCATGGACATTGTTTGCATGTTCAAGTGCTTGTGGGGCTGGAGTTGTAAATTTGTGTGCTCTGATACTGATAGGGAAAGAGTGCTACCTGGGTGCTTAAAGGTGTCCACAGCTTTCTGTCTCCTTGCAGGTTTGGCTGGCTGAATTTTAAGGATATGCTTCCAAAAACCACATAGAAATTTTATCTTTAAATTTGTTTTCTAAGAGTACAGTATTTGCATTTGGAAACTGACTGTAAAGCTGAGTGTATTGCAGAGCTCTCCTGAGCTGTGTGGTACAATAGCATATTAGTCCATTGTTGTAATAGTCTGGTCAAAAAGGGACTTTTAGAGAAGTTTAAGTAATCACTAAATAACACTTAGAGTTATCAGCCTTTGGTTATTTCCAATTATGAAAATAAATGCATTGCATAAAGTGAGATAAATGCTGATTTATTTTTGGAATTATAATGTGTTACAATTCAAGATCAGACTAGGGTCAATTTACACTAAGTCTGCTTTGAAACTATTATGTAACTGAGCCAGAGTAGGTCACTATGTCCTGCCCTGCATACACAAAGCTCCCAGACTCAGTGTCTATAAATAAAGATCAAGCTAAACCAGACAAGCAGCTTGAGTCTAATATTGGAAAGATCATTTTGTGCTACCTTCTGCAAATAATTACGCTGGAGCCCAAGCGAGGAAGGCGCACACTATCGTCTGGTGTACGCCACGCATACCGAGTGAAAAGATGATCTTTTTGCATTAATGTCAGCATTAATAAATAACCATTCCTAGCTCTTAGTAAACTCCAGGGCTAAAATATGAGCCAGAGGAGTGGGCGATGTTGGGTTTTTATATACCCATCCACTTACCTACCATATTTTGTGTTGCGGTGCCAGAAGACAAAATAGCATGGCGTGGTTTATTTGTGAGATGCTGTTGCCCTAGTTACCAGCCTCATATCAGGGTTAAGGTTGACAGTGTGGGCTCGCTCCTTAATCTCAGCTCAGGTTGCTCACAAGGAAAAAGGCTTTAATGTTAACTGAGCCTGTCTTTGGCTTGGGGAGTTAGGCCTTTAACAATGCACCAGGGAATAATTCTTCTTTGCAGCTGTCATAGCTTGTCTGGGGAATGGGAAAGGCAATTGCGTGGTGGGGGAGGGTGAACCTCGCTGCGGTGAGGCTTATTAAATTATGGAGGAGGGGATTGTTGGTGGGAGCAGGGCTGTGGGCTCAGGCAGCCATCAGAGGAACCTTTTGTGTTCTATCCTGGCAGAGGATGGGTTTTTGTTACAATCCCCTTCTATGCAGCTCGGATAGGATTGCTTGGTGGTGTGCGCTGTATGGCCAAGAAGGGTTTCACTGCAGCTGGAGTAACAGAAGAAGGTGCAGAGGTTGGCTGTGAGATGGCAAGGGTATGCAAATGTACTCTCCTTCCTGGAAAGGGCTGAAGGAAAAGATGAGTTACAGAGCTGGTCCCACTCCCAGCTCTTCCAGTGAGGAATGGATTCAGGCTAAAATTGTCATCCTGAGTAGGCACCTGCTCTGCTGGAATTAACTTTGTAGCTCTGGAATTAGCTCTCTTAACTCTCAAATGAACTTCTTTTTCTGTATAAAGTTCCCTGCAAGTCATAGAAATGCTTCTTACATGTCACTCAGAATCTGTGATAATCCAAGACATCATAATGTGGTGATGAGACTGAGCATTTGGTCCTGATCTGCAATAAGGTGTCTCTCTACCCATATCATGTAGAGCCCTGACTTGGGTGACTTTTCAGGGAATATGTATCACACTGATTCACAGAATGACAGAACCATTTTGGTTGGAAAAGACCATGAAGGTCATTGAGTCCAGACATTCTCTGACTCTACCAAGGCTGGTGCTAAACCATGTCCCTCAGCACCACATCTCTGTCTTTTAAACACCTCCAGGCACGTGGATTAAACCACCTCCCTGGGGAGACGATCCCAGTGTTTGAGAACCCTTTCAGTGAAGAAGTTTCTTCCAGCAGGCCATTTCCTTTCATCCTATCACATGTTACTAGGAAGAAGAGACTAACACTCAAATTCAGTCAACAGTCAACCATAATGTTGCTTTCTTTAAAGCTTGGCAGGGGACAACAAGCACCCCAGCAACACCTCTCTTCTCTTATAGTAGCCTAGTGACTGAGCCATAGCCAGGCTGTTGGAGCTTCTTCCTTTACCTGTTTGGATTTGTGTCTCAGTTCCCTAAGTGTAAGTTATTAAACTAGACCATATTGGAGGCAATGATATTGGAGTCTATTTGGGAAAGGAAAAGCTAGACTAAATTTTAGGGGCAAATGGCCTTATCAGGGAAAGGCATTACAACAGCCCTCCTGTGGGGCTGTGCTCTGCAGGTCTTTCTTCTGGTATAAGAGATCCTTTGTATTCTCCCAGCTTATTCCATAATAACAGTCTATAGCTAAACATATGGGAGATACAGGCCTCTAGGCAGGGAATGTTTAACTCAAAGGATCCATGGCTGTGTCCTCAGCTCATCAAAGTGCCTTATTAATTTCTTCTTGAGACATCAATTTTACCAACCCACCATTACTTGTCTTCAGTCATCCATTATAAGGAACGGGATATTTGTATGCTACCATGACAGATATTTCATACTTTTTACTGTTCTGTAAAGATAGTGCCATGAACAAATCACCTGAAGATAAGACCCTCTGTGCGTGATAACAGTTAGCCAGGGACCTATAAATCATCCATGCAGTTGCTTTTTATAGATTATTTTCCATATGCTAGTTTTAACTGTGGAGTTAAAGCTGTTTGCAGGGAACAGGTTGCAGACTGTGGCTTTCAGAGGGCAAACCAATTGGCTGTGGTCTTTGCACTTCATGTTTACTTTCCTTCATCTCTCTTCCTTAACATATCCTTTGAGTTTACACATCAGGATAAAGTTTCCTCTAACTGCCAGTCAGGCAAACTTAACTTGGTGTCTGATAATTAACTTGTGTTTTGCTTCATACATCAGCAACCACAACCAATATTGGGCTGAGAACTGGAGTTGTTGCTGACTGGTTTTGCAAGTGATGCTTGAGGCAGAAATGGAGCAGACTGGCTGTTGCATAGCTGTATGTGCTCCAGCTGCCCAGACCTCCCTTTGGCAGCCTGTTTTTGTGGCTGATTTGCAGGGGTTACAAATCATCAGAGCACTCTTGAGTTCAGTAGAGGATCTTTCTCTTTCTTCCCCACATGTTCGTATGGGACTTTGAACCCTTTTCCTCTGTTTCTGCTCTTTCTCTTCAATAGACCAGAAGTGTGAGGTCCTTTCTGTGTTGGAGTTGTGAGGTGAAGCAGGGACATCATGCAAAAACTTTGGGTGATGCCATTTTTAGGTGTAAAGTGGAGTAGCTATGTATTAGGTTAGTTATGCAGTTAATGAGCTGTGTGCATTCACAGTGATTGGGCACAGAACAGCACATACATCTCTTAAGATGTACTCAGAAAATCAATACTGAATGCCTGCCTGGAAAAGAGAGAGAGAAGCGCAGGGGCCAGGTTGGCAGAGCTGAAGGAGCTGAGCAGCCGCAGTGGATAGGGAAGTGAGAGTTGGTGCTTAGGAGCAGACAGGATGCATTTGGCACAGTCTGGTTTACTTTGCACACTCCTAAATGCATTTTCAGGCTTTTCCTATCAAGATGATTTATAATTGTTGCAGATGGTGTCTGGGCTAATCCCTGATGAGAACTCTCTTAAGTTCCTGACAAATTTGAATCTGCAGCCATGTACCACATCAGGAGCATTGAGGCATCTCTCTAACACAGAAATGCAAATGAATGTGCCTGTGGATGGACAGAACCGAATCAATGTAAACATGTAACATTTTCATAACATCAAAGAGTGAAAGGTTTCCTATTGTAATTAGTAAGAGGAAACATAATTGCTGGCTGGTATTACCACTAAACACAGTATTCTTACCTAAGTGCTGCTAATAGGCCATCAGATAATGGGGTTGACCATAGCAAGGGATGTTACAGAGCCAGGAGTTGTTATGAATGGGGCACATTAAATGAGGCAGGTGATAACAGCAGCAGCCCCTCTCCAAGATCACAGTAAAACTTGGCCACTGAGTAACTAATAATGGAAGAATCTCTCTATATTATGACTCAGTACAAATTCTTATCAGGATAACACACTGCTTAGTGCAGAAAAAAAATCTGTGCTTTTCCTCCCAAACTAGGTGGCCACAGCTCACCAATTGTGAATATTCTCCCTAGATACTCTTAAACAGCAAAAATCAAACAGATTAAATTCTGCCCACTTCAGGCTTTAATGAATATCTGAGCAATATTAAGCCACTAATTGACTTGTTGTGTAGGTCAATGAAGAAGTGAAATCTGCAGTTAATACCTGCTTAACTGTGTCTTGCTGGAAGCCTGCATCAGACCAGGATGCTCAGAGGAGGCTCTGGTATTGCTGAGCAGCCGGCAAAAATAAAGAGTTTCATACATTTTAATATGACCACATTGCTGTGGACACACAAACAACATCTGGCAAATGGTGCACAAGCAGTTACATGGATGACAGCCCATTTAGTATGGTAATAAAACACTGAGAAAATATCTGTACAGATCAATATTTTTCCTGGTAGGCCTCATTTTAAGTTTAACATAAGGTCTTGTTAATGTATGTGAAATGGGGGGTTGGATCTTCTGTTACAAAGGGTGTAAATTCCTGACTTGATGTACAGGAGATGTTTCTTTCAACCATAATATCACTAGGAAAAAAAAATGTGGCTTATTTCAAGAAGCTTACTGCTCCATTTATTAAAACATGCCTGCCATTTATGAAGAAGCATCAGGTACACTAGATATCTGGGTTGATCCCACTGAAGTCAGTGATCTGTACATTCAGAAGTGTGGTAAGATAATTGGGCCACCATTTTTTGCCTTGGGGATCTATTTCTTTCCCTACTGCCCTCCCACTGTTCTTTTGCTGTTTAGGCTCTTGAGTCCACCTTCATCTCCTTCCTGGGCAGGAGAAAGACAAAACCATAGCAAATTGTTTATATGTGGAGCTTGTTCAGTCCTGTGCTTACTTACAGCTCAGATTATTCTTCCAAAACCTTGGCTTTGGGTACTTAGAGTAACAAAAACCTTTTGTGCTAATGCTGCACTGAGAACAGGTTTCATACTGAACTAGAGTAAAATGGGTGGTTTGCATTCAAGTCTGTGTGAAATATTGATCACATTTTAAACTGTATATTCAGAGAACTATGGCTAAAGAATTCTGTTTTCTTTTTTAAAGGATCATCAAGGAGCAGTTCTCACTTTGAAACATTCTAATTTCCCTCATGCTGTAGTTAGTCCAGAGTGATTTCAGTGGCTTCACTGGTGGAAGATGGGTTTATTCTGGAGCATCTGCTACCAGATTCTGGCTCATCAAATACTTAAAACCCTTGCAATATTTGGATGTTGTCTGTGTAAACAAAGAGTCTTTGAAAGATCCACATCTGGAACACACCTGCTTTTGCCAAGTTGGCTAAAACTCTTTCCTAGGGATTTCATACTGGCACTTCTGCCAGGTTGTCTCCATTTCAGTCACTTAGTTTTCTGCCTCATGCATGAGAAGATGGGATTCAGTCATTTGAGTTCACCTCCTTTTCTCATCTATGAAATTTAGTTCCCAAACCAATTGTCCTTGCATGCAGAGGACTGTGGTGCTGTTCTGCATTGTCTCTGCCATCTGTCTCTGCTGTGTGACATTTTTCCAGGGAAGATCTTTGCTCCTTTTATTATATCCATGAAGCAGAAGGGTTTTGACTCAAGGAGAAAACATGTCTCATGCCTGATGGACACACTGGTCAGCGTTGAAGGTTCGTGGTACTAACTTTTATTAATTCAGGTCTATGTTTACATGAGAATGCCTGAGTGATTTTGTAAGCATAGTAACTGCATACAGAAGCAAATGACTAGATGTGGGGTTTTGACCAAATATCAAGCTGTGAATGCCCAGCATATAAATTCAAAACATTTGCAAGTAGCAGCTCCCAAATAACTACAGATCAAGAGCTATTTGTAGGAGGTATTTCGCAAAAGAATTTAAATAATGAATCTAGCTAAGATGATCATGATCTACTTGCAGACAACACTTGCAGACAAGTGTAACTGTTATGAATTATTCAGCCAATTCAATTCGGAATTATATATATATATTTTAGAAGTAGAATTAATGATCCATAAGAGTAAATATGAGATGCACTAACAAAGGTCTATTCTGTGCTACTTCTTCTGAAAGATGAAAATGAAATGCAGACAGTTTGGAAACCACAGACCTTGTTTTAGATTTGTCTGCTCTGTTTACTGACAGTGACTTTTGCTGCTTGTTTACTGCAATTTACTTAGTTGCAGCATAACTTGCACAAGATTATCTTCTCAATATGATGCTAAGCTGACATCTGTCAAGTTTAAAAGTCGTAATAGGTGCCGTTAGTCATTGAGATGATCCAAAGGCATAAATGATTGGTGTGACAACAAAACTGCATAGGCTTTTTTGTTTTGCTTTAAAGATGTGATAATTTCTAAAGAGAATTTTGGGTGGGCTCTACCTGCTCAGAAGTGACACAATTTTAGTTCCTTGAAGGCTGGCAGAAGCAGAAGCTAGTGAAGAGTGTTCATGGAAACTGTTATCACAATAATATCAATTAACCAAGCAAAATACACTGTTTGTGTCCTTCTTGTTCCCTTGCTACAACAAAGTGGCAAATTTAAACTGTCTGCTAGTTGTGTTAGAAACTTAATTTCTCATGGGTTTATAAATCAGCAGCTGTTTCAAGCCATACCAAGCTGAAATTGCCTTGCAAATCCTCAGCTCTAATGCCAAGGAATATTGATAGAATCTTTAAGGTTGGAAAAGACCTCTAAGATTATCAAGTCCAACCTTCAACCCAACACCTCCATGGCCTCTAGACATGTCCTGAAGTGCCACATCTACTCATTTTTTTAACACCTCCATGGTGACTTCACCACTTCCCTGGGCAGCCTGTTCCAGTGCCTCTAGGATCCTTTTAGTTGTTTAAAAGTAGTTCAAGTTCAAAATAAAAATTGAGTGTTTGAGATGCTTTTTTAAATTTTAGTTTGATGAAAAAGCACACAGTTGAAAGACTTTTATTCAGGCTCTTAAGGAGTTGGGGCAGCTCCTAATGAAACCAGAGACCTAATTTTCTTTGAGTTTAATAAGAAGATGGTCAGCAAACCACTGGTTTGCCTTTAGTGGTTTGGACAACTGTGGGGAAGTTGTCGTGGATGAGAGATTAGATTGCTTAAAGAATCACCATCAAAGGATTTGTATGAGTTATATGACATATATTGTGTGTGTGTGTGTGTGATTAACATGAGATTGTCAAAGTGCCACTTGAAGTTCAATGGCAAGGTTCACTCTCTTTACTTTTTACATGGAAAAAACATATAAACGCAAATTGAGTTAGAATTGATTTAGCATGATTTACACAGAGATCAGAGACAAAAGGGTAAAGGAGACCTTCCCATCAAGTCATGAAGTTCAGAATGTACTCCATTGCATTCTAAACTCCTGATGGAACTTAGCTGTCCCAGACTTGGTCAACAGTGGATGTGTAATAGAAGTAATACAAGGGTTAAGGAAAACCTCCCATTGAGTCATGAGTTTTGGAAAGGCCTCTCTTGCTTTCCAAACACATTCTCAGAGTCTAGGTACAGCTGGACCCAGACTTGGTCAATGGTTTATGTCTAAAGGATTTAGACATGGATTTCATTAATAGCAATTCAGCATCCTATCAGTCACTTACTGAAGATCTGCTGTGTAGAAGAGGTCTCACTGCCTTGGGTAGGAAAGGATCTTTTAGTCTCAGGTAAGGAATCTCAAACCATGAGATGTGTCCCAGATCAAGGGGAGATCACCATCAAGCAGCCACTGCCTCACTTTGGCTATCACATTTATGGAATAAAGTGGTTGGCTTGTAGTCAAAAAGCACACAACAGGAAAGGTGTGCATATGATTCCTTGTACCTACAGCTTTTTTTGTTCCTTGCTAAAAGTCTTGGGGACCCACCTGCTATTAATTAATGGTGTGGTTGGTATTCCAAGCTTATACCCATCAGTCCTCACTGGGTCACTCTGCTCCTTTGTGGGTTTTCTAGAGGAGTTCCTGGCACAGTTACAGCTCAGGCCTTTACTTCCTTTGGAGCTCATACCGCCAATCTACTGTGAGTAGAGGGGTTGAGTGCCTCTGTCACAGGAGGAGAAAGTCATAGTTCTCCTCTGTGAACATTTGAAGCCCAATGCTTTTCCACAGTCTGTCAAAGCTTGGTCAGCAACCATTACCACATCTGCCTTTGCATAATGCACATTGTACATATAAACTGTGTATTCAGGTGGATGATGACACTTCCAGGGCTACCTTCATGTTGCTGTGAATCTGCAGATTGGTTTGACAGGGCTTTGACAGGGGAGTTGGACTCCATGATCTCCAAAGGTCCCTTCCAACCCCTACCATTCTATGATTCTGTGATTCTGTGATAACCTGTTAGTTATTGTCAGTGCTCAGACTGGTCCATTGGAAAGAAGCAGGAGAGAACCAGCTAGCCAGCCAGATGCTCAGATGCATTCAACCATGTTTCTCCATGCAGATCAGTAGCAGAGCACAGAGAGTGCAGTCCTGTTGGGTGTGTCTGCACAGCCTATGGTACCAATGCTCTGGTACTGGTTTGCATTTACAGAGCTGGATGTTTTGAGCTTGTATTACAGAGGTAGCAAGGATGACAGACCAGTGAGTGCTAGAAAAGTCCTGCACTTAGGCCTGCGTGGCAGTGGAGGTGGGAATGTCCTACTCTCTGGGGTCTGTCTTCATGCAGCAGAAAGCAGTATTTGCTTGTAGGCTCTCTGGGTCAGGGGCAGTGACTTTTCCTGTTGGTGTGAGCTGTGCACAGAAGTTACATCTTTAATGGATAATAGTGGTTTTCTTTTTCAGGTCTGTGGTAAAGGAATTTGTTGAAAAGGATTTAGTCACTGTACTGACAATTACCTGTTCTATTTTTACTGCCTTCCCCTGTAGAGATTTTTTCCTTCATTTTCCCTTTTCTCACATTCTGCGAAGTGGCCAAACCTGTAAATAGCCAAAGCCAAACACTCTAAAAAAGCCAGAAAGAGAAATCTGAACTAAATGCACCAAAATGACATAGCAAGAAAACCTGAATGTATTCATGAGATGAAACAGTCAAGCTTTAAGGCTAGAAATCAAGTGGACAACCTAACTAAAGTCTGAGAAGAGCATAAACACAAGAAGGGAAATACATCCACCAGTATGGATGGTGTAGAAAAAGAAGCCTTAGAGCAGTGAGAGCAGGTCTAATAATTCTGCTACATGGATGGAAACATGCCCTGCAATAGGATGCTGTATTTTTCTTGGTGGAGCTACAGGGACTCCCTCATCAAAACACAGAGTATGGGGTTACAATTAGAGTTAGGGTTAGGGTTAGGTTAGGTTAGGATATTAGAGTTAGGGTCAGGGTTTATTTAGGGTTAAGCTGTTAGGGTTAGGCCATTAGGGTTAGTTGTATGGTTAGGATTAGGCCATTAGCGTTAGAGTTATATTTAGGATTAGGGTGAGTGTTAGCATTAGGGTTAGGGCTAGGATTAGGGTTAGGCCATTAGGTTATAGGCCATTAGGGTTAGGTTTTGGATTAGTGGTTAGGCTTAGGGTTATGATTGGGATTCAAAAAGGAGGCAATGAGCGTGCAATTACACTGCCTTGCTTAGATAGGTCTTTAAGAGGAGAGCAATGTCAGGCTTTTTCTCATACTTTTGAGAATTGTGCCATGGGGAAATCATTCAGATGGGACCAGTTACTTCATTGCAGAGATTAATCTTGAGTGTGGAAATGGTAGAGAATGGGGGTTAGGATGATGCTTTCTGCTTAAAGTTGAATGCAAATTACAGGGAAAGATGAAGGAATGGTTGATATATGTTTTTATTACAGGGTTTGAGTTGCTGCAATATATGATTTGGGAGTAAAAAGCAGGAAAGTGACTTTGCAGGCCTTGTGGATGCTGTTTATGTCATCATTAGGGGTTGTGAAGTGAGCTAATTTAGAGACCAGCAGCATTTTCTGCTTATTTCATCAACTCAAGGACACAACACACAGTAATGGTTGCTCCGTTGTCTGCCATCTAATGGCCAGACAAGAAAGCAAATTAGGCTGGCTTCAGCCTGTGGGCTACGAATCACTGGGGATTCTTGAGCTAAATATACACAAAACCAAAAAGAAATGCAAGCTTTTGCTTACAGGTTTAAGAGTGTTACTCAGGGGTTCCCATCAAAAAATGGTGTGCTGCCACTGTAGAAAACTGCTGCAAACTAGAAAAGAATTGCCATCTTTGCCTGGATAGAGTGTTTTAAAACATTGCCTATCTGAAAGCAAGTACCAGTCTGCATATGGATAGAAATGCAGAATTTGAGACAATTTCAGTCTTCTTCTATTTACTTACTGAGCAAGTGAATCACTCAGTTCTTCCTTCTTTCCTCCAGTTCCCCCTCCACTGACACGCACCCCCCAAGGCTTTTATCATAATGTGCAGTATCTAAGATCTCTCACTGCTGGGGAGTATTGACACACACCTATGCCTCTTCCTCCTGGGCAGACCACAGTGGCATCTGCAATAACTGACACCACTTCCACGGCACAGAGAAAGTGCTTGAGGTAAATCTCTGCTAGAATAACAAAGAAGAGATGGGGAGATGTTCTGCTTTAATATCCGTTCCATCTTTCTTATCTGTATTAGGCACGTCTGCCACTAAGGTGTCTGAGGAGAGCTGAAATTATGAAGCACCTTCTATATTCCTTTATCTCCTGGAGCACCATTAATACTTACAAGTAGCAAAGGATATTAAGAGAAGCAAAGACCATGCCTTGTCTCTGCTGGTGCATTTGTTTAGGAAACATGCTTTTTAATTTCATGTTATTTGAAATGCCTTTCTCTGCTCTGAGAAAATATCCACTTTGGATATTCTTTGTGAAACAGAAGCTGAAGATAGCAGGCTTGCTCACAACCCCCCTGATTCAAATATGCTAATGCTAATTTAAGCATTCAATTGCTAAATTTTCATGTGAGGATTTTTTTTTTTGTAGTCTGCATGTTTAATATTTGTATATCCATTATTCCCCATGCTTATCTGATCCACAGGCACTGAGCAAATATTGTCTTTGAGCATGATCTACAGCAGAAGTGAAAAAAAGACCCTGTAAAATGGAACTCCTCTTCTTAAATATGGATCTGCCTTTTCCTCTGCTTTTCCTTGGAAATTCAGGGAACCTACTTCCATACCCAAAGGGTTTATGAATTTTTTGGGGCATTGATACTTTTGATCTAAATAATACAAATTAGAGCAATTTCTAACACGGCATCTGACTGAAGTATTGGTGTGTGTGAATAAATTCCTCTCTCCTTGTAGCTTTTCTTGCTTTGAATGCAAATGGTGCAAGTAGACGTTAACTCCTTCAACAGGAAATGGTGATCAATGGAACACTTCAAAATTCTGAGTAATAAAACTGTGACAATAGGAAAAATTCATACCTTATCTGACAGAACATCAGCAGGGGAGGGAAAAATGGGTGAAAAGCTTAACTATGACTTGCTGAAAACAAGATCTGATGTCTTTAAAATGTGTTTTATGATGTTCTAACCCAAAGCAGGTGAGATGTGTGACATTAAGTGAGACACTGTGGGTGTGAAATAACATGAAAGCCCAGTAAAACATCCTCATTTTGCAAAGAGAAACCTCTCCGTTGGCTCCCTACCATAGTGCTGACTTTGCTGAGCTTCCAATACATGGTATTTTGCAAATACTAATTGGTGATTAGCAATTGGTAATGATGCCTAGTCTTTCCCACAGGTTAGTGGCTTCATAGCTGCTCTTGCTGAAAACCACAACCTAGCTCATATCCTATCTTCACAGTGAACCTACAGCGAAGCAGTCATATATCGTGCTAGCGCATTAGCACAGGCACCTCTGCAACAAACCCAACACTGCTGGTAGCCAAGGGAGAGTTACAGTGGTCTTGTTAATGGATTGTGGTAGGGTGAATAAGTAGAAATTGTCTGTGGTTCCTCTTTCCCCAAAGGCAAGGAAGAAAACTGGTTGAGAAAAATGCAGTGATGTTGTGTGGGTACTAAATTTTCTTGACTGTAACTTCTGTTTTGCGGTTTACTGAACCATGACTCTTCCTTTTATTTCTGAAATTCTTCCAAAATGGAACACACAAGGGGAAAGTAAAGCTTGCATGAATGCATAATAATGTCATTTAAGTCAGCAAAGCTATTCTGGTGAAACACTGATAGAAGAAAACTGGTCCAGCAGACTGTTAGCCAAGGCCAAGGATGGGTTTGTCATGTGAGATAGGTTATGGCAACTGTATTGTGAACCCTTCTGGAATAATACCTTGGGAAAGCCTGCTTAGAATATTCTACAATTAACAATAATCTGGAATTGTAAAGGTCATGGATTAGTCAGTCTCATTTTATTTAGATTATGGTTCAGCTATAAACTTCTTTAACAAAATGTCACAGCAAATAACATCTTTGCTTAACAAGACTACTTCTCACTTTTTTCCATCTAGCTCTACTCTTTCACTTGCTTGGAGATAAGAACATTTCCAATTTCTTCTTCACAGTCCTGACACGTGCTGGCAGTCACACAGTTGGCCAATACTGAGCTCTAGACTTAACAGCCACGATTTTGTGCAGATGAAAGGGTAATTCTAGTGATGGGCCTTCTCTCTTATAAACCACTAATTAGTAAATTAGAAAGAAACTGGCATCTTTTCACAGCTGACACGAAGAATTCCTTACAGAGATGGTACAGCTTCAATATTAATTTAAGTATCTTATCATTATTTGTTATTTCTATTTGACTGTGTTGTTCTGGGGTATAGCCTGAAGCAGACATCGTGAGACACTGTAAGGCACTTGTAGCTCAGCAAACTTGTAGAAGGTGACTGTGAGATTTCCAGCTGATGTTAAGCAGAAGAGTAGGTTTGAGTACTTAGTTCAGCAGTCATGACTGTATGGTAGGCACTGTGCTTTATAAGAAGCAGACACTGCTCCTAAGACTAGATTCTGAGGTAGCCTTCGGCAAAATTAACAAGTTGGACAGACAGATGGATTCATCTGACAAATGCATGCTCCCCTTAGGACAGAGGGCAAGAGGGGGAAGGAATAATTTACTAGAACCCAGAGTCTTCTTTCCACAGCTGAAAAGTCATTTTAGATTGTTTAAATTGTGCTTATGAATGCATCCCTTGTTGTCATACTCTGCAGTCATCTTCATGGATGTTTTAAAAAATGAGCCACATTACAGCAAATTTTCTTAGCCTGAACCTCTATTTAACTATTTTGTTCCTTGCAGTCATGGCCTTTGAACAGTACCTTGTAAACCTGTTGCCATCTGGTAATTAATGCTGACTTCTAAGAACATTCTAGTGCAGTCATCTCCTTGCTCAGTATCTATGAGATTACTTTCTGACCCAGCTGGCATAGACTCAGGATGATGGTACCTTCTCTGTATTATTTTAACTGCTTGAGATAGAAGCAATTTCACTGACACCAGTGGTGCAGAGCCACAGCAACTAAAAGGGGTGCAGGACAAAAGCAGAGTTATGCATTTCTGGAAAAGAGGAAGAATCCCTCTTGCTGCAGCACCACGCAAAACAGAGCTGAGAGCCCCAGGTGTCCATAGTAGGATGTGGGCAGTTACAACTCATGACCTCTTGTTCTGCATCCACTCTGAAGGATTTTGACTTCAGTGTTGCTTTTAAAAATACTGTACCCTACTCTTCAGAAATAAGTTCTGAGTGCGTGCATCATTATTTGAGGATAATTTGCAGAGGTGGATGAAAATCGTGAGTGTTTGGACTAGCCGATTCTCTGCTTGGTTGCATCCTGGAGGAGAACTAACCTTTTCTCTCTCAAATTGTCCACAAAGCTCAAGGAATCAGTTCAGATCTCTCTCTGTGACTTTTACTTTCCTGCTAGTCACTGCATTTTTTACAGGGGTCTGCTTCCAGTCCCACTGTGCCCCCAGAGGTGAATGTCCTGAAATTCTGAGACTCAAATCAATGCCATGATCTGAACAGATAAATGATGTACCTCTGCTGTTATGCTTAATTAACTTAGGGCATTTTAGGCTCTCTCTCCAAGCACCAGTCTTCCTTCCTCCCATGGATACCATGAAGTCCCGCAGTGAACCTTATTGTTATGACCTAATTTTTCTACAAACTGAGAGGTTTAATTTGTTCAAATGCCAGGCAAAGGGAACAGAAACTTGGAATTCTCCTGGCTGCTCTAATTTAGTTTCCTGAGGTTTGAAAAATCAATAGGGGAATTATCTTGCTGCCTCTAGATTTTAACTTAATAATTAAAACATAATTAAAAGGATGACATCAGTCTACTTAGGAAAACTGTGGCTTTTTCTGCAGGTTCACTCAAGAACTTATATCCTGCTGATTTGAGACAGTGATCTGGGATTGATTCCTCTTGGTAGGAAACCCCTTTGTTACTAGAAGTGCTGCTGTTACCAGTTCCAAAACCAAATGAATAACTCTTAAAAACAACATTAGCTGCTAACTGCAATTTCAGGTGACTGCAATATTTTAGTAATTTGCCCTTTTCTGGTTCACTATTATTAACACTTATGCTCAAATAGTTTCTCCAGAGAATCCAGCATGGTCAAAAAAGCACCTCTTGGGAAGTTAACAGTAATTAGATGTACATGCTTTATACACATGTAAATATGCCCATCATATCCATAAAACTGCTGTATATGAAGCCTCATGTCATCAATAAAGCTGAGGCATTTCTTGCTGAAATGATGCTGGCAAGTACAACTAAGATATGAGAAAGCACACCGACTGGTCATTCATTTCTTGGCAGTAGGAGAATTTCATGTTAGAATCTTAGCGCTCCCTAGGTGAACTGTGAACATCTTTAATGAATGCTGTCCACTTCAGACCATGTGGACATCATGTTTGACACCAGCTCCCTCACAATTACACTCCCTTCGCAGAATCCTGTCACAAAAATGCCCTTACCAGACTTGACCAAAGACAAATACAGTCATGCAGGTTTTCAGTAGTGACAGACAGTTGGCAGTTCTGCAAAACAGCAAAAGCTGCAAAATAGTATCATGGGTAATAGGCCCATTTTCCATCCACTTTTCCTGCTCATCCAAATACAGGTTGGCCATTGATTATTACAGTACTCCACCAGCTTTTTCTGCTTTACTAGGAGGTCCATCAACGCACCTGTATGGTCCCATGCTGCGGATACTCAGTACATGCTGCCATCCTGCCAGCTTCAAAATGAAAGTGCAGGCTGGAGCAAAGTATTGTGGGACTTGAAGTTCAGATTGTAACATGAGAGGCTTCCTGTTCCAGTTCTGCTTCTGGTTTCTGGGGTTGGGGTGTTGGTCTTTTCTGCTGGGTGGGCTGCAGGTCAGGGAGTGGGGGAGGTGACTGACTTCTGCTTCTGTGTTTTGCTGAGCTTTTCTGCAAATAGGCTGAGGTACTTGTACATTGCATTACCTCTTTATATTCCTTATCTCAGCCAGGGTTTTCTTGTGTGTTACTTTCCCACTTTCCCTCCCATCTGTGTGGGGAGAGGGAGGCTTGCGAGAGCAGGCTGATAACCCAGGACACTCAGTATTATGTCAAAATAATCACATAATACCAAAAAAACAGTCTTCCTTTTTTTTTTCCTTTTGATATTTGTAAAGATTGTGTGCTAAGAATGGACTCTAAGCTTTTAGCTACTATATCACACTATCTGCTTCCACCAAAATACCTATTTGGCTAGAAATAAAAGCATAGAGGAAAGAACCAACTGTACAGTCATCAACAGCATCACTATTGGTCCTGTATGAGTTCGTTCCACTTCACAGGCCAACAAAACTGAAAGCTTCCAGAGCCACCCTGCAGCATGGACAGTGAAGCTACCACAAAATCTGACAGACTTTTACAGTTATGTGTAATCAAAATTATTGGTTATAAAAAGTTCTTCCTAAATTGAGTTGATTTATGGTATTTCATTATGACTGGCAGCAAATCAAGATTGTTTACAGAAGTTCAGGGTAGCTCAAGTCCGTTAGTGTTCTTCACTTCCTCCCTACCTCTTCCTGGGTCTCATGGTTGAAGCAGCAAGGAGGGAAAAATTCTTATGTACTCACCAGCAAAATCCTCTTCTTAGTTTCTGCACAGAGAATGACTTCTGTCATAGTGGGGGTGGGGGGAAACAACAAAATTATTTTCCACTCTTTCAGTTGACTTTTCCCCTCCTCAATCTTAACTATAAATGCAGGAATTAGTTCAAACACCAGAATACAAGTGCAAGCACTTGAAGTTTAAGCTTCTCACTTGCTACTTTTACCAGCAAATATTTAAGCATATTCACACCTAGGTATTTGCAAGATTTCAGTCCCAAATTATGAAGAGTTTCTGGTTTTCAGACAGCATCACTCTGTTCCTAATACTGCATTCTCTACTGTATATCACAGGAATAACTACGTTGCTTGGAATCTTAATCCTCAGTTAAATTTCAAGTAACCAGGAAAATATTTTTATTTATGTCTTAAGTCCAAGACAAAGCTTATCTGAGTGCCTGTAGAAGTCTGCATGTTTCAGTCTTTCATGCTGAGCATAAATAATGCTTCCAAGAATAATCCTGCATCATACTAACTGTCATTTTGGCTCCAGTTCAGTATTTTTTGCAAAGATGAGCTGATATTTTTATTGGTTTTATTTAAAAAAAACCCAACATGTGGGCATCTTGCATCCATGAAGGAAAACAGGAGTCTTGAAAGAAGCCTTGAAAATTAAAAAATAGCAATAGGGCAGGAGAATAAGTGGGAAAAAAAACGCCTCCATTTCATTTTTTCTAAATCCCTGGAATTGCCAGTCTAGTTCCTGGGGGGAAGATCACCACTACATCTTACAGGATGTTATCCTATGGTGTGCTGGCTTTAACTGGACTGTTATAGAAAGGATCACTCCTGTGACCAACAGTAGGATCTAGTTTATATTGTCTAACCTATGTTTCCATTTAAGAGCATCTATTGCTTGTATTAAAACAAAATTGGCCAGCAGATGTTCTATCTCAGATTCAGTAATCATGGACTGGTGCCGTCAGTCGTTCAGAAAAATGAAAAATATCTCTAAAGATATCTCATGCCCAGAAATGCAGGAAACCGTCCTTCTTGTTACAAAACAGCACAGGTGTATCAATGCAAACCTCCTTGCTGGGCCAAACTGTTCACAGGTGAACCACAACTCACACAGCGAAAAGTGACTCACACGACCATTATCAGCTCTAGGCACAGTGCTCTTCATTGCCTTCCATAGCATGTCATAAAGATGTTGGGTTAGCTCCTAAAATAGCAGCTTTTGTAGTAAGCATACTGGTATTTCTGGTAATTTCTCCTTTCCCTCATTAACCAGACCTTAATTCAGTTATACACTAATCTGAAGACAGAGCAACCTCAATGCTTCTGATTTATGCTGCCTCCTGCCAGTCTGAAACTTAATAAATTCCTGGAATAATATTGTTGCAGTAGATATCACAATCCCACACAACGCAGGACCATAAAGCCACATTAAACAACATGCCGATTCACTGCCACAAGTTTCAAACACAATTAAGTCCTTCAAGAGTTGTAGATTAATAACTATCTTGTTAATTTGCTCTTCACATCTATTAAAAATAAGAGAAGGGCAACTGCTGGTTTCCCAAACCCCTGTACATTGCAGAAAAGGGAAAAGTCACTTCAGTGACAAAACCCCAAGAAGCTTCATACACAACTCAGCCTAACTCTCTTCTCTTAAAAGGCCAAGGAAGACTGCTAGAGGCTTTTGAATGTACCAGCAGTATTTAGTGTGTGCATGGAGGAAGATGGCTTTTCAAATGGCTTGCACATGAAGTTTGTTCCCCTCCTCCTCAGGGAAATCAGGTAACTATTTACATTACAGCATTGTACAAGCGGTCTACACCATTTGAGACGTCTAGTAAGCAATGGCAGCACACAGCACTTGGGTTGATGATTAATCTATTTATACCCTGAGATCACAGCGAGCTTCCACTGGTGAAAAACAAGCTCTGCACACCCACACAGCATCTAACATCTGTGACAAAACAGAGCAGGCAAGGCAATGCTTAGACACGGGGAAAAGAAAAATACTCGTTTCTAACAAGAGTAGCTAAACTGGCGTCTTCGAGATTTAGTCAGTCCCATCTTTAAAATAAACTAACAAAAACACCCTCACTGTGCCCCGGGCCGCGCTGCAGTTGGCCCTGCCCGCTGCTCCCTCGGGACGTGTCCCCGGCTGCCCCTCAGACGTGACCTGTAGGCTCCAGCCTAGGCCGGGAACCGCACTGAGGGTCCCGGCCGCAGAGGCGCAGGAGCCACCGGTACGGTGGCCGCAGGCGCTGCCGATCTGGCGCGTCACTTCCTCCACTCCATAGCAACGGCGGCGAGGCCATGGCGGCGGTAATGGGGCTGCTCCCGCCCGGGGAACGGGGCGGCGGGGGAGGCCGGGGCCGGGGGGGAGGCCGGGCCCAGAGCTCCGGGGTTGCCTTCGGGCACTGCCACCCCGCCGCCTCCTCCCCGGGGCCCGCACTCGCTGTCGGGCGGAGCTGTGGTGGCTTCAGGGCGTATGGTGACCGTTGGTCCTCTCTTAGCACAGGCTGAAGTGGATGAAACCCTAAAGAGGATTCAGGACCACAAAGGGGTTATCGGAATGCTTGTTGTAAACGCCGAAGGTAAAGCGTCTTCTGCTTTCTCCAAGCAACAAACTTGGTAGCAGCAAGATGCAGTAACTCATAGACACAAAATGGCAGGTTCTAAGGTGTCAACACCATCTGTTTGCAATGTATTTTGAAGGCATGATTTTCAGAAATGTTTGTTTCATCTGAAGACATGAATGTTTGGGTTCGAGCCATTTCTTGAAGCTCTCCATAGGTTTTATTTTTTCATTCAAATTGATGGTAAGGCAGAAAAATCAAAAGCCTTTACACAAGCCTGCTCTGAAGATATAACTAAAAGTGTCATAATCTTAACTTCAAGAATTCCATGTTGTTATTTATCCCCTTTGTTTAACTAAGCTATACATTGTTTTTCAGAAACAGGTCTTGAACTTGTCTTGGTAGGTTACACAGAATTAGAGAAGCACAGAATGATGGAGGTTGGAAAGGGTCTCTGCCAGAGCAGGTTGAGCTAGAGCAGGTTGCACAGGATGGGTTTTGAATGAATCCAGAGATGGAGACTCCACCATCTCTCTGAGCAGCCTCTTCCAGTGCTCCACCACCCTCAAAGTTGTTATAGGAGGAAAAGCAAGTTTTATGCCATAGAATCACAAAGTGTTTTGAATTGGAAGGGACCTTAATGATCATCTAGTTCCGGCCCTTCCTTCTATGGGCAGGGATAACTTCCACTAGACCAGGGTTCTCAAAGCCCATAATTATTTGACATCCCTCCCTTTTACAGTCCTCCCAAAAATGTATTGCACTAGCAGCAGTTCAAGCAACAGGACTAAGAAGGCAACCTAACTGTTATTTAGTCTTTGGGTGAGGACAATTAAATTTGTGTGCCTGGACATGTTAAGTAAAATGTGTCTTTGTTCACGGAACAGATGATGCAGGTCAAGAGAGTAGTGTATAGCCTAGCAGACAGAAACTGAAAAGCTGCTTTGTGCCTGCACATGCTCATGTCTAGATGTGGCTGTTTGCTAAGCTGAAATGCAGCCTGGTCTCAGAACAAGCTCCATTTCAGCCATTTCAGTTTTCTGTTTCAGTCAATAGAATGTGACATGATCCAATCTTGGACTAAGCTGCACATGAGAAATGAACAAAATCAAGCACTTGGATAACACAAATTATCTTTCTTGTGCTTGCACACCAATACTCAAGGCAAGACCACCAGTGTGGTCTAAGAGAAAATTAACCCAGTTTTCTTGTGTCTTGTTACTTGGGACAGTTGACTTCTTGGCACAGTATTGGTCAAGTATGCTTTCCCACTCAGGTGTGCCACTGCAGTCCATCTCAACAGCTCTGCAGTTACAAATAGCGTGGGGTTCTAAAGGCTGTTTTGGATTCCTTCTGTCTCAATTTTCATCTGCAAAAGAGGAAGAACATTCCACTTCCCTTTTTCACACTGTAGACTCTTCCTGGTAAAAAGTCCCTGCTGTGTTCTGTTCGAATTTCATTATCCTCACAAACCTGCAGAACATGTGGCCAGACTGAAGCTGACAGACAAGACTAGTGCAGGAATTTTGGGTTTAGTTTATCATTTAGAAACGTTTCACCAGATGCCAGATGGGAATACAAGACAGCCTGTATTCTGTGAGGGTGATTCAAGTTACCAAAAAATTGGATAAACAAAGTAAGCCTCAAGAGGTGTGTAGTTGTGGTTTTTGTATCATCTTTGAATATCCATAATTAGCACTGACAAATCTAATTACTTCAGAGCTTTCTGTAGAAACTTTATTTTCTCTCTGTGTTGAAATATTTCAAACAAGCATACAACTTAAATTAATCACAGTAAAAAATACTTGAACCATCAGTGTAGTAGTTAGGTTTCTTAGGCTGTTCAGGTTGCCTAAAAAGATGAACCCCTCTGTTCTTCACTAGCATTGGCAGTTGTCTTTTACTAAGATTTTTGTAGTAGTGTGGGTGTAAAAGTATGCAGATGAAATTGCAGATTAAAGACTCCTGACACAAACATTGCTGTAATTTATTATAGTACTCAGAGCTGATTTGTTCATGGAAACTTATGCTAAGTGTACTTTGTTTATTTGGAAAACCTCATGAACTTGCTGCCCTTCACTGTTGAGAATGATCACACTGCAGCGTTTCTAATGAAGGATTTATTTGCCTTTCTCTAATTTGGGTGGCAGAGGCAAAGAGAATTTGTCCTAAAGCAAGCACAGCTCAGCTTCAATCTAAGGATGTCACTGGTGTCAACTCATTCTCATGTTTTTGTTGGACCTCAGAGGATCATTTAACATTTACCATTTTCATTAAAAGTGCTGTATTTGTTAAAGCAATCATTTAGATACGAAGTCATGTAAACTTGACACCAATTCATTGGTACTTTTAAGTGACTTACTGCTGTGATTATACAGAGATTCTCAGGCTAATGTAGAGCTTGAGAATACCTGTTTGTTTCCATTAAAATACCAGTTTCAGTCTCTGTGTAATAAACATTAGACACAAAGGATGCACTGGGTCATTCTGTACACTTCCCTATGCCATGCATCCTACCAGTGCAGAATTCACATGTGACAGCACAGATTTCAAGTGATTCAAATAGCTCTTCCCTGGGAAAATTAGAGAATAGTCAAATATCTCAAGTGGTTCTATTATTTATTTTGCTCTTTTGCTTCTAATGTTTTGCCTGACATTTACTATTTTTGCTTGTTAATTCCTCTATAATAATCAAATTCTTAAACAAATTCTTACAATAACCAATTATTCGATAATAACCAAACGTTTCAATTTCAGTCTTGGTGCTCTGTTCTTGTATTCCCATCTCTTGCATCTGGAAGACACAATATAGAAATGTATGTGAAGAGAAAACTGTCTTGCAAACTTATATTCTCTTGTCTTTGTTACTAGATAAAATAAACTTTTTATTAGTGAAAGAAGCTTATTCAAGCCAGACAGTTTTCCACTTACAGGATTACTGTGAACCCTGGTTTTAGTTCACCTAGTAGTAGCCTATTAATATAAATCCCATGATTTGACAGATCATTGATAAGCAATGATTCATTAAATGATCAAAAGTTAATCTTGACTTATGTGCTGATATCCTTAATAGCTGGGATCAATAAACTGTGTACTGCCAATTGTCAATATTTTGCTGCTACTTGGAAGGGATTCTTCCAAGGGTGGTTTTTCTTGCCAAATGCAAACATGCCACTTCTGCCCTTTGGTTGTTCTTGGTATTTCACTTTATTTTCTATAGTCCTGCACAAGTCAAATGCTACAGTTAGTGTGGGTTAGATTCTTGCAACCAAGACACAAACAGTGACAGGTGATGAAGCACCGTAACAGGTGAAGTATTACAGAATGGAATCTGACAGGCATTGAGGGGCTTTCAAAAGCAATTAGGCACTTTCAAAAGTTTTGTAAAGCAATGCAATGTTTAGTTGCTACTGATTAATATAAATTATGCTTTGAAAATCATATAGATACCTGAAATCATCATTTGAAAAGTCCTGGTGGTCTGGTGGTGTTCCCACTGACTGGAAGAGGTGAAACATAACCCCCATTTTCAAAAAGAAAGATAAGGAAGACCCAGGGAACTATAGGCCAGTCAGTCCCACCTTAGTGTCCAACAAGATAATACAGCAGCATCCTGAAGTCTCTGAAAGGGCACATGGAAAACAAAGATGTGGTCTTGTGAGACCCCACCTGGAGTAATGTATCCAGCTCTGAAGCCCCCAGCACCAGGAGAACACGGATCTGTTGGAGCAGGCCATGAAGATGATAAGAGGGCTGGAACACCTCTCTTCTACAAGGGTAGACTGAGGGGGGGAGTTCAGTCTGTTCAGCCTGGAGAAGAGAAGGCTCTAGGGAGACCTTATAGCAGCCTTCCAGGACCTGAAAGGGGGCCTACAGGAAAGCTGGAGAGGGGCTATTTGTAAAGGTATGTGGTGATTGGACAAGGGCCAATAGTTTAAAACTAGAACAGGGTAGATTTAGATTGGACAGGAGGAAGAAGCTCTTTACTATGAGGAGGGTGAGACACTGGAATGTGTTGCCCAGAGAAGTTGTGGACACCTGGAAGCATTTAAGACCAGGCAGGATGAGGCTTTGAGCAACCTAATCTAGTGGGAGGTGTCCCTGCCCATGGGAGCAGGGCTGGAGCTGGATGATCTTTGAACTCAAGCCATTCTATGATTTGAGGAAATCAGCATAACTCCTTTCTGCTACAAACCAGAAAAAAACACAAAATCCTTGTTTTATCTCTCATGATCTGCTGTATGTGTAGAACATGCAACTTCACTAAATGATTATTAGAAAATCAATTGCTTACAGGAATTCCAGTAAGAACAAATCTTGATGCCTCTACAACATTCCAGTATGCAGAGCATCTTCGTCAGCTCATCACGCAAGCTTGGAGCGCAGTGAGAGATCTTGATCCTCAGAATGAGCTCATCTGCCTGAGGATCAGAACAAAGAAACATGAAATTATAGTAGCTCCAGGTATACTTCCATGAAAATAATAGTAGAATGGTGTGTCCTTTTCAGCTTCTTTTAATTCTTCATGAATAAGGCTACCGTAGGGGGAAAAAAATGTGTACTTATTTTGAAAATAAGTATTTGCAGATATAGCCATAGGTTAACCATGTAACCAGAAGTGCTAGGGTTTTAATGTACAGAGTTTATAGTAAGCATGGAGGGAGACAAGTCTAGAGCTGATGAATATTCTTGTTTCTGTTGGTTCTCCCACAGGAACACTGGACAAATCTATATACCAAGTAGCATGGTTATACAGAGAATTAAAGATAGCAGATCCATTTTAGCTCCAAACAGATGCAAGCAATTTTATTGTTTTTCCTAGAGGATCATTTTTACTTGGTGTGTTATCATCACTCCCTAGCCATGGGTGGGATTTGTGTCACAGACATGCGGGAAGATCACCAATGTGGTAACTGTGATACAATTATTTTCCTTAAAACAACCAAGCAGTTTCTCACTGATGTTAAATACAAATATATTTTATTGTTTTAGTTGTATCTCTAAAATAGTTAACAAGACCAGATGAGCTGTGGTGAAGCTGTGGTCAGTACAAGAAGAATCAGGCAAAGTGGAAGTGATTGGGGCAAACTGAGATACTAGTGATATGCAGGATTTTGACAGAAATAAGCAGTGAAGGCACACAGAACTGAAAGGAAGTTTCAGAGATCTCCTCAGCATAGCTACTATGGAGGAGATGGGCTCTGAGCTTGTAGTAATGGACAGCCTTCACTGGGGTAGTGCTCTGATGCTGGCTTCATAGCAGGTGTGGAGCAGAGGTATGCTCTAGGTGTGCATTACCTCTCCTCACTGGAGTTATTTATAATGCTGCTATGAACCCAAAGTGTGTGAAAAAATTCTGGCACTGTTGTTAAGTGTTAGCATTAGTCATCAACTGATAGATTAAAATTTTAGCTTGATTTCTATTTTGGAGTATAAACCTAATGCATTTTTTAAATCATGTTTTTTTTACTCATTGATGTCAACTGATGCAATTGATTCTTATTTTGCTTTTGCACTCCAGTTGTATTTTAGAGGGGATTTTTTGGACTGGTATGTTGGACCTGAAAATCAGTGGTATAAAATGTGAACCTTTTTTGCTAACGAACCACCTGTGATTTATATTAAGTTGCTTTTGAATGAAAGTGACAATGCAGAAGTGTGGCCTTCTCCAAAGCAGACATGGCCCTAATAAAGTCACTGGATACTTTCAACAAATGTTTTATTTAAAAGAGACAATGTTAAATGCTGTCCAACTGAATTGTTTCCAAAACTTCCCCAGGCTTTTAGACTTAGTAGGCAAAGTCTGGCATGCTTAGACTTTATTCATAGTAGAAATGTATTCAGATCTTTTCTGCTTCTTTCATGTCTAAATGGGGTTCTCCATTTTGAATAAACTACTCTGAACTGAAAGAAGCTCTCTGCACCTGCAGAAGAGGCTGCAGATGTCAAAAGTTTTGTATTCTAACAAGTGCTGGATTCCAGGTGCTTGTCTTGTGACTTTTTTCATCCCATTTAATATCTTTACAGCTTCTTGAAAGCAAACCCACTGCTTACTAAATAGTTTTAATACAGGATAGTTAAGCTTTATGGCAGATTTTCTTTTTTTTTGCCTGTAACTTCAGATCTTTGCTCAAAATGCTTACCTTTCCGAAGTGTTTATAGTATAAATGTAAGTGCTTTTACTTATGCTTAATAAACAAATCAAAAGTTGGAGAGGAATAGATGAATAAAGAGTATTTATCAGGAAATAAGATGGAATGTTTTAACTAAACATATCTATTTTTTTTGCAGAAAATGACTGTCTCCTGATTGTTATTCAGAACCCAGACAAATAGTCCTACTGTGGCAATATTTGTAGAGAGAGTGATGTAGCTCTACTTGTTAAACTAATATTACTTGTTGTTATCTTGTGTGAAATTACATAGTCCTGTGTTTGATATTAAGTGTAACTCTCATAACTGAAATGGTACCAGTTCAAAGTTGTCTCAGTTTCTGTTGGAGCAAATCATAATGCATATATCAAAGTAGTGTTTGTCTTGTTACTCAGAAGAATAATAATAAAGCAAAATGCTGGAAGCTCTCTTTACTGGGTGTCGAAGCCTGCAGTCTAATGCAGAACTACAGTTTGTTGGTAAGAGTAATCAGCGCTTTTTGTTGACTACAGTAGAGTGCTATCTGATAACTACTTAAGCCTTTAGATCCAACACACAAGCCACACACCTTAGTGACATGTGACAAAAGACAGGTAAAATTTCAGAATGTTTCCCAAGTCAGATCCATGTTTATGCACCAGAGATCCAATCTGTACTGCTGAGTGCACTCAGAGAAGGCCACTGTAGGTTAAGCTACCTACAAATCCATTCTGTTTGGAAGACAGGCTATGTCAGTGCCTTGGGATGAGTCCCATGGCTGCTGCACCTTCCTGGCTTCATACAGCACCCCTGTTCTGCCCAGCTGGGTGCCTCAGCTAAGGGTAAACATGGCTACAAGCTTTCCTGGTTTGTGATCCCAAAGTCCTGCCAAGTTTTGCACTTGAGTATATGTGGAAGCAGTGTGACAGTGCAGGAAGTCTGAGACGACCCTCTGCTTGAAAAAATATCCAGTTGTACTACAAATCATCTCAGGTTATTTGGGTTATATATACATTTTATCAATTGATTATTTAAACTGTAAAAATTCAGATGTCTCCAGCTGGTCACAAGAAGGTATTTGTTCTAGATGTAAGAAGGAAGAACAACAGATGTGTGGAGTGGTTCTGAGGATGAAAGGAGAAATGAATCTGTTGAATACTGCTCAGGGATCGTTGTAGTACATCATATGAATTGTGCTTGAGGTTATGAAACTGATAAATCACTGAATGTCTCAGTGGATATGGAGTCAGCAATTTGCTATTAGGACTATGTTATGTATCACTCAAAACTTGCACAAAGGAGAGCAGCAAAGCTTTTTTTTTCAGATTTGAGTGTTTGCTCTGATTCTGCTGGACAGCTTGGAAAGGCTGTATTTCACTGAGCTGTCTGGGAGAGCTGGTCCTGCTCTTGGGAGCTGAACGTTGAGATCTCAAGGGCTAACAGACAAATTCCATGCCCAAGCAGTGGGCAGTGGGGACCACAGAAGATTCAGTGGTGCTGCGTATTGAGAGGAAGTGAACACAAAAGTTCAGAGGCCCAGAGTGATGGAAATGAAGCACAGCAATCCAGCTGGGCAGGGCTGTTCAGGACTGTAAGGATATTAAAGTCAAAAGGATGCTGTTGGTGGCACTTACTGTACTCGGTGCTGTGCCAGAAAAATTTTCCATACCACTGCACTGGAAAACAACCATTTAAGCTGTTTGTAGAGAAGAACTACATTACCATGTGGGAATGCTGGAAAACCAACCCCTATGTTTTGATTTGTTATCTTCTCTGTTTCTGTTGTGGTCATTTGAAAAATCCAGCCTATTTATTGCTATGCATTAGTGAACATTTTTGCTCCTAATATCCTGTCATGTCAAATGCCTACCCATTCGAAGCTTAGAGTTTTCATTTCAGCACATATCCAAAACTATTGCTGAATTCCAACTACTACTAATGGGTATTTAGGACCAAACCCAGAAACGGTTTTGTTTCTGTAGTTTTCTCTAGCAGCATTAAATTCTGTGGAAATTTCACTCTGTAAGTTCACAAAACTGCCAGAATTACAGCTCCCATTACCCTTCTGTATTGTCGGAAATAATATTGGTTGTGTACTTTCCAGCATCACTGAAAAATGTCCTTCAGCCCACAGAACACCATAGTGCATCACAAAGAGGAATAGCTTCGTGTTTGGCAACATTCTTTCATTTTTTGTCTTTCTGGTGCACGTGTTAGCTCCCTTTACAGACTTTAATCCAATATTTATTAAGCAGCTGATGATTGCTGTAGCTTGATAAAGCACTCCAAAAGACACTTAAGCCAAATCATTAAAATTAAACACGTGCTAAATCATTTTGCTGAAAAGAGTTTTTGGGAAAATTTGCTTTACGCAGATGCATGTAGTTCTCCAAGGGTCAGATACTGTGCACAAAGTAGTTTCTTTCCCCATTCCTATGATAGGCATAGCTGCAGACAAGAGGGCAAAGTTTGGTCCATTTATACTGGTATGTGCAGTAACAAATGTTATGCAAACACATGGGCTGAGCTGTGCTGCTGCCAGCTGCTCGGACCAGGGCACTCTCTAATCAGGTTTCCTTGAAAACACAATTTTGGCAACGTCTTCACTAGGGAGCATAAATTGAAATGCCCCATTTCATTCCCTGGTAATGCGTTCCTATTTTCTGTCTGCAAAAGCAAGCTGAACACGTGTAAGCTTTTCATTTAGGTCTTTCAGTAGGAAATGTGACAGTCAAGTCTAACAGTCCTAGTGGAAAATCCCTGGTCAGCACATTGATCTGAACAGCAGTGGGCCATTGAAAAGAAATCCAGACAAAATAAAGGGATATAAACTTTTAAGTTATTAGAGCACAAGTGTTATACGAGGTCATTTAAGCTGTCATTCATGGGAACCAGTGAAGGCTTTCGCTAGTTAACAATTAAGTGAGAGGTTGAGGGAAAAAATAGCATGAAAGATGTTAATTTTATAGATGATGATTTTGTTATGGGAATGCTGCAAATGTCAAGAATGGCTCTCATTCACTGAAAGGCAGCACTTGGGTTGAGTTGCATCATGCTAGCTAGGCAGTCAGCCAAGGAATAAATTATGTCAGTATCATGTGCTTGTGGTCCTCAAAAGAAAACAGAAAGTTCTCAGAGAAAACACTTTGAAAGTACCCTGGGTTTTCCTTAACATGCAATATTTCAAAATACATGGATCCTTATGAGACAAACAGTCTTGGGCAGCTGATTGAGTCAAGGCAGTTGGTCATTCTGTGTTTTGCTCATCTGCCAGTTAAATACCTTGAAATATTTAATTTAATGCACATTCAGTACATTTGTTAGTCTGACTTTCTATGAAATTACTTGGTATATAGACATGCAGTTACCCTTTAGTCCACATCATGTAATGTTTACAGCAGTATGAATGGTGTTTTTCAATTGAGGTAGACTTTCAGTCTACCTCAAGATGTGTGTAGAATTGTGTCCTTGCGTTTCTGTGTGTTATTTTGATTCCTGCAGGAAGGCTGGAGAGGGGCTTTTCATAAGGGCATCTAGCAGTAGGACAAGAAGGAATGGTTTTAAGCTGAGTGAGAGTAGATTTAGACTGGATTTTAGGAAGAAGTTCTTCAGTACAAGGGTGGTGGGAACTCTGGAATAGGCTGCCCAGGGAGGTTGTGGATGCCTCCTCCCTATGGCCAGTTTGGATCAAGCCTTGAGCAGCTGAGTCTAGCTGAGAGGTGTCCCTGCCCGTGGTCAGGAGGTTGGAGTAGATGATATCTGAGGTCCATTCCAACCTGAGCCATGCTACGATTCTGTGACTGTTCTGGCTTACATCTCACTCTCACAAAGCCTCCTCTAGGTAACACAAAAACCCTCTCTGGATTGAACTAAGGAGTATAATGAGATAATGCAGTGTACAACAAACCTGAACCTGTTTGCAGAAAAGCTCAGCAAAATGCAGAAGCAGCAGCAGACCTCCCAGCAACCTTCCCCTATCCCCAACCTGCAGCCTGCACAGTGGAAAAGACCTACACCCCCAAACCCAGAAACTGGAAGCAGAATCAGATCATTTTGAAGCTGGCATGATGGAATCGTGGTATTGAATATCAGCAGCAGATTGAGCTCACCCCATGACACTGAGAGAAAGAAAAGTACAAATTGCATTCAGGTGCACAGAATTTTGATTTTTTGATGCACACTATAAATCATGCTGCTAGTCAGTCACATATCAACCAGGGATCAGAAGCTAGTTTGGATTTCTTGCCCATGGAGTTGGTCACATTGTGAATATTCTTAATTCTGGGCCTTCGAGTCCCTGAGGAGCTGGCTCATTATTTCACAGAAGTAAGCAAAGGATTGAACTTTGCTATCCCTAGAAGGCCTCAGGACTGAAAGTATTATTTTGTGGGAGTAGCAAAAATAAGTTATGGGCCAGAGTGTGCCAGGCAAAAAGTAGTCAAAGCGAGGTTGGGGTGTTTGTGGGTGGAAAAAAGAATCATTAGGGCTCCAGAGCTGTAACTGGCCATCTCCTCTTGCACTGAGCAATCAGTTGTTGTCAGCATCTCCTTCTGTGTGTGAAATGAAATATATGATCACTGTTTTTCTAGTTAAAAACCTCTTGCCTTTCCATGATTAAAAGCCAGCTTTGGTTTTGTTAAGAGATCTCCTTTAAAAAGGTGACAAATGAGGAAAACTGAGTAAAGTCAGTTATCCTTGCAAGCTTGTGACCTAAACTATAGGAGGGTCCTGGCTTTCTGCACCTGAAATGCTCTTGTAGCAAGCATGTGCCCTAGAGTGGATGAGATGGATGTCAATATCAGTAACTTTTCCAAGCTGACTGACAAAGTTTTATTTGTTCTTGTTTCTCTCACTCCCATAAATCCAACTATCATAAACCAAGAAAGTATTGTCATATGACATATATGAATAATTTTTAAAGTTACTCTGTAGATAAATGTTAGAATGAAAATTCGCTCAAAAGATTTTTTTTTTTTTATGAAGATTAACTATTTTCTCCACAACTTTTGAGAAGAGTTTCCCAGGTTTTTTGCCCATTGTGTGAGGAATTTCCACCTCAAATCCTCTAGATGGTGCCACAGCTACAGCACATCGCAGGGAACTCATGGTTATGTTTAATGCCTTGCTTGTTGAGATGCCACTTCAATTGTATAGCCTACAAAACGATTTATGACTTCAACTACAGTACTGTTTACAGGTTTATGCAGCATAGCTGGGTTACCTACAACTTTTTTTTTCTAAATACAGCAGTGCAGGAACTGTTGTGAGGTCAAATGATTCCCTCATCTCTTGAAACCATGCCTTAAGTGCTGACAAGGGCAGAGGTGGTCAGCTGTAGCTTGTAGTGCTGATTAAGCAATAGCAATAAACCTCTTAAAACTCTCAACAGGTGTTGCTCCATGTGTATATTAATGAAAACTTCAGAAGCCATTTTGTCTTCCTTCTGAGAGCTGATGTAAGTACATGAAAGTTGCTTTCTTATATCAAAAGCAAATTGATAATAACCTTGGTTTGGTTGTAAAGGCAGAAGGGGTGGAGGCACTGTATTTGGTAACTGAGGAATTTTGTTATGTTCTGCTAACTTTTCTTGTACTGAAGTAGTTGAGCAAAATCTGAATTGTGAGCACATTGCTACCTGGGCTTAAACCATGCATGCGTTTAGGCTTTCAGACTGACATATCAGTCTGTTCCATTACATTATCATCTCTAAGACAGCCACTCCCCTCTTATTTGAGTGGGTCAAGTTTAGTCAGAACAGGCATATCTGCTTGTCAGTAGTAGTTCTGAGCTTTCAGGGACCTAATATGGTGCTTTGTGTGATCTGCTGTGGATATAGAGTTGTGCATCACAGAATCCTGCCTTGATGCCCACTAAAGCAGTTACAGAGAAGACCCCACTGGTGGCTAAATTGTGTTGAGCTTAGAATTTGCTGACAATGAGGGCTGTTTGTGATTAAGTTGTATGGAAACACTGGGTTCCAGAAGTGTGAAAACCAAGGGGCATAATCTGGGAAGGGGATTAGCTACTCAGCCTCTGTGTTATAACTGAGACGTGTTTATTAGCTCAAGAGTGTGTCCTTTGTAAGACTAAGATCTTGACTACCTTTGCAAGATGTGTCTGTAAAAGATGTTTTCAGACAATATGGCCTGAGCCATGGAACTACATTTACAAACTTTATTTCACTTTGATATTTGCCTCCTTTCTGATGTAGATCAACACCTTGCATTTTAGACTCTTTAGTAAGGCTGGACAAAATTTGGTCAGCATTTCTAATTATATATTTTAAGTTGCTTTTTGGTTATCTTTTATGAGATGAGAAACTGATGTCCTCTCTACCTGACGCTGTTAAAACACCAATAATACTGTTGGTAGAGTAGAAATTTTACTTACTGGCCAGATTTCATTTGGGGTAAAGAGTCTGTTCAAAGGCCAGCTCTAGTTTCTATTAGATGTTGCTATAGTGATTCTGAGGTGATCAGTGAGAGCAGCTAAAGTTCAGTGTTTTTGCTTACTGTCCTAGACATCTAGTTATTGTTATTTGACCTCTTTAAAGTACAGCTGTCCTTTACTCCAGAGGATAGGTGAATAACCACAGCATCTGAAGTTTGCATAACTATTTTTCATATTACTGAGGCATTTCAGCTTGCAAGGACTGAAGGTAAAATCACGAGCTTCTGTGACCTCTTTGGGGCAACAAGTGTGCATAGCCACATTCAAAAGTTCAATCAAGATAGCCAGAAACTAGTTGGTTCCCTGCCAATCACCAGTTAAAGTTAAAATGCCTGTTTTAGTACTTCACCTATCTGCAGTATAGTGTCTAGCCTTGGGACACAGCAGGCTGGAGGTACTAATAAAAGGTGGGATTTGGGCTCTTAAACCAGAATGGCCTTTCTCCTGCTCTGAGGTGTTCAGATGTGAGGTATGGTATTAGAGTGCCCTGGCTGGCTGTAGTTGTCATCTTGGGAGAAAGAATGGATGCAGCTGGGCTCCTCGCAGTTTATGTCTTTATACACAGTCATCAAAAGTCTGGTCTACAGCTGCCAATGGACAGGAAGCTGCTAGAGAACTGGAGTGAAATTTACTATTGATGTTTTTTGGACAAAAGCTGTATTTTCCATTACTTGAGTGTTCTGGGTGGTCTTTGATGAAAGTCCCAATTAAACTGCTGTCCAAAAAAGGCAATCTTCATTCACGACACACTTATTATTTCTTCTTCTCAGCTGGGTCCAGAAGTAAGAGTTCCAAAGTATCACAACAAATCAGCGTAAACCAAGGAAATCCAAAAACACCACAGCAAATGTATGCACAATTCAGAGAATTCTCTACCCCTAATGATACCAACTCATTTACTAGGGTAAGACTACTTGGAGCAATTTCAGAGATTTCTCCTAAAGGCTTTTTTTCAAATATAGTTTGCAAAGTTACTTGTGAGGGTTAATGAGACCATTGCTCATAGCACAGTCATGAGGGAAGTATAGTGATAACAGAAGTGAGTATGAGGCAGGTTAAATTTTTATTTGCATTTGCAGTTATTCTGGAAAAAATCTTGATTTCAGAGGAAATTAAATGCAATTGTAGAATTTATTCTATGTCACAAACTCTTGGGAAAACTTCTGTGTCGATATGTGACGCTGGCTCTTTCCCTAAACACTGCCCCTTGTCCGTTGCAGGAGAATAATGCAGCCAGTGACTCCTAGACTGGATTAACTGAAAATCAATAGGAGAGTCTTGGTAGAGACATCCATTACTTGTCTGACAGAACTCAAGTTGCTGTAAATCTTCTGTCCAGTGTAAAAACTGAAAGCTTGGTTGTTTGGGGAGGGTTGGTTTGTTTGTTTTTTATAGTTACAATAATTGGAATTAGTGAACGGGACACTTGTTCTTTTGGTATTGGTGCTAATCTTGTATTGTTGTTAACCCTTCTTTGTAGGCAGCTCAAGATTGTGTCTCAGGGTCCGAAACCATAAATAAATCCAGTAGTAACCTGAAAGCTTTTAGAGGTGGTATGTGGTAATTGTAAAGCTTTCTGGAAGGAGCAAGGGTTTGTGCCAGATTGCAGTGCTGGACTACATAACAATTCAGCCTCCCCAGGTGCATTCTTCCTGCACGTGTCTGTGTAACTTAGTGAACCTTTAAATGTTTTAGTCACCTTCTTTAGCTCCCTGTCAGCTAACCAGTGAAATGCATTATTTCAGTTTGTTGTTTTTTTGGTTTTTTTTTTTTTTAATCTTAGAAAAGCTTAGAAAAAGCCAGCAGAATGATCATTCTAAAGATATGTTGAAGTGGCATCAAAGCAGCATCCTGTGATGGATTTCTGTAGTGCTCTTGGAACTGGCAAGCTCTCAAGTGAATGTAAATATATGACTTTGACACCATGAGAGTGGAACCAGAAGCCCCAGTGAAATACTGTATGCTATCTTTCGTGTGGTGGGAATGTTCCTGTGAGGTTGTACATGTAAATTAAAAAATAACCATGGGCATATGGTTTCCAGGTAACCAAAGTATAAACATGGGTACAGGCTCTCTAAACACAACTTGCATTACACCATCAATCATGATTTGTGGGAATCTGTTCTCTTTTGAGAGACACTTCAGTTTGTCAGCAGCAGTGATCCGTGATGTGAGGGCAGGAGCTACTGCCAAGTGCCAAATGTTGAGGGCACTTTTCAGTCTTAATCCAGCTCCTTTCCCCCTCCTTTGTCTATTTTATTAACACTTTCTCCAAATAGAATACCTCATTTATTAAATGGGAGTTTTCACAACAACTTACTGTGTAGAGTATTTGTTTCCTTTCCAAAGTTCTCATCTTTTTTAGAAAGTGGCCTTTCAGATCCTGCCAATTGTCAGAGTGCCTGAAGAGGTTACAGGCAGGGATAGTGTATCCTGATGAACCCTTGAGCTAAGGGGAAGAAGTGAAATGGGAAATTGAAGCACCAGCAGGTGATGATTCTGTCCTGTGAGAGTGTCTGGAACATGGGAAGTTCCACCTCAGCATGAGAAAAAAAATTCTTTACTGTAAGGGTGCTGGAGCACTGGAACAGGCTGTGCAGAGAGGCTGTGTGGTCTCCTTCTCTGGAGATTTTCAAGACCCATCTGGATGCATTCCTGTGTGACCTGCACTAGATGATCCTGCTCTGGCAGGGTGGTTGGACTGGATGATTTCTGCAGGTCTCTTCCAACACCTACCATTCTGTGATTCTTTGATGACCCTCCTTTTATCCTAATATATTTCCTAGATTTTATGCAGTATTGTGGATCAACTCCTCTATGTTTGAGGCAGGTTACCCATCTTATGAGTGTCTGTAAACCTATATTGTACTCTATATTTTACCTAACTTTTTCCCAATCTCTTCTTTTGTTGCTGTTTTACATTGACCCATTAAATATTTAAGTATTTTTTTTAATGAAAGTTTTCTCATCTCATGCACTGAAATTGCACATGACTGAAAATTCCAAACTGTTGCCAGCTTCCTTAGGTACAGCAGCAATTATAAGAAAATAAGTTCAATAGCAATTCAGCACTGAACAGTTACAGCAATTTGTAAGTGATAGTGCAGTGTGCTGGTATTTACAGATTTTTCAGGTTGTGATTCTCTTGATCAAAGAAACAATCTGCTGTGGTATGAATCTGTTTGACAGCATTTGTCAGTGTCTTCTTCCTCTTCTCTGACAAGTGAACATGAGGGTTTACAGTGAATAAACTCTGCTTGGAGACTCTCATGTCAATATAGTAAACATCTTTGGTTCTAGACTTAAAATCCTTGTGGAAAAAAAATGCCAGTGATAGCTGCCTGACAAGTGTTAAAGGTACACCTGAGAGGGTCTGTCTTTCTCAGCCAAATTCTAGTAAAATGTTGTTTCTGACACCAGGCTAAGCTCACTGGATGTAAATGAAGGTTTGGTTTTAGCATGCTCACTGTGCAGGTGGAATGCAATTCAGGCAAGTAGAATGTAGCTGTTAGTCAATGCCAATGTAGTTTCTAAAATATAGAAACAAAACTGAAGTGTAGTTTTGTTCCTAAATTGTATCAAGTGGATATAATTTTATTTAGGAAATCAGCTTTTGACTCTTTTGGCTGGGAAGGTGTATTCTGATGTTTAGTCTGATCCACTTCTATGTCTTAATCCAGGGAACTTAATTTTCAGTTGCCAGTCTTACGATGGTTAGCTGTGCTGACTTGACTGGGTGGAGTTTTGAGTGAGTGGGAGATGGGAACTGGCTTCAAGGACTGCCAGGACAATGCTAGGACACAGTCTTGGGTATTGATCCTGGCATGTACCTACCTGGCTGCCCACAGTGCTGGTGAAACTCTGAGTAGCTCAGGTTATCTAAAATATCTGATGCTGTATGTTGAGTGTGAGTCTTCTTATGTTTGTTTTGTTTTGGTTTGGTTTGTTTTTTTTCTCCCTCTGCTCATGGCAATGCAGTAATCATTGTCCATGACAGCACGTTGTTGAGAAGTGTGACAACAGCAAGTCACTTAGCTGCTGAGTGGTGACATTGATGCTTTAGGGATGGGGTTACATAGCATTTATTGGTCAAGCAAGATTGAGGCGATGTGGAGCCAGGAGAAGGTGAGCCTAAATTCATGCCTAAGGAAGGAGGTGAGGCTGTAGTTTGGTCCCCAGGTGCTGGGCACGTGCCAGCAGTCAGTTCCTTGTCATGACCCAGTTCTTTGTCATGATCTCTTTGTGTGCATTCTGACTCTTGTGTAATTTCTAAAGCAAGTTTCTGTACCTTATCCCTCTCATCCTGCATCAGACTTAGTCCTGGTGAATGTTCTGAGACACAGCTACTGCCGTGCCCCTCGTGCCTTCAGTGCTCTTGACTCCTTGACATGATGAAGGCAGAACAAATGTGCAGCTCTGAGAAAAATCAATACTTTGAAGAATGTCCTGAACATTTTTTTACTGAGAGTTTTGCAATTTCTGGGAAAGAACTATGTCATGCAGTGGTTCTTGCAGTTGAGTGAAGTGCTTTAATGTGACATTAGAAAAGGAGCCTTTTAGGATGCTTCCTACTGCATCACTGACATGCTTGATTAATTTTCATCTTTGGTCAGAAGTACCTTTTAGTTTGCATTTAATCAGCCAGTTGTGCTGCAATGATGGAATTCTTTCTCTGGCCTAGTTCTGTGCTAGAACGAACACTACATTAAGGCATCAATATCTTAACAATTTTAACCACATGGTGGGATTTCTAGAAAGCATACATAACTGAAATTGCAAACATTTGTAAATGTCTAATTTAGTTAATCGTTTTTTGGTGAAGAGCTTTGAAGTAATCCCAGACTTTTTTGTGTACCCTTTTAGATCCCAGCTGGGCCTGAATGGCCTTTAACAAAAAGCCAACCAGGGTTACAAATGTGAGACAGTTTAGTACAGACCTTCCACTGCTCCATCACTTAGACCTTCAGGAAAAGCTGTAGTAATTAATTTGGTGGTTTATTAAGTACAACTGCTGCCACTTGTAGGGCATTTTCCTGCTCAGATTTTAGAGAACAGCATTTCTTTGTGGCTATCCAGAACATAATACTATGAAAAAAACTTGTGCTTACTTTGGGGTTTGGTGCTGTACTGAGGAAAGGAGGATAGCTATTTGAGACAGGCAAAGTCATACAGTACCTGTGAGGCTGAAATCCCAGTCTCCTTTCTCTGTGCTGTCTCTATTCTCTTCCCATTCAAGTAGCAATGCTATCTGTTTTTGAGAGTTGGTGCAACTTTTTCTTCCAAGAAGATAGCAAGTTGGTATTAATATTTATAATGCCTGAAGAGGACTGAACATGATGGAGAGGAGATGAACCAAAGAGAGGCAATATTTGCTAATGCACACAGAAGTTCTTTGGTCAGAGCCTGATCCTGAAATCTGCCTTTGTATTTGAAGGCCAGGTAGAGTATCTGCACTTCCACAGTGAATCAGAGCTGTGAGTATTCCAGACTAGTATCTTGCCTCTGACAATATTCAGTATATTTTGTTTTTTACAGGCAGGTGAAAGACCTTTTGCTACAAGGACATTGAAAAGTATAATTTTGCTGTTCTAAGGGTTCAGCTCATGTTGGGGATCTTTAGTTTCTCAACCTCATGGAGAACCAGAAGGTCTTGGCTTATTAACGATGTGTTATGTGATCTTCAGCAAACCACTTCCTTGTGCCTCTGCTTTGCCTCCCACTCTTTTCTGTCAGTTTTCCAGAGCACAGGCCTTCTGCTATGTGCTTAGTCAGTGTCTAGTACAACGGGGCCCTGATCTCTGTTGGGGCCTCTGCTACCACTGTAGAAAATAAAAATAATCCTCACAAACAGTGATGCAGGCTGGGAATTTCAAAAGGGCAGAAGAGCGAGTCGGTTTTCATGGACTCCTTTAAAAGTCAAAGCTTTATGCTCAGAGGCTTAAGGCAATTCTCTGAGATCAGTCCTGTTGCTGTTGGCTTCAGTGATGTAGGACACCAGAACAGACTCCAGAAATCTTCCATTATATCAGTCTACCCTTTCAGATGTCACAAGGGAGATTTTTAGAGCAGCAGATTGAACCTCAGATAAGATTTCATGCTGTAATTACCAGAGGGATTTATTTGTCCAAATCTTTAAGCACTGAGTGGAGAAACGCACGTACATCCCTTAAGAAAATGTGTGTGTGTTTCTCCTCTAAGCTGAGCAAAGAATAAACTGACATGTAAGCTGACATATGGGTAAAAAGATAAAGTTATTTATCAAAGCAAATATCCAGATTTTCCCTGTACCTAATATAAATATTAGGAATGGTGTTATATAATGGCTGTAAAGTTTGGAATTTTTTAGGTTTTCTAGCTGTAAGTGTAAGCTAAATTAAACTGATAGTTTTAATTAAATCTGAATTGGCTGTGGTATTACACCACTTTAAAAGCCACTGGAGACACTAGAGTTGCATTTAAAGCCCAGCATTTTAATTATTGATATCTACATTTATTATTGTGGTAACTGTACTTTAATGAATGTGTTGAGTACTAAACAAAGCTACAAAATCTAAACAGCCTTTTAAGAGCATGTTGATATCAGCTACACTTAATTACCTTGGTCATCCACTCTAGGTAAATTCAGATACTAAAACTAAGCTTTAAAAGGTGATCAGGAGAAACTGTAAAAGTTAAGGGACAAAAATGAAGTATTTTCCCTTGAAGTTAAATAACTGTTTGCAGCTGGAGTCTTCTGATCTTGTCTGCCCACTGCTGTGTCTAAGGTGCTGCTGTACTTTCTGCACTAACCTTGCCGTCTCTCCTGTGTTTTCCTACGGGGTGTCCTAGAAAGCAGAAAGCATAATCATAGTTAATTTCAGGAGTTCTTAGGTGCAGCACCATCTTTTCATCTGTTGGACATAATGTCTGACTTCTTCCAGCCCTGTGGAAACTGAATCCAGGTGTGGTGGCAGGTGTATGCTGTCATGTAATGTGACCTAATACCAGTGTGAAACAGGATAAAAGTCACCACTACCCCAGACACCTCTGCTGCAATGCTTTGTTCCTAAAGGGAATGTTGTTGGGATCTCCCTGTATTCATGAGGCTCCATCAATGTTGGCTACACCCCCTGGTCACTCACTTAGGATTTTCAGGGCATGTTTATGCATCTGGGAAAGAGTGGGCTGTGTCCTGCTTTCCATGTGGTTGATGTCTTTGTATCTGGCTTCCTATCAAGTGAAGGAGCTGTAGGCTTTCAGGAGTAGCAAAAGGCAATGTTTTACCAAATTTAGCCAGGAAGGCCAGCACCTCTGTGGGAATGTTAAATTGGCTGTGATCCCCTAGTTGAGATAGATTTCCCATATTAATTCTATAGGCTATTTGACTGTTCCAGAGAGGGGACACCGTGTCAAATGTAAAGCTGAAAAGCGTTTAAGATTTCCTTGTAGTAAACTGTTGGAGAGGTTCTTGGCATAATTTGGTTCCTAGCTAGCTGCATCTCTATCCTTGGGTAGCTGTAAGAACTGCCTCACTCCTCAGTTTCATGCTCTCCTCTTCCTCAGATGCAAAACGAGCTGTAGTAGGGTCCCAGAAGTGCCTTTCTGGGAGATTTTCCCTGCAGTTGTAATCGCCGCTTTAGGAGTCTGTTATGCTGCTTTGACCATACAATGTACTGTAGGGGGGCTGAGACGGGGGAAAGGATCTAACTGAAGGTTTTGGAGTAACTTCTGCAGAACCATATTGATTTCATCCCTATTAAATTCATTGAGTTTTCCCATAAGAGCTCTTTAATTTAACCGTAGCTAAAAAATGCTGTGCAAATTACCTGGCAAGAATGCTGCGGAGTTATAAGGCCTTGAGGCAGCCCCTTAAAGGCAAAGCAGTAAAGTTGGGTGAACTATTCACAGCCAGGAGTGGTTTTATTCGATGAGTTTACCACTTTGTCTGTTCACAGATTACTGACAAACAGCCACTGACTTTTTATGAATTTGTTCATTATCCCAAATTATTCAATGCCTGGTTTATGCAATGCAGTTTTAGCTTCAGGGCTGCTGGCAGACTGATCCACACATACAGTTTGAATACCACTGTTTGGAACTCTTACAGCAGAGCCCTGTAAAACTCGGTAGAGGCCTGGTGTTTTATTTCTGGGCACATCTATAAAACTTAGCAGAAAATTATATCCTAACCATAAAATTCTACAGCTTGGTTTAGAGTAGTTATAATTTTCTAGTGATTTCTATATGTTTTTAGTAGCGTTTATGTAAAAAAAATTTTTCGTCACTCAAGTTTCCATAGTTTCTGAGAGCAGAGAGTTAATAACGTGGATGTGTGTGTGTTTTAGGGAGCTGTCCTGTTTTATCCTTGAGTTTGGTTACAGTGCAATGATGCTGATAACCATTTTTTGCCATTGGAGTGTAAATGAGTACACACTCCACTTGGTTCTGCATACCATTAATACTAAAAGCCAAGCCATGTAGAAGGGGACTGCCTAATACACGAGCATGTTTGATTTTTTGGTCCATTTGAGCAGAATTAAATACCCATGTCTATAGTGACTCCTCAAGGAATGAGGTTTCATTAGTGAGAATCGAGCTCCACTCAAATTCCAACATATCCCTGAACTTCAGGAGTGTTTTCTTGGGTTCAGGCATGCACTTTTGAAGTGGTGGGACATTTGGACTCTGTTAGAGACTCTAGCACTGGTTTTGTTCCACTGAGATGAATAACTTTGGCTCTTCACTTAAAGGTATTGAAGATATAAAAGTCTCTTTTGATAGGCTCTGTTGACTTTGATTTGTTATATTTATACTGTTTTTAGAACGTGTTCACCACAGGTACAGGTCCATAGAGAAGGATTTAATCCTCTGAAAATTTTGGTAGACAAGGCTGTTACGAAGTCTTTGATTTGCAAGTGTGCATAAGGACCTGGTGCTTCACCTGATGCCTTTTTAGGCATCACCTTTTCATGCAGTGGTAATGTTACTAAATATCACATTAACTCCTAGTTAAACCAGAATGGTTTAAGGAAATCTCCCTTAGAAGCCCTGCCCAGGTAGCAGCTGGGTGTCACACACTGCCTGCAGCCACATCACTGTATGAGAAGGGTGGGTTGTGGGTTTTGCTGCTTTTGCTTCTTGGACTTGCCAGTGTTTCTTTTATCCTACCTGAAACACTAATGTCCAGTGACCTGTTGAATGGAAGTAGGATGTTAGTCTACCTGCTACCTCTGTTGCTCTGGAACAGAGACATCTTTAGCAGGTCAGATATAAAAAGAACTAAAGCGGCAGTAGGTGACATTTCTATAGCGCACCGGTGTTCCTGTAAGACATAATAAAATATTCAGTGTTTGAGCAGATGGATATAGCCACAATCCCTCTGAAGTTGTTATTTTAAGGATGTGGATTATACTGGATTAATAGGCCAGTAACTTGGCAGAATTGAGTTTTTTGGTGCTTCAACTTGTAGAGCTAGCTGTAATTTGCAGTGATTTAGCTGTAAATTACACTGTTTACAAAAGATGAAAATTGACTTCTAAAATATGGATTATATTTTTATTTTGTATTTCCTTTAACGAAAATTCTATTTCTAGATAATTCTAAGAACCTTAATTCTTTTAACTGCCAAACTGTTTCCTTTGGGCTAAACTTTGACAGATGCTTAGGATTACCAGTTTAACATGTAATGGATAAAAGATGGTGAGAGGCTATGGAAGAGAGAGCTGTTATTAATGAACATCAGTTTTCAGCAGTGGGCTTTTTTTGATCCATCTCAAGATTCAAACATCTTGACACCTGTGAAGGAAGTATTACTTGTCATGATAAACCATGCAGTCTTTCAATGCAATACTTAGCACCACTGGGATTCTGATGAAGTTAATGGTGTATTCTTGGTTGGGAAGAAGGAACAGAGGTTGTGCTATGACCTCCAGGACCCATGAAACAAAAAAATATTAATGATGTTATTTCTTGGAAGCTGGCACATATTGCCTGATTTCTTCTCTAATATAAACTTGAAAATTCATTTAAAAGGACCAGAGATGGTTACAAGAATCCTCCCTTCTGTTTTAAAGAAACAAGGCATACATAGGAAAACTAATATCTTTTATTAGCCTGAGCCATAAAATTGGAGAAATACAGACTTGGAGCACCAGCATAAGTCTGTGATAGTCAAATTCTTCAGAAAAAACTTTTTGTGAACTTTTTGCTTATTGGGATACTCTGTGTGCAATCATTTCTCTACTGTTCAGAGGAGGGCCACAAAGATGATCCAAGGGCTGAAACACCTCTGCTGTAAGGATAGGCTGAGGGAGCTCGGGGTGTTCAGCCAGAGAAGAGAAGACTCTGGGGGAACCTTAGAGCTGCCTTCCAATAGCTGAAGGGATTCTACAGGAAGGCTGGAGAGGGACTGTTCTTAAGGGTGTCTAGCAACAGGACAAGGGGGAGTAGTTCTAAGATGAGGGAGAGTAGGGTTAGGTTGGATCTTAGGAAGAAGCTCTTCAGTACAAAAGTTGATGACTCTGGAATGGGTTTCCCAGGGAGGCTGTGGGTGCCTTGGAGGTGTTCAAGGCCAGACTGAGACTAGTTGAGAGGTGTCCCTGCCCATGCCAGGGAGGTTGGAATAGATGATCTCTGAGGTCCCTTCCAACCTAAGCCATTCTATGTTCTACTCTGACATGAGAGTTGAGAGTCAGCTTAAAGGGGAAATGATAGCTTTAATGAGATTTGGTTTAGCTTATGGGGAAACAAGTTTAGATGGATCTGTTTCTTACCCACTGCAGTTAAGAATGTTAAAGAGATTTCATCAGCATTAGCGCACAACGTTTTTAATAAAGTTATTTTTAAAATCTCAGCAGGCACTAGGCAATGCTATTTGAACTCTCACAGTCATCTTTTGCACTTAGCAGGGCAATAACTGCAGCATCTCAAACCACAGGGTATCATGGTGCCCACGCTCTTGAGAGCTGGTGTGTCATCCTTGAAGCTGTTACATTTGAGTGTTTAACAGTCAGAGTGTACAGATGTACTCTGGTAAATCAATGCAATAAAAATATGGTACCTGTCCCATCACATGGTCCTGAGAACTTCCCTTAATTCATAATTATTATTAAAATGGCTTCAGAGATACCAGTTATGGGGGGGAAGGAGAGGGAATAGACAAGGCTCATTTACAAGGTTGTACATAAAATAAAGTTTTACTGCATAGTTAATGTCTCTCGAGTTAATGTATATTACCTTGAGTAGACTGTTTAGACAGTTGAAGAAAACCCATAAAAGGACTTAATCTCAGATATTGATCTCTTGAGATCAGAAGATGATAATGCATAGCCAAAATATGGAATGATGAAATGTTGCGGTCAGTCATGGAGAAACCATATCTTATCCTGTGAGTTTACAAGGGATTTACTGAATCTGCTTTTGGTTTTGGGTATGACTAAATAAACATCTGTCTTTTGCCTTTTTTTTTTTTGCCTTAAAATATTTAACAGTACTGAGGTGTGTTTGTGCCTTTGCTGTATTAAGCTAATTGCAGACCTGCACTTGGCCTTGAGCCAGTCTTTGGTGAAATGTCTGGAAATGAGTGTGTTAGGAACTGACATAGTTCTGTCAGGGCAATGTTATATCACTTGTTTTTCACAGTGTGTTTTGAACTTTATCTCTGCTGTATGCTGCTTCAGGTATCCTAACTTAAAATCCCATGGCTTGTTGAAATGTTTAAAAACCCCACACATGGCCTGTCATTGTAATAATCTGACATTCTGTATCGGTGTACATGTCCTTCAGTGCTCAAGTGGGACTTAAGGTGTCAACAGTAAGGATGTTTCACATGTACTCAGCAAAGAATTCTATGTGCCAATCTGCAGGTCTGATCCAGAGCACCAGTTAGTGATCTTGCTGAGTGTTCAGTGTTGTCAAGGGGTTACCTAAAGTGAAGAGCATAGTGGAAAATGTGCCAGTGCTTCCTTTTGCTATTATCTTTTTCAAGTCCTTGAGGAAGAGTGTTTGCAATGTCCTTGACTGCTCTTTAGCATCTCTACATGGTCTTTTGATAATTTTTGTCAAATTAATATGCCTTTTTATTATCACGTTGAAGAGGGTCTTTCAGCCTGTGTAAATTTTATGGTAATGTGAGACTAGCAGGCAGCATCCGGAAGCAGTATAAAAATGCATTAAAATGGCTGAAGACAACTACCCCTTCTTTGTCCCACCTCAATATGAGAAGATAAAAATCTGGCACTTGGAAGGCATCACGGCAGGTCTTGTAGAAGTGAGTTATTGTTTGTGTTGCATAGCAGGAATGCCAACGGGGACTGCCGATCCTGTCAGCTCTGTCTGTGGTAAGGAACTTTCATGGGAGCGTGGCATCAGCACAAACTCCATCCCATTTTAGCAGCACATCTGCAAGAGGGCACAAAAAACTGCCATTGTTGTCTTACCCTTTTTCCTGTGATTTCCACGTGCAATCCAGCAAGCCTTCTTGGTTTAGAATCTATTATCTGGAATATATTTCACTTGAGAACCCAGCTTACATGTCTTCTGTGAAAACACTACTGCTTCTGCCTCTGGGCTCAAGCACCAGAAAAAATCAGGCTCCAGGACTGGATCTGTTAGCGTAATTTTGGGGACCTCTGCCAGTGAAGGGAAATGGTGTGCAACTAGCATCTGTGCCTGCCTGATTTTGGTTAGGTGATCCCACAGCACCTCGTCCTTTGGGATGGGTTGGTCTATGTGCTCTTTTAACCTGTGCCTCCACTGATAAAACCACCCACCAAAACCGACTAACCCAAACCTCTGAGGGCCAGTTCTCCTCTCTGAACTGCTACGCTCAGTGCTGAATTGATTTCCTTGTGCTCCCTCCAGCTGTGTGCTTCTAGAGATAGGAAGATCAGGGCTTGTGCATGTTCACTTGCATCTTGAGCTGGTTTATGCTTCCTGCATCTGTTGCTGACTTGAGCTTCTTTTGTGCCAACACAGTTTGTGAAATATAACCGAATTGTTTTATGTTGTTGCTCTTCTTGGCTTCAGCTGCTGGATGTTTGGTTTTGAAATAGAAACTGAGAAACAGTTCATCAGTCCATTACTTGCCATTCCAGTCTTTATTGGAAATGGAATCCTCCTTTTCCCTTCACCTATTGCCTATGAAAGCACATTCAAACAAATTTTCACTCACCATCATATCTTTCCTAAAAACCTGATCTATCTTTGATGCCCTCTGATGTACCTTTCAGGCTTTACAAATTTTTATTTTCCCTTGAACTAAATGAGAATGGAGTGTTGTGAAGTTAGACTTTATTCTTCACAAAATTCCTAAGTAACTGTAGCTGATTTATCCTGCACCTTTATTTATACCTTTCGTTGTCTCTCATCTTTGCCTTCTTGTTCTATACCTGCATGGTTTTCTCGGGAAATCTCTCTGCTAAGGAAGTAAATTCCTGGTGAGAAATACCAAGCAGGTTCTTCCATCAATTTTCCCAACTCCATACCTTAAGGAACCCTGACTCTGGGGCTGATTTCCAAAGGACGCTACTTTCATCATTCTGGACATGATTTGTCAAAAGAGCTTTGTTCTTGTTTTGATACTGGAGTGGATAGTTAGCCAGACTTTTCTCAAGTGATCAACAGATACCTGGGAATTCAGCTCTTTTATAAGCAGCATTTCTGTACCCACCATGTGAAAAATCATGCTCCTGTTTCTAACAGACTAGAAGATGTGGCTGGGGATGTATCTGGCAACTAGTGAGTGAGTCATCTTACAGAAATAACATCTGTTGAAGTTGACACCACCTCACTCAGAATATACTTCTGGTAATGCTTCCTGCAGAGAGATGTGCTAAGCTTCTGGAAGTGCCTGTTCATAGTGTGTCTTTTGCAGTTATAATTTAAATCTAAAAATATCTGTATATAATCTATATAGATTATATATCTATAAATGATTGCATGAATTTTGTCCTTTGATGGTTACCTTTCCTTCAGAAATCTCAATCATGGAAATGTTTGGGGAGTTTGTCAGTGAAGTCCATGCAAGTTCCTTTAAGGACATGTTGATAGGAGATTTTCAGGAGTTATTTCAGTGAGGAAATACCTGTTTGTTGTCCAGTTCTGCTTTGGGTCAGTGTGTCAGACACTGAAGATACATAATCAAGAAAAACTGAAGAGATTAAAATCTGAGTCACACTTACTGATGGTTTTCTTTTTAATCTTTCTCTAGTCTTTGTTAATGAGATCTCCTAAAGGTCAGTGATATCCTTAGGAATGTGAATTAGGATTAGAAAAGTTTTCCTTAGTGATGGAAGATACTGCTTATACTTTTTAATTTTTTTTCCTGTTTAAAATCTTCCATTTCTTCAGAAAAGTGAAACCAGCTTTGATAAAATGGTCTTGAGCTATAGGAAACCTCTTCTTCTTAAACAACCTTTTTGCCATGGTTTCTACTTATTCTTTTTACTACAGTTTTAAAGAGCTGTGATCATCAAAGACTTGCTGTTTATCAGCTGATTGCATTTTTCTTTGTTTTGGATAAAAGGAGAAATCTCAGTCCTCCAGTGAGGCTGAAAAAAAGAGTTCATCTATCAAGGCAGTTCAGAATCTTCTCACTAGATATGTGAGCTCATGCCAGTTAGGAAAGTTACTACTTAGTATTAATCAGTATGAAAGATATTTCATTTCTTCATCTCTAAGCCTCTCAGGAAATGCTTGGGACTTCTTAAACTGGAAAAAATGTTCCCTGGAATACTGGAGAGAGTTCTGAGACATGCTTGAAATCAAGCTTTACTGACACAGAGGCTACCTAACATGGAGATATTGAGGTTTGTATTCCTATAAGGAGGATATATTGTCATGTGTCTTTTAAGGACAGAAAATCTTAAGTTGCTGGCTTTTCTGTGGAGTTTTCTGTTCTTTTCTGCCTTTTTTTTTTTTTTTAATTGACTGTGCTCTGTATTTGAAGGAAAAGGTGCAGTCCAAAAAAGTTCAAACCGAGACCAAATTCCCTACTTCAGAATGTGATTAAAGAGTCGTATTTCCCCAAACAGCCATGTCACAAGATGCCAAGTGCAAAAGGCATTAATCATCTGTACCTTATCTCTGTGAGAAGCCATCTTCAAAGAAGAAAGGAGGAGAGTTTTACCCTCTTAGAGATAAATGACATATTGTAAATAGTGTGAGACACTCAGAGACTGTGATTATGAGCTCTGTAGAAATGCCTATAAATAATCCTAAGAGATGCCCAGATACTACAGCTTACTTAGGAAAATAAATAAACCACACAAAAATATGACAAGAAGTGAGCTTCTCTCCCATATGAGGACACTTCACTTTTCTTTTCCACTTTCTATTCTAAGAGCAGGACTCCTTGTGCAGGGACTAGATCCTCATCCTTGCAGCTCCTTGAGGAGCAATGAAATAAATCAGCATGTAAAAGAGCATCAAGAACGGAAAACTTTCAGGCATGTTTAGCTGGGTATTCTTTCCAATTTTTGAATCTAAAAGGGAAAAAATGTAGCTAAGTAGAAATTTCTAGAGTCTGGAATTTGAGAGTGCTTGAATATGAAAGTACAGGTTGTGCTATGAGAAGCAAGAGGAAGATTGTCTACTAACGTCAGTGGAAGCATTGGATAAAGGTTTAATAAAGGTGCTCATAACAATAATGCATTAGCTACTGGTGACCACTCCACTTACCTGCTGGAGAGCTGTGGCATTCATTAGCAAGATCAATATCTACAGGAAAAAGAAGCAATTGCTTCTTTTTGCATATTTGTTTGTTTATTTTTTCCTAAGCAATTTTGAGTTCTTCTAGTCCTGGTTAGTTTTACTTTCTTATCAAATATTTTGCTGTTAATATTACTTTTTTCTCCCCTGTGAGTCCATAGGTCATTCTTCATATCATTTATATGATGAGCAGGTTCAGAAGCTATGTGTTGGTGAGATCACTGAATTAGCCTGGTCTGTTATGTGAGCCTCACCTGTGAGGGAATTTGGTTTCAGTGTGGATACTTGAGAACAACAACAAAAGAGTACTGTGGTGAACTGAAGAGGATAATTTTTAAATTTCAAATATAATTTGAACAGAGATTGCTGTATTTGCCCAGTTAAGTGGTGTGTTTCTAGGGGAGCTCAAACAAATCAGGCTCATCAGTTTTGCTTCTTGTACAAAGACAAATGCTTTGCAGTAAATTGCCATGGATGGTTTTTTCAGGTGTTAGCAAGTACCTTTCTTTCTGTCTTCTGATAATCCACTGTTTCATTTAAAGAAAATATTTAATCAGCATTTAGAATAGAGGAGAAAAGCTTTCTTTTGTAGTGTCAATTTTATTTTACATCATTGTTCACAAATGAAGAGCTAAGGAAATGACCAGTGCGCAAATGGAGTTTCACTAGTTCTTGATGCTCTACATTTCTGGAGCATCTTAGGGGGTAGGATTCCTGTTAGATACTACTTTGGAGCATCCTGAGATCATATGTGTTCCATATAGATACAGCAGTTTTAAAACCGCTGACTTCTGGTTTTACTCTTCCAGCTTTAAAGGTGATGAGTCCCTGAGGTTTTGCAGAAGGCAGCAGGCGTTGCTGAGAAGGTGGTTATTGAGTTTTTCTTTCTGTTGGAAATAAACTAGGTACAACTGTAAAGCATATCTGGGATTTGGTTGGTTCTGTGGCACACTCACTGTGGGCTTCATGTTCAGGATGCAGTTCTTAACCCATAGTCATGTTCTTCCATTTTTGCACATGCTAGACAATGTAAAGAGCCAGGAGCCTGTGCTGTTTGGTTCACCAGTGTGTAGGCTGAGTGAAACTGACGTGAGATGGAAAAATGAGAGCTTACCAAGCTGTTAGAATGGGTCTGTTTGTGACAGAACTTTTTTTTTTTTTCTCTAGATTTTGTCAACATCAAAGCAATCCAGCATCCTGTAACCTGTGAGTGAGGTATACCTGCAAAAGACTTCTCTCCTGATCTTCATGGCCAAGACGGTAGGTGGTAATTCAGTAAATACAACTAAGTTTCCAGTTCTTCAGATCTGTTCCATCTTTCCAGAGTAATTGGTTCACTTCAACATGTGGTGTATGGCATGTATTACTGAACAGAACTTACTGACTCCAAATACAACTCTTTCCCCCTCTATCTTAATCCTTTTTTCTGTAGAAGATTACTGATGTCTATGACAGTGCTCACACACAAACTGGATCTTCTATCACCTGGTAGATTAATCATAGAATCAAGAAGGTTGGAAGAGACCTCAAGGATCATCGAGTCCAACCTGTCACCCTATACCTCATGACTATCTAAACCATGGCACCAAGTGACATGTCCAGACCCCCCTTGAACACCTCCAGGGATGGTGACTCCACCACCTCCCTGGGCAGCCCATTCCAATGGCTAAAAAAAAAAAAAAAAATCCTTCACCTGACTTGGCTCTACTATGTGCATGGAAGTTGACTTGCTTAGTTCTTCTGAGAAGTAATAAAAAACTACAGGAATTTAGGCTGAGTACTTGAATTCCAGAATATTTTTCTATGCAATTATTTTGGTACAGGGCACTCAAAGCTTTTTCTCTGTTTCAAGTATCCCATATGTGGTTTTTGAAAAACAGAAATAAAAAAATGGGGCAATGCTGGCTCACTGAAACATTAAATATTCTATTCCTATAAACTATGTCATAAATCAAAGGAGGCTTTCAAAGCTGTAGTGTGATAGCATATAGATGGATTGATTGATTATACTTGTTTTAATTATATGTATAAACATCAAGCAATTTCATTAGGTAGTAGTCTAGTGGGCATTTATTGTGACCAAATACCTACTTGGAGTAGCTTATAGGCTCAGAGCCATCATTCTGTGTCTCATGGGGACTGTTGGGGCCTTTGCCACAAAGCCTGTGCTGTATCTGCGTAGTGCAAGTGTCAGCTGAGCTGTGGGCGCTCTGTGCGGTGACAGCAGATGCCTTCTGGGGTAATCAGGTCCCCAGGAGTAGGCCAGCTCTCCAGCCCTGTGTGTGTGCAGCTGTGCACAAACCTGATCATTACAAACACAGTGTGAGCTCATAGCTGTCATTTACAAGTAGGGTTCCCACAGGTGGTATTTGCATGTGGTGCTGGTAGATGTGTGTGTGGACCGAATGGGATAGCTTTTGTGCTTCAGGTGTGTGCAAATGTGGTCTCATGCTAGGAAGCCTGCAAATGAAGTTGTTTGTGTGTTAGGTTTTGCTGTTCTAGGGATGTGTACATTTCTTGATTTGTGCTATTATGAAATAAGCCAACAAAGTCAGGAGTTTAATGACACACATTTCCTATGCAATGTTCTGCTTTCTGAACTGTTTATTGTTAAGAGATGCTGATACTTAGACATTGCTGGGTTTCTGCTCTAGTCCTCAATTAAGAACACTTCTTAAGTAAGGTTATTGCTGTTATCTGCTGAAGACTGAAAAGCCATGTTCCTAGGAATTGTTCCCATTGTTGGTTTCTAAGAGCAAGTAAAATAGCAATAAAAAGAAGTGTGCAAGTTCTTAATCTTTGATTCAAGATATTTCACTAGCTGGGTCAGACCTGATGGATCCAAAACAAAGAGCGATGCTGTGAACACTTGTGGAAGACACACACAAAACCCAAAAGGTTAAAAGATTTTTCTGGAGTCTCTGCACATTGAATAATCATCAGTTCTGTTACCAGAATGGCTCCTGGAATATGCCTGTAGATGCTAGTGAGAACGTGATCTCTCCTCTAATTAAATTCTCAGCTTTGCCCAAATGGTTCAAAGGGCACCTGTCTTAAACCTTTGAACTTTATTTGTAATACAAAGCTTCAATTAGATAAAAGACAATAATTAGCAAATCTTTTATCTTTGGGCATAATTAAATCTTTAAGGAAGGACATCTTAATCAATGACTTGTAATGACAAGTTCATAAATAAATTAATTCTTCCAATGAGTGTCTGGCAGAAATCAATGAGTGTTAAAAGAGATTCAGGATGAGGGGGCACCACTTATAGAAAGGCTGTAGCTCAATTAGGCTTGGTTTAGAGATTCTCATCTATGACATATTAGCTTGTTCAAAAGATGATGTATTATTTAATGAGAGATCATTAAAATATTAACCTCTAATGCCTTCTTTCCCCTGGAATCCCACCTTTTTGTATCTATGTATTTCACCTTGGTTTATGATTAGCTCTTTGCATAGGTTGTCTATCAAAATGTGTAGTCAGTTTGATGCTGTCCTTGTTGAGTCCTGGTGACAAGTCTCATTACTGGAAGTTAAACTTGTCTGAGCAGACTCATTCATTTCACTGCTAAGGATCTCCCACCCCAGTGATAACTTGTATAATTAACCTCAACATGCTCAAGAGATTCCTGCATTCCTGTTCATCTAATGTTTTCTACTACAGCAAAGTGCATAATTGTTCATTCAAGGGATTTCTATTGGTGTTGGAATGGTAAATGAAGAAAGGAAATGAGTTCGCAATAGGATCTGGCTCTCTGTTTCTGAGAGCTCTTCTGACCAGGGTGTCAGTTGAGATGATGAGCCCTGGAAGCTGCCTCTTCCTTGAAAATGTTATGCCTCAACCCTGGAAAGATGGGGCTGGCTGAATAGCAACCTGGTCTAGTGAGAGGTGTCCCTGCCTATGGCAAGGGCGGGTTGGAACTAGATGATCTTTAAGGCCCTGTCCAGCTCAAGCCATTCTATGATTCTCTTGCAGGAGGGAGTGCAGTGATTGCACAGTTGCTAGAGAGGAGTTAGTGGAAACTAGATCTTTAAAACGTTATAACCTGTGTTCCCAAACAGCATTAGTAAATAGACCATTTTGTGTCCCATCTCCCACTTAGTCTGACTTTCTGGTTTTAGCTGACTAAAAATGGCAGCAGCTTTGCACTGTTTTGCTTATGTGATGCTGTTACTAAATCCCACTTCTTTCTTTCCTTTTTAAAATATCACAAACATGTTTGTGGAGATGTGTGTCGGTGTGAGCTGAAATTCCCCCCCCCACCAACAATAACCAGGCTAGCCCAGTCTGGAAGCAAATGAAAAGCTGTATTTACAAGCAGAGTCTAAAATCTACAATGAAAAGCAATGAATATGTACAAATATACAAAATTCACAACATTCACAAATATATACAATCAACAGAAAAGCACAACCGATCTCCCTTTGCTTCCCCCCAAGGGGACCCTCCCAAAGGGGCCTCTCTCTCTCCCAGGAGCTTCCCCCCAGACCCCTCTGGACAGAGAAGCAGAGTTAGTTAAGCAGAAAGTTGTTAACTTAGCTGCCAAGGTCGGTACATGTTATCTTCAGCCAGAAGAGAAGAAGAAACAGCAGCCAGACAGCCCAGCAACTGCCCCCACTGCAGAACGCAGAATGTGCCGAGTGCCCACTTTGTTTTGGGTAATAGTTCTTAAACATTTCTATCTATCCAATGGAAGTGTTTAGAACAATCGTTATTTTGCTTTCTTACACCCAATAGTGACTTATTTACATTCTTTCACTTTCTCTGTTCTGAACTTTGCAAGGAAAAATTAAAAAGACAGTTTCAAACCATCACAGTCCACCCCTTCTAAACAATTCCATTGGCCGCTACTATCATTTATCTAATCTAAAATAATATCTACAACAATAGGTGAATAAAGACCATAGTCCATTCCGGCTATCTCAGATGTAGATGATTCAAAAGAGTCAAATCACAGGAAAAACAGCAAACAGCTTGTTTCCTCGCAGATGGAGCGAAGGAAGGAACAGGGACTCTCAGGTGACTCGGGCTCTCAGGGTTCGTGCACCGTAGATCTCATGAACTCTCCTCTTGGGCGCGATGCTGTATCTGCGCAACACTCTGAATTTAACCTCTCTCAGCCAAAGTTAGATTTCTTTGTGGAATACACTGAATTTCACCATTTTCTTGCATCACCCAATAGGTGTGACCACGACCTTCAGCAGAAACCACCCCTCGGACAGGTTTGGCCTCTCCTGAAGGAGAAAATACCCAAACAGTTTTGCCTAACAGATTCTTTTCTCTGATAACAGGAACTCTATCACCTTCCTCCTTTCGCAACAAATCTGATTGGGCAGGTCCAGCTCGATTCACTGAACCTCTACTATTCACCAACCAGGTCGCTTGTGCTAAATGTTTCTCCCAGTTTTTCAAAGATCCACCCCCCATGGCTTTGAGAGTGGTTTTCAGCAAACCGTTGTAGCGTTCGATCTTCCCTGCAGCTGGTGCATTAGGACCTGTTACAATAGTATGTTTCTTCCACTGCTTCCCAGTTAAACTTATGTCAACCTCTATCTTAAACAACTCTTGAGATCCACCAGTGACTCCCTGAATAGTTATAGATTCTCCCCCTTGATAATTTGATGGTATTATGGTGCACTGAGCTCCTGTGTCAACCAAGGCCCTGTACTTCTGAAATTTTGAAGTGCCAGGCCACTGGATGTACACATCCCAATAGATTCTGTTATCTCCATTATCCCTTACCTCCCCCTGGCGGAAGGCAGGGCACCCCTAATGGTGGGGATTACCTCCACATGTACAGCTGGCACAATGTCCAGCACCAGAATTGGATCATTGGAGCTATCAGAGTTGTTCTGGGAAACTGAGGAAGCGACAGCTACCCTCCTGGTATTGCTACCTCGGGATCTGCCCCTCTGCAGCTCCCGTAACCTCTTGAAAAGATCAGAAGTTGGTTGACCATCCCATCTGTTCATGTTCTCACCAAACTGATCACGCAGAGTTATCCAGATACTGCCATGTGATTGCCTCTGCTGTCTGTTTTGGTTTGACCTATTCTGGAATGGCCTTCTTGGAGCACGTCTGTTCCTAACAGCTGAAACTTGTATCCATCTGGAGGAAGAGGAATCAGAATCATCCCCCTTCATCAAGTTGGATATGGAGGTTTTAAGTTCCTCCTTCAGCTCTTTCATGCAATTCTCAATCTTTCCAGACAGAGTTTCAATGGCTGAAACCAAAGAAGTACGTGCAAGGCTATCCTCCAATTGCCTCATTTGGTCAGTGAAATGGCCAACAGTAGGAGGTGCTCCATCATAATTTCTTGCCACAATCCTGCTTGCCAGAATAGTAGCATAATTAGGAGGAGCAAGCTTAATGAGCTTTTTGGCAAGGCCTGTTCCAACAGGAATTTCATCAGGATTCAGAGTCTTATGATCTCCATACATTACTTCTCTCACAGCAAACTCTCTCAGACGCTTGATTCCCTCAGCTATTGTGGTCCAAGGCTTAGGGTTCCATGGTAAATCATCTCTGCTGGGGTACCTCAGCGAGACTGCCAGTAGGAGGCGTGCCCACAGAGAAACTTTACCAATGCACTTGCCTAGGTGCCTGTCTATGCCTGTATCCTTTGAGAGCATCCCCAACTGAGAGGCCGACTTGTCGCCTACCACCAATGCTGGGGCTCCCATATCAAAACACCTGGCTAGCCAAGACAGGACTGGCTCATTATCTCCTCTGATGTAATCCTTCCTCACATGTCTAATTTCCTGTCTGGGTGCATTAGCTGACTGTATGTCATCCTCATCATCATCATCCTGAGGTCGCTGTCCCCATAATCCTATTTTAATCCTCCGTTGAATTTCCTTGAGTTCAGAGGCTCTGCCAGCAGTTGCTAATCTACCAGGGTCTACATCCTGACCTACATCTCCATCATCCATGTGGGGTCTCAAGAGGTCTACCAGAGTTTTAAGGCTAACCCTCTCTTCCTCATCAGAAGGATCTTTCTTAACAGAGGGACCCTGAGTAGAAGGCCCCTCATCTCCATCTGCACCATCTCCTGCAGCATCTGCATCTCCTCCTGCAGCTCCTTTACGCTTTCTGCTTACAGTGGCCACCAAATTTACTGGATTGGCTTTCACATTCACAGCAGAGTTGGAAGAGCAAGTAGCCTTATGTCTTTCTTGACACAGTGCTATCGATAGCCATATGATTATTCCAAGAAGCAACAAAATTAAGATTAGCACAAGATGTCTAAGGTACCGAAGAACCTCTGTAGCTGTAAGAGGAGTAACAAACTCATATGTGTCTGCTAGCAGATCCATAGTTGAGTTACCATAGCTTCTTAGCCCCATAAGACCACAACAGAATTCACCAACATTCAGTAACTTGTTCTTAACCCAAAGAAATGACTTATATGCCACATATCTCACAATCTTGTCTATCATGCAAGAAATGGCCCATCTGTAAACAATCACACTGATAATAGATGAAATAGAATGACTCAGAATCCAAAACAGCTTCATTTTGCTTCCTAATCTGAGCAGAAATAAATCACAAGCAATCGAGCCCCACGTTGGGCGCCAAAAATAAAAAGTGTGTCGGTGTGAGCTGAAATTCCCCCCCCACCAACAATAACCAGGCTAGCCCAGTCTGGAAGCAAATGAAAAGCTGTATTTACAAGCAGAGTCTAAAGTCTACAATGAAATGCAATGAATATGTACAAATACACAAAATTCACAACATTCACAAATATATACAATCAACAGAAAAGCACAACCGATCTCCCTTTGCTTCCCCCCAAGGGGACCCTCCCAAAGGGGCCTCTCTCTCTCCCAGGAGCTTCCCCCCAGACCCCCCTGGACAGAGAAGCAGAGTTAGTTAATCAGAAAGTTGTTAACTTAGCTGCCAAGGTCAGTGTGTTATCTTCAGCCAGAAGAGAAGAAGAAACAGCAGCCAGACAGCCCAGCAACTGCCCCCACTGCCGAACGCAGAATGTGCAGAGTGCCTACTTTGTTTTGGGTAATAGTTCTTAAACATTTCTATCTATCCAATGGAAGTGTTTAGAACAATCGTTATTTTGCTTTCTTACACCCAATAGTGACTTATTTACATTCTTTCACTTTCTCTGTTCTGAACTTTGCAAGGAAAAATTAAAAAGACAGTTTCAAACCATCACAAGATGTTATTCTGGTGCAACATTAGGTACCTCACTTCCTCCTTTCCCTGTCTTTAAAGTTGTGTGGCAAGCATTGCCAGTTGAGCTGCT